>NC_139656.1:33261476-33298976 GCF_951799395.1 Argentina silus | reverse complement strand
CGTAAAAATAGGATTTGGGCTGAGACACACAAGACAGATCGCGCCATAAAACAATGCGCCCCATCTCCACTGTGGCCGGCCGGCAGTTGGTTCTCACCGGGCTGAGCAGAGGGGAGTCCGCCGCAGGGTTCAGAGTTCACCCTCCAACGACAGAGCAGAGATATGAAGGGGAGCAGTTTTAAACCTGAGAATGGATTATTCTGCCCAGGACATTGTAATCCTCCCCACAAATAAACGATATATAACCTACGACTCTCACGAGGGGTACTTAAAGAAGAAGACGTATGCACAGAAGACGAGAAAACATCTCGGAGGAGAAGACCTTGCAGAACCAGGGTTAGAAGCTTCTGGGCCCCTGGCTGCAATAAATCTAGCTTGTCATAAACATGGCCGCCTGTCTGATATGCTAATTATAATCCCTACTGAAGAAAGACACAACATCCATAGATGATGTATGGACACATATACTGTACACATACACTCACCGGCCACTTTATTAGGTACACCTTGCTAGTACCGGGTTGGACCCCCTTTTGCCTTCAGAACTGCCTTAATTCTTTGTGGCATAGATTCAACAAGGTGCTGGAAACATTCCTCACAGATTTTGGTCCATATTGACATGATAGCATCACGCAGTTGCTGCAGATTTATCGGCTGCATATCCATGATGCTAATATCCCATTCCACCACATCCCAAAGGTGCTCTATTGGATTGAAATCTGGTGACTGTGGAGGCCATTGGGGTACAGTGAACTCATTGTCATATTCAAGAAACCAGGTTGAGATGATATGAGCTTTGTGACATGGCGCGTTATCCTGCTGGAAGTAGCCATCAGAAGATGGGTACACTGTGGTCATAAAGGGATGGACATGGTCAGCAACAATACTCAGGTAGGCTGTGGCGTTTAAACGATGCTCAATTGGTACTAAGGGGCCCAAAGTGTGCCAAGAAAATATCCCCCACACCATTACACCTTTGAGTTACTGTTGCCTTTCTATCATCTCGAACCAGTCTGGCCATTCTCCTCTGACCTCTGGCATCAACAAGGCATTTTCGCCCAGAGAACTGCCGCTCACTGGATATTTTCTCTTTTTCGGACCAGTCTCTGTAAACCCTAGAGATGGTTGTGCGCGAAAATCCCAGTAGATCAGCAGTTTCTGAAATACTCAGACCAGCCCGTCTGGCACCAACAATCATGCCACGTTCAAAGTCACTTAAATCACCTTTCTGATGCTCAGTTTGAACTTCAGCAGGTTGTCTTGACCATGTCTACATGCCTAAATGCATTGAGTTGCTGCCATGTGATTGACTGATTAGATATTTGCGTTAACAAGCAGTTGAACAGGCGTACCTAATAAAGTGGCCGGTGAGTGTACATACACACACATACACACACATACATACAAACACACACACATACATACATACATACATACATACATACATACATACATACATACATACATACATACATACATACATACAGATATATTACATATTTACATACAGTAGGTTCACATGACATGAGTTCACAGAAGACCCGTTCTTAATTGCAACTACATTCAATTTCATAAACATGTACATATTGAGTCTGACTAGATCGCTGAAAAGTGCCGGACTGCTCATGCTTTGATGAGTATTTGCTGACATGAAACGTGTCAGCAAATACAATATCTTTGAAGGCATCAATGTCGCCGTTCAGAACCTCTTTGGTTGGTATATTTACACATTCTTGTCGAGCTGTTGTTGTTCAAATAAACAGAACCCGTTATCAAAGGAGTACATGCTGTCATATTTCAGTATTTTTCTGATACACTTTCATCTCCAGTAGGTTAGACTACTGTAATAGTCTGTTCTCAGGCCTTCCCAAAAAAGCACTTAGGCAGCTACAGCTCATTCAGAATGCTGCTGCTGGAGTTCTAACAAGGACTAAGAAAGCTGAACATATGACACCAGTTCTCAGGTCTCTGCATTGGCTACCAGTGTGTTATAGAATTAACTTCATAATACTATTGCTTGTCTATAAATCACTTAATGGTTTAGGGCCAAAATACATCTCTGACTTGCTTCCACACGATGAACCCTTACGTGACGTCATGATGAGCTTCTTAGGTCTTCAGGGACCGGTCTACTAACTGTTCCTAGGATGAAAACAAAACGATGGTGAAGCAACATTCAGTTGTTATGCTGGAATAAACTTCTGAAAGATCTTAGATCAGTCCCAACTCTGGCTACTTTCAAAAATGGGCTAAAAACCTTTATGTTCGCCTTTGCCTTAAACTGAAACTACATTGCTGCTAATAATTGCACTCTGACCCTAAAATGCACTGTGACTTTTATTCTTTTAACTTGCTTTCAACTTAACTTGCCTTGCCTTGATACTCAGAATAAAAGTAAAATATGTCATCTTCTAATCAATATCGCTCGGATGTCACATCACGACTGTCTCAACAAAGATCCATAACATAAACGGAACATGGAAATCATATCATGAAGTTCTAATTCAGAACACAATCGGACAACATTTGATTTGTCTGTCTGTCTATCTGTATGTATATCTGTATGCATGCCTGCCTGCCTGTCTGTCTATCTGTATATTTGATCTCAGACCAATAGCAGTCTCATCTCCAAACCAGACACAGACGACGCGGGACAGGAGACAGAGGAGAACGATGAACACGGTCACGGAACAGAAAGGTGCGTTGTTCCTCCGTTAATCACCCACCTTCTTCCCGTCTTCCCAGCATCGTTCCTCGCTCTAATTGAGCTTGCATTGTTTAAACACGAAAACAAAAAATCCTCCATCATAATTCATTCATTTGGTGGCAGGCGGTGCAAATACTTCACATGCAAATGAACGAAATGTATACAGAGAATTACAACATGTCATCCTGGATAAGCCTATAGCCTGTGAGAGAGTCCACAGAAGATCTGCACCCGGGTAGGGAAGAGGAAAGGTAGAAAATGAACTCACAGAGGCCTTCGCTGCACTAGACAGAGGTGATTTCTTACCTTCTAATGTTGCCAGGCGTACTAAGATCCATAGTGAATGTAGTTTCATTGGATTAAAGTATATGTTTTAGAGGAGGGATAAATCAAATCCGTTATCGCTGTTGAAAACGGGCATGGCACGGACACAGTTTGGAGTGTAACACTTCCTATGAGGTAACACCATGTAGCGGTGTTAAAACATTATCTCATAGCCGTAAAACATTATCTCATAGTATATTTGGTTGTATGTTTGATAGGGTTGCACACGCTGTCTAATGCATAGCAGAGGTCATGTGTCAGAACAGAAGAGCTGCCTCAACAAAGGCCTGAGGGGGAAAAGGGAAAAGAGAAGAAAGGAGGGGGGGGGGGGTAGGGGGGAGGGGTGGGGGGTGGGAGGAGGGAGGGTGGCGGTAGTAGAGGTGTCTGTTCTTTCTCAGGAGTGGGGCTGCAGAATGAAGCAGACGTGGAAAAGCCAGGGAATGGGAAAGCGGCCCGATGTGAGAGAGCAGAGAGCAGAGAGCAGAGGGCAGAGCAGAGCAGAGCAGAGAGCAGAGAGCAGAGAGCAGAGCAGAGAGCAGAGAGCAGAGAGCAGAGAGCAGAGCAGAGAGCAGAGAGCAGAGCAGAGAGCAGAGAGCAGAGAGCAGAGCAGAGCAGAGAGCAGAGAGCAGAGCAGAGAGCAGAGCAGAGAGCAGAGCAGAGAGCAGAGAGCAGAGCAGAGAGCAGAGAGCAGAGCAGAGCAGAGAGCAGAGCAGAGAGCAGAGAGCAGAGAGCAGAGAGCAGAGCAGAGAGCAGAGAGCAGAGAGCAGAGCAGAGCAGAGAGCAGAGCAGAGCAGAGAGCAGAGCAGAGAGCAGAGAGCAGAGCAGAGAGCAGAGAGCAGAGAGCAGAGCAGAGAGCAGAGCAGAGCAGAGAGCAGAGCAGAGAGCAGAGAGCAGAGCAGAGAGCAGAGAGCAGAGCAGAGAGCAGAGAGCAGAGAGCAGAGCAGAGAGCAGAGCAGAGCAGAGCAGAGCAGAGCAGAGAGCAGAGAGCAGAGAGCAGAGCAGAGAGCAGAGAGCAGAGAGCAGAGAGCAGAGCAGAGAGCAGAGAGCAGAGAGCAGAGCAGAGAGCAGAGAGCGGAGCGGAGCGGGGAAGGACTGAGGCAGGAGCGGCCCTAGAGCAGGGTTCTAAACCAGGGGGAGGCTGGTGGACGTAGAAATCGGAGGACGGGCTCATTGTAATGCATGGAATCGATTCCGGAATGGTATCGGTTCTAATGGGGTCAATTTGAAATTTCTATTCACTCAATTCAAGAAGAAGTTAATTGCAATTCTATTCGTGAATTCAACAATAGTCCCAGGTAAAACGAGGGGCAACTTTCAAATCATTAATTGAATTTCAGATTCACTCTATTAGCATAAGGAGACCTCAACCCTGGTTTGGATCCAGATCAGATCTAATCAGACCCAAGGGACAGGTCTGGGCCAGGTCCAGGTCCAGACTGTGTTGTTTTAGTCTTTCCTGGGTTTAGAGGCACCAGCAGGACTTAGACCAGATTGACCCTGTGGCACTCCGCTTCTCCACTCTACGTTCCCACAGAATTCCCATCAGGAACGAAGAGAGGCACCAAACACTAGGAGCAGATTTATGCTCTTCTGGCCTCTGAGCTGCTGTTCAGGGTCGGGGTCAAATCAGTCTCAGTTCAGTAATTCCAGGTGAATCACTGAAATTCAATTAATGAATTGAAAAGTCCCAATATTTTACGATGTCAACTTTCTATGTTTATCACACTGCTCCCCTTACACTATTGTTCTTGATGGATGAATAACAATATTATATTTATATTTGATATAATATTATAATATAATATTATCATGAGGCTGGTTGATATTCCCTCACTCAGACAACAATGCAAACACAATGACGTAGCCTGTCTTTGGTGGACGGTGTATATTTTGGAATAGGAAAATTCTTGAAGTATTCCCTCCCATCAATCTGTATGGGAGTTGGTCTCTCATGGCATGGCAATAAAAACAGAGAGGAAGGACCACAACTAGAGTATCCTCTTTCTTCTGGGAAGTGACTCCACTTCCCCTCAGCTCTCAGACACCACCTCAAATGACCACAGTCCAGACAGGGCAGCATCACTGTAATTCACATGAAAATAACTTCACTTTTGGTGTGGCGACACATTGTAAACATTTGTGTCACCGGGCCTCACGTTATGTCCTGTATGCCCCCCGTGACACATCTTCCAGTGCACTGCTGTTGTACTGCTTTAACGACCACACACACACACGCACTCGCTCGCACCCGTGCGCACACACACACGCACACGTACACGTACACACACACGCATGCGTACACGCACACACACACCCGCACAGACACACACACGCACATGCACACACACACACACACACGTACACGTACACACACACACAGACACACGTACACACACACACACACACCTACACACACACACACACACACGTACACACACACACACACACAGACACACACAGGTACACACACACACACACACACACACACACACTCACACAGACACACGTACACACACACACACACACACACACACGCACACACGCACACACACACGCACATGGGGAAAGTCCAGACTGTAGATTACGTCGACCTCACCCTGAGAAGGCATCCACAACTCACACTGTCCATCATTCCATTCCAACAGAGCAGGGGCATGGTTATGATAAGCATCCAATCAGAGACAGTGTTGCTATGATAAGCATCCAATGAAGCGTCTGGTCTGAGAGCTTGTCAGTGCATTCCGGGGGCCGATCTGACACTATCATGCGTAGTGATGCAGACGGACCTGAGGGTCTATTTTAGGGCTGAGATACTGTAGGCTACCTCAGAGATGGGGGGCAGGGGGCATGGGCCTTGTTGGCCTGGTTGGCATATTATGTTTGGCAGCCAAGTCACACCACTTTGTTTCCTGGCAACCATTACTGGTTTAGACCAGCGGAACCCGAATTCCCCCTCATACCTTGTTTGTAATGACAGGCACTTTGAGCTGAAATGAGCCTCTGACCCCTAGCCTCTTTAGGACAGTTTTTAGGACACAGATTAATCCTATATTCTTAACACTGAAAAAGCATCCTCAAAAGGTAATCTCCGTTGAATGTGTGATTTTATCCAGGACTTTTTTTTAAACCAGAAAACCTCCCCTATCTGATCGCACACCATCTCTCTTTAACCCTCACACAAGTTCACTGGGAGGGAACAGCTTATCTGGATCTTTACAGTAACAGGTTCAGCATGCTCTTTGATATACAGTACGATACTGCCATAAGCCTCTCATCGAGTCTGTCTCTTTCTCAGTCTGTCTGTCTGATAGCCTGTCTGTCCGTCCGTTCGCCTGTCCACCTGTCTGTCTGTCTGTCTGTCTGTCCAATTTTGTTAAACCTTAACCCCTCCAAACACTCCCTTCAGGTAAACTAATGACCATCTCACATCTGTAGTTCATTCATTCCCTTTAATGAGCATAGAGACTTCAGAATGAATGGACAGACATCCCCTTTAACTACCTGCTTCGACCATTATGAGGCTGTGAGGTAATTAGGTCAGTACCAACACAGAGAACGCAACAACACAACAATGCACAGCTATGAATGTGTACGGAAGGCTATACAAAAACACAATTCATACCATTTTAGACCTATAGATGGTCTATAGATGTTCACACTTTCAACAAACGATCAACTGCCACTCTGTTGATATGCAACTCCTGGCTCATAAGGCTGGGGTTAATGGATTGTTAAACCATCCATAAAGGAATTCGAACAAACTTCCAACCATTGAGAAAACTCCTCTGTTTCTAAATTCCCAGGGTCAAACCGAGAATGTATCATGATGTTTCGCGTGTCAGCGCTGTTCTCCCAAAACGCTCACGCCGGGCCTTTCTGACGTTGAGCAGCCCCGCTCTTTTAAAATGACTGCTGTGAAATCATTAGTGCCAGTCCCCTTGGTGGTCTAGGAGCCAGGGATGGTAAAACCAGGATGGGGGGGGGGACGGGGAGGGGGGGGGCAGAGGGCGTCTGCCCAGTCTGGTGATGGGGCCCTGCTGGGTGTAGTCTGCTGGGTAGGCTTCTGTCCAGAACCATACCTCCACCCCCCCACCCCCCCCCCCACCCCCTACCCCCCCGGCATAAATCAGCACTGGGGGCTCATACTACTGTCATCACTGTTGTAAACAAACACAGGAATCTGACAGAGAGAGAGAGAGAGAGAGAGAGAGAGAGAGAGAAAGAGAGAGAGAGAGATGGAGAGAGAGAGACAGAGAGAGAGAGAGAGAGAGAGAGAGAGAGATGGAGAGAAAGAGATAAAGAAAGAGAGAGAAAGAAAGTGAGAGAGAGAGAGAGAGAGAGAGAGGGAGAGAGAGAGAGAGAGAGAGAGAGATGGAGAGAAAGAGAGAAAGAAAGAGAGAGAAAGAAAGTGAGAGAGAGGGGGGGAGAGAGAGGGGGGGAGAGAGTACCTCACCAAGCCACCTTCACCACATTCCAACCACCAGCTCTTATCTTTATTGGTGGAGGATGGGGAGAGCACACCACGACCGGCTGGCTGAGATGGTCATAGGGTGGGGGGGCATGGAGGGGGGAGCATGGGGGAGGGGGGGGGCATGGGGGAGGGGGGGCATGGGGGAGTGGGGGGCATGGGGGAGAGGGGGGCATGGGGGGGAGCATGGGGGAGGGGGGGGGCATGGGGGAGGGGGGGACATGGGTAGGAGGGATGCTGGCTGGTTACTGCTGAAAAGCTGGGTGCATACGCAACAAGCAGGCTTTTTAGCAAATGAATGTTTACTTTAAAAGCTACAAAGTCTGCTTCTTGCGTGTGAACCCAGATTTAATCAATTTGCAGCATCCCTCCGAGGATTTCAGGGTAAGCACCACAATTTAGATATTTTCAACAACATCTCGCTCGGTGCGAGGACTCCATGAGTCCAGTGAGACGCTGGTAGAGAATGACTGCAGGAGGACAGCCTAGGAGGAATAGAACTGATGCCAATGTCTGCATAGTTTTCCTCCAACGACAACGCCATGGAGAATTACGTGCAGAACGTTTAATCAACGTTAATTCAGACAGTTGCACGCGAGACCAGAGATGTCAATAGGAACACATGATAAACACAGCGCAGAAGCAGCAAAAGAGAAGTGTATTGCAGAAAAAAAGTATTTTCCAGGAGCACTGGGGTGGGTTGCCATAATAGAGTATGTTCAGCTTTGAATCTTGGGGATATTTGTTTAAAATGTGGAGTCCAGAGTAAGCACTTTGAAGAGGGGGGAAACGGCAACCATTGAAAATCTACATGATGACACAAACAATTTTGAGGAGAACTCATAACACGGCCAAGATGGCTCCCTATGACCTATTTTGGATGTTTCCCAAGGCGGAGGGAGGGAGGGAGGGAGAGAGAGAGAGAGAGAGAGAGAGAAAGAGAGAGAGAGAGAAAGAGAGAGACAGAGACAGAGAGAGAGACAGAGACAGAGAGAGACAGAGAGAGAGAGAGACAGAGAGACAGAGAGAGAGAGAGACAGAGAGATAGACAGAGAGAGAGAGAGAGAGAGAGAGAGAGAGAGACAGAGAGATAGACAGAGAGAGAGAGAGAGAGAGAGAGAGAGAGACAGAGAGAGAAAGACATTTGGAACGGTTGAGATGACAGATATGGAGAGAGAGAGTTGACCCTGATGCATTTCCAGTGTTGAAAAGTATCAGCAAGAGAGGGAAATATGGGAGCAATATGAGCAGTATTATATTTCATATCTGTGTAGTGGACGTCTTAATCAACAGTGTCAGGTTTTCTTTTCAAGGCTCTGTGTCTGCATGGCGTGTTTGAGACTGACAAGGATACTGTGGGCCAGGGGCAAATTTAGAGAGACAGAGATGAGAATGTATTAAATGGAGGCATTCCTTATTGTTGTAATATGTGATATAAACAGTTGATATGGAGGGGTTCTGCATGATACCAGTAAAACAAATTAAGACAAAAAAGTATTTATCATTATAATTATAAAGTGCTTGAACAATCAACTGCATTTAAAAACGGTTGAAGTATACCATTGTGATCGTTCTAGAGCGATGAGACCACACAAAAAGATATATTTTTAAACCTGTTTCTACGTGTTGAATTAAACAACATTTATTCCATAAATGTGTCAGGAATAATAATATTGAAACTCTAAAAAAAATGTCACTGCTCTGAAACCAACAGTAGGGCTATTTACGAAATTGAATGACAAAGATTAACAATATTCCCTTGTCGTGTGACTCTCCATAGTCCTACAGTAGCAATATCTCATTCTGAACAGCGAAAACCAGCTCACCCAGACTCCGACAGCACGTTCATCAATAATGAGCATAATATTGTGACTGATTATTTTTCGTGACCGTTGGCATTAACACGGGAGATGGTAAAATATGGAGCCAACGGCGCTAATATAAACACGGGCCCTCCGAGCAGTGCTTTTATGGAATATGTGTGTTAAACTGGAACGTGACACCTACTGATTTACGGCTATATTTAGATAAGAAATGCAGTAAATGGTTTCTAAGTAGCGTCAAGGTCATGTAATGTAATGGGATAATGTTTTACCCTGATAGAGATAAGGTGATGTGTTTGTATGGGGCTGAGGGCGGAATGCTATACTGGACTGAGCTATGGAGAATGAACAATACCGGGCCAGCGCGTTCCTTTCAACTGCCTGGCGAGGAGGACTCGCACGTTATTATTGAAGTAGGTGGTGATGTCAACGTTGTGTTGCTGTCGTAGGCCGACATAACGTATGGAAAGACATTTACATTGAGATATTGCATATAATAATGAAGACAACTAGTGCTAACTAATTTAAATTATGCGTTTGTTTAGTTTTATAAATGTCTTTATAAGGCCAGGCCTACACATTTATGACAAAATAATATGCTGCAATTTATCAATTTATCTATAACCTATGCATGGCCCAACATGCTGTCACAAGCACCCCTTTGGACGATAAATATACATTCAAATTACTCTAGAGTGTAGGTAAGCTTTTCAATACACAACTTGATCACTCCAATTAATAATTGTGTTATTAATGTGTTTAGGTTTATAATTTTTACAGCAAAGTTATGTCTTCAAATACCCCTTTTTAAGAATGCCGTGAATGCAAGACGTTCTCTGTCTAGCTTGATATCTTTGTTTCTGAGAGAGGGATTTGATCATTCTGAATGATTGGTTATTAATCCTATATCTTGTTTCTTCTCTGATATACAAATTAGTTATACTATATATAATTTTAATTAATTTCTCAATGATTTCACAGTTTTCTTAAGACATAAATGTACACCCTAGAATTTGCATCACGCAAAACGACAACATAATGCCATGATTTCAATATAGACTAGAGCGCGTGACACGAGTTTAGGACAACAATCACGTAAGCATAAAAATGATTGACGCTTATTTGAAAGGTTATTTGATGATTAAGTGTGTATTGCCAAGGCGTTGGGCAAGGATGACTGGTATGGACCTACATAGGCTATCTAGTAACTTTCAAAATGGAAATCCAAATAATATATTTTTTTAAATGGTTCTCCTATTGACAGAGAAAAACATATATATATATATATATATATTAAAACAGGTTTTGCATGTATGATAGACGTTGAGAGGCATCATTTAAATAGATTTGTCATCCACTAAGACACACTAAGTCACATCAATATTATATGTTGCTTCCAAGCAACATCCCTGTTAATTGTTATAATTGTGAGCACCTCACATTGATCTCATTTAATTCAAGGATCAGAGGCTACCCCCAGATAAAGAGACAATATGCATACAATAAAAATATTCATTAAAACATACATGCAGTGTATCAACATAATCCATTCAGAACGAAAATACAATATTATACTAACTGCCATATAGAATAATCATTAAAAAATCTGACATGCGAAAATTGCGTAAAGTCCGTGCGTAAAACCGTTCCAAATGTTTAATATGTAAAATCCACAAGACCCATTTTCACGGCACATGTTTCAATAAAACACATTCAAACTAAGACATTTTACTCTCCGTTATAGTAAAAGTGAGAGAAGTGCAAAAAACTTCTTGCGCAATTCCTGTACCCCCATCCCCGTTACTACCGTTGGTTTGACTGCGGCACCATGGCGCTTGTTATTGTAAACCGCGCACACTTCTCTCTCTCTCCCCACCCCAACCTGGATTCTCTTCCCCCATTGGCTGACAGGTCGTTCTGTTGCTTTCGAGGCGATATAAACCTGCGCCCCCGCACCTTTCATAGGGTCAAATTTCCTGTGCAAATGAGAGTAATCCCACGAAAAAAGAAGTGCTCTCCAGATCACCAAACCTTTTCTGGATGTACTGCATTTCCCTTCAGACATAACCGTTATCTTCTATCAGAATGACAATGAAAGTTTCTCAACAAACTTGACACATTAGGGGAGACCGTTCGCAAACGTGTGCGTTAGCTTTTGTCTTATGAATTTGCATATATATGTATTTGTTCAGGGCTTGCTGTATGTCGATTAGAGCATCCGCCGCGAGATCCACTTCCTCCTGAGCACTGAACTTCGACCAGTGGCTGAGAGGGACTAGCCTCGAGACTACAGCAGTACAAAGGACCCGCGTGGAGTTTTGTCTATTTTAAAAATGAACCTTATCGGGAGCTACCAGCATCATCATCTGATGCACGAGACGTTTCCATTCGTCCAGAGGTGTCACCAAGACAACCCGTACTTCCAGAGCTGGGTGGTCAACCACAGCGAGGTGCCTCCTGACTTTCAGATCCAGGCGCCCGGTTACCCCTCGGAGTTCGGTGTTCCCGGTCCGGCGCACGACAGCCAGCTGGACGGCCTCTCAGCGCGGATGGGGAAGAGGAGAGCCTCGGGCCCGAAGAAGGAGCGTCGGAGGACGGAGAGCATCAACACTGCTTTCGCTGAATTGAGAGAATGTATACCGAATGTCCCGGCGGACACGAAACTGTCGAAAATCAAAACTTTACGACTGGCAACAAGTTATATAGCCTATCTGATGGACGTGCTGGCTAAAGACACTGGGGAGACGGAGGGCTTCAAGGCCGAAATTAAGAAATATGACAACAGAGATATGAAACGGAAACGGGAAATGGTACGTTTATGTCAAAATGTAGCCTATATGAAACAACAGCATACATATATGCTACATTGATTTGCAAATGGATGATATGCTTTAATATAATTAAAACGCATAGGCCTATACTAATGCATGCGTTTTGATCAGCCTATTATAATTGCATATTCTGCGATCATGCAAAGTTTTTTATCATCCTGCAAAATAAAGCTAAACTGTTGTCTCATGCTAAATTATTAGATCAATTACATTGCCTTATTAGGCGATGTAATAAAAGCCTATTTTATCCACCTATCTATGTATTGTGAGATATAATCCTAAATGTAATTTATTTGGCTAGTTAGGCCTAAATTTTAGCTCTATATGTTGAAACTGCAAATACAAACACAATTAGGTGTTTTTAAATTGATTGATCAAATGATCATGCTGCTACACTCATCACAATACAACTGTCAATGGTCTACGGCAGGCTCTCCTGCGAGTTTATAAATGTGGTCGAATAAAATACATAACGTAAGATAATGTCCATATTAACAATATTCTAATTTTTTGTTTTGTTTTGTTTACAGAATGAAGGCATGCAAGAATCATTAGGAAGCGAGAAAAAATGCAAAGGACGGACAGGTTGGCCTCAGCAAGTCTGGGCTTTGGAACTGAACCAGTGACAGTGCGGTTCTGATTCTCACTGGGAAGCAACAACCCACTCAAAAACTCAGTATTCACGCACTCGCTGCAAGGAATACAACCACTTATACAAATCTATACGTGCAATGTTCAAATTCAAACAAGGTGGACTGCTGGTGAAATGCTGTACATGCAAACGATTCAACTGCCTATAGAGAATTATTCTTTGTCATATTGCGAAAATGTTAATGTAATTCTGAGAGATATAGTTTAGATGTGTTTTGTGTTGTGGATTGGCCACAACGAGAGAGAGAGAGAGATTGAAATATTTGTAGTGTTTCTTTATGCCTCAATGCGGGGCCCTTGCTGTTCAGCACTATTTTTCCGCTATACGCATACTGTTGTAGACGTACTGTCTTGTATAGAAAATGTTAAATCTACCTCAAATTAATGTCACTGTCCGTTTGAAATAGAAAATAAATATACGTTCAGAGATTAAACATAAAACACAAGGTCTTCATAACATTTAAACAAATATCTGTTGAAAGTCACGCACATAGTCTATTTCACACTTGATACAATTTGGCTTTTAATGAGATTGTTTCCAGCGTGTGCATCGATGTGAAAGTATACCCATAGTTGATGAATAAAAGAATGAACTCATCGCAAAATTTTTGTAAATGTTCAATGGAATCAATCAGTGGGTGGTTGTTAAGTGATATTGACAACTGTGGTGTTGATTTGCCTTTGGTCACCTTTGGTAATGATTTTCCAGATACATTTTCAGTCGTGATCAGCAAAATATGCTACGGTCTATAGGCCAATATGTGAATACTAATATAGTTCAATTACATCTAGGTTCATTCTACTAATTTTCGGTATTTTACCAAGTGAGAAGGAAATACTTTTTTGCACACGCGTGAAATATGATAACTTTCTTACAATAGGCAATATTTAATTTATTAGCATAATATGAGGATATGGGACAGCCTACATAGGATTTAAAATATGTGAGTAAAACTGATTTATTTTGGACGGCATAACTTTTCAGACAAAATCTTTGCACACTAGAAACTGATTGGAATTCGGTGGCTAAGGATTGATAACAATTGGTTTCGCCTGCACATTTGCCCTTTAATATAGGCTACTTGTGCAAAATCACTATTTTGATATATTAGTCCTAGATGTACCCCAATATATAGGATACTAGTTTGTTTCGTAGTTGTTTTGCCAATGTGATTGAGTCTTTCGGTTTACATAAAATACCAGATTAAAAACTCAAATTCCAATCAATATTAATATGTTCTTATATAGCGTTTGAAAGACAAAGAATGATCGGAAACACTGTGATTTAATCGAAACGATTGATTATCCTTCCATCCTCATTAGTTTTTGTCGCCTATGATCTGATGGACGCGAAGACACAAACGAAATAACTGACATCAGATCCACGGGTGTAATTCATGACGCTTTAATAACTGACATCAGATCCACGGGTGTAATTCATGACGCTTTAATAACTGACATCAGATCCACGGGTGTAATTCATGACGCTTTAATAACTGACATCAGATCCACGGGTGTAATTCATGACGCTTTAATAACTGACATCAGATCCACGGGTGTAATTCATGACGCTTTAATAACTGACATCAGATCCACGGGTGTAATTCATGACGCTTTAATAACTGACATCAGATCCACGTATGTAATCGTGACGCTTTAATAACTGACATCAGATCCACGGGTGTAATTCATGACGCTTTAATAACTGACATCAGCTCCACGTATGTAATCGTGACGCTTTAATAACTGACATCAGCTCCACGTATGTAATCGTGACGCTTTGATAACTGACATCAGCTCCACGTATGTAATCGTGACGCTTTGATAACACAACTCAATCACACCACTTATCTCTAATGACCCGTATCTCTTCTTTCACTTGCATCGTTCTAATCCCTATGTAGGCTGTGCGCATGTCTCTTAACATTGTCCCTTTGAATAACAGATCTGTGTACTGTAAGATACATCAAACTTACCTCTGATCACCTTTATGTTTTGGAAAAAGGTAGGGCCTAAAGAAAATGACTCCGCTGCAGTTAACCCAGGATTTATTACAGATGTTTCGAATCAATAAATACTGCCTATATAGATCCCAGAAATTCTGACAAAGAAAATGTGTTGCCTAGTATTTCAAAATCGTTTCAACTTCTAAACCCGAACATGTTTCAAAGAACAGCTAATCGCTTCTGATAAGGTATATTAACCGACTTATTAACCGTATGTGGAGTTACTGATTATTTTCAAATGGCGCAACAGTGTGATGGTGACACCTAGTGGTGGATTTAGGAATTACTCACTGGATCTACAGAAAGTTAACGAGGAAAGTCATTTATGGGAGTAAAGAGATCATTTATTTGCCCATCATGGTAAATGAAGACAATACATTGCCTATGTACAATATGTTTATTAAGAGCAATAAGCAGCCATATTTAAATACATGTGTTATCTATTACAACAATTAGGTTAACGCAGCACAGCCAATATGTTTTAACGTAAGAGGAAAAAAAGAAGGAAACCTACGTGGCACTAACAAAGCTACGAGCAAAACAAAAATAAAAAGCCATTATTATT
This sequence comes from Argentina silus, assembly GCF_951799395.1. Taxonomy (NCBI): domain Eukaryota; kingdom Metazoa; phylum Chordata; class Actinopteri; order Argentiniformes; family Argentinidae; genus Argentina; species Argentina silus. Next base: position 33,283,601 of record NC_139656.1, on the reverse strand, counting down.
TCAGTAAAGGCTACCCTGACGTGGCAAACTAATGGCATGAGATGGAAAACGGAAGACATACTTACAGATTAATTAAATACGGTTTATGACCATGACAGAGGAAACCAGGTTTAACAAGCCAATCAGGGGAGGCTGGTGGAGGTTGAAATCGGAGGACGGGCTCATTATAATGCCTGGAACGGAATGAGGAATGGTATCAAAGGTGTGTCTGGTACCACTCCTCATTCCGTTCCATGCATTACAATGAGCTCGTCCTCCGATTTCTACCTCCAGGAGCCTCCATCTGTAGTCAATACTAAGGCATACCATGGTGTGCAGTCAGTCACCACTGACAGTCACCAACCAATAGCAAGCATACAGCAGTGTTGATGTGAACAAGAAACCCCTCAGTGTGAGAGAGAGGACGTAAGAACAAAAAATGTGGTTGTTTTTTTTTCTTTTTCTTTTTCTAGGACTCCATCTCTTCTTTCGGCTATAAGCTGTGCAGTTGTCCCTGTGTTCGTGTGCCTGCGAGACACACACATAATTTCAACACTGTGCAAGGAGATGGTAGGACCGATGTCACTTTACCGCTGAGGATGACATGATTCCTCAGTACTACATTCCAAAAAGAACAAACGTGTTGTGAACAGTAGAGCACAGACAGCAAGCACAGACTGTGCTCGTGGAAAAATAAGAAAACACAATTTAGGCGGTTCGAATAGTTCACTAGGAGCTGAGACTTGCTACTTTCCTGTGTTAGTGCAGTAACTAAAACTTTCTTCTGAAATAATAGCATCAATAATAATAATAATAATAATAATGTTTCTACAAATAATAATGCTTTTTACATCCCTAATATAAATTCAATGTTTAAAATTAGTCTCAAAAGGTGAAACCATGAAAATGACCCAAGATGACAACACAACGTGTGGAACACGCACACAAATTCACGTAGATCTGACAACCAAGGATGGACAGAAGGACCGGACTTACACTTTCTCACAAAAAGGTAGAAAATTGGGAAACGTAAAGTGAAATATAAAACAGCCAGTTATTCACTGACACCACTCCAGTCTGCAGTGTCAGTGGTGTCAGTGGATACAAGACCGACAGGGGAAGGTAGGGGAGGAAAAGTCTGAATGAAAAACTGAGAAAAAAAAGAAGAAAAAAAAGATCGGAGCAAAAAAAATGCTACGTCATCGTCATCATTCTGGACACGCATTTCCTTTCATACAGCTGAAAGAAGTATGAATGCTAGTACTATGCTAGCTGCTAGCTTGACTTGTACAATGCTCTCTTTGCTAACAACAATCTTTTCATCCCAGAAACGCGCCCTGCCCTGTTTTCATCTCATTCACCTCTTGCACTCTCGGGTTTGGCACAGGCATCACTGAAGTTGTTAAAAGAAAAAAAACGAAAAAAAAAACAACAACCCTAAATACCAAACATGTTAAGGCAGTTATCATACACATCATACTATCAGGTTGTCAAAACCTCATACTCTGCTTATTTTGTACATATCAGGATATTCACATAAGAGCTTACAGCGGGATACCCTGCAGAGTCTGAGCTGAACAGTCTTAAATCATGTTTGGCTGACGGAAACACCTTTTTCTTTTTTCTTTCTTTCTTTTTTTTTTTTTTTTTTTAATCAAACACACATGTCAATGTCTATGTCCGAGTCTTATTGGGGTGGGTGGGGATCCGTGGTGGTGGGGGTGGGTGGAGGGGAGGGGAGGGGGCCTTTAGTCCAGCTGTTTGCTGCTGTCTGACTTCTGGTCGAGCCGACTCTTGCTGCTCTTCACCATGTAAATAAAGTAGGTCAGGGTCTCCTTCTCGTTCACCGGTATGTTCCGGAAGTGACGACTCACAGTCTGGTAAAACAAACAAGGAGAGGATAACATGATTAGTTAGCACACAGGACAACCGCAATCTATTCAAAGTGGCACACAGTATACAGCAGGACATTCTATCAGAGAGACCAGGAGGATTTGTCTGACCAGGCTGGTTTTAGTAGAAGGCCCAGTTCTTTCCTCCCCATTTTTGATGGATTAATTAACAAAAAAATATTGAATAATATACAGCAACAACATCAATTATGTTACCCTACAAACATCAAGACAAAAAGGGAATCAAACTGAATACGTACATTTACGGCATTTAGCAGCCGCCTTTATCCAAAGCGACTTACAACAAATACATTTGTTTAAGTAAGTGAATCATCTATCCATCAGTCATCATAAGAAGCATGAAAGTATGGAAGTACATGAATTAAAACTAGTTCCTCTGACACATTCAATCATGTCCATCTAAAGTGTCCCGAGCACAGGAGAGACCGTTTGATTGGGCCCTAACAAGCCTGACAGGAAACGAACATCGCCTCTGTAGTGTCCCAGAGCTGCGCGCCGCCCAGGGCTGACAGCCCCGCTCGCTGGGACGCCACATGGAGGGCTGTAATTGGCTGGAGCTGTTGACTTGGGAGTTATTAATGATGTGTAAGGAGCAGTTACAGGGGCCTGGACCTCACTAGAGCCTGGGGAAACATTCAACTACAGCCTACGTCCATTTAGCCCCCGTCCCCCCCCACCCGCCCGCCCGCACCCCTGCCCCACCACCTCCCAGCCCCACCACCACCTTGCACTGGGGCAGGGGCGGCTGGAGCCTTGACACAGAGGGGCATTTGTAAGGACAGGGGGACTCAGTCCAGCTGCACAATTACATGGGGTTCACCTGTCCATTTCGCAAACTCTCCTAACAATCGTTACTCCACGACCAATTACATGGTAACTGGGCCGCGACACCACATACATCACAGTAAATGAGTAATCTGGGCTGAGGTTGAAATGAGAGACGCACTGGGCATGCTGGCCGGAGGCTCCTCTACTGGGGATACTGGTGCACACACACACACACACACACACACACACACACACACTCTTATGAAGGGGAAAATGACGTAGGAGAATTATCCTAATGAAATCCCACGGAGGGAGACTGAAGGAACGTTAACCAGACGGTGGTGAAGTTGACGGGCTCTTCTGAGGCAGTTTAACACGTTGCTATAGTTACTGTAGTGTCTCTAGTTTTATGGATAACAAACCGTATTTTACCATAAGACGCGATATCAGATCGCATGAACAATAACATTTGGAAGGCGTTCCTGTACAACAAATGCGTTAGAATTCTGTGTTTGTGTTGAAGGTCTGCTTGCTATGTCTCGAGACAACAAACAATGGACTGCTTGTTATTCGGGTGTGTTGACGCTAAGCTAAATCCCACCCTGAGCTAGTGGGATTAAGCTCATTCGGACAAGTAACGAGATGTGAAAACAGCGTTCTCCTGCCTATAGCTTATCCAATTAGATTTACTGTTCTAACCACCAGCTCACCTTTGGCGACCACAGAGTGGATGTGTAGCAGAACTGCTTCAGCAAGTTGCGTGGGCGGACACACGCCCGTGCGCACGCACACACACACACACACACGCACGCCCGTGCACACACACACGCACACACACGCCCGTGCACACACACACGCACACACACGCCCGTGCACACACGCCCGTGCACACACACACGCACGCCCGTGCACACACACACACACACACGCACGCCCGTGCACACACACACACACACACGCACGCCCGTGCACACACACACACACACACACTGTTTGCAAGACATTAATGGTCTATAAAAGGACAAGTTGTTTACTAAATGTTTTTATCCCTGGCTAAAATGTCAGGTGCCCTGAGTGCTGTTCCAAACTGTGCATGATCAAGATCCCATCAGGCCCGTATCATCCCGGCATCATCCCGGCGTTCTCCCCCAAGAACGGACGAGTGGCGTTGTGCCACGCTGAGAACTTGGCGGCGCCACCATTTAACATTTCAAGGCAAATTAAACTACATACTTAGTCATGAGAGAGTAACTATCTTTGATCGCCAACAGCATTGTTGTTCAACACAAAAGCGAAAGTGAAAGCGTTACGATGTTGCTCAGTGAATTCAGGATTTTAGGTGGATTTTTTGCGCATTTCGACGTGAATAAACGGTAGTCGGGTTTTGATAATGCAATCCAGCTCCATGCTGTTAAAAAAAAAAAATCCTGGGGAGAACCCCGTCATTGTACATACGACCTGTGTGAGTGATGATTACCTCAGCCAGCTGGGCCTTGTTCATTATACATACGACCTGTGTGAGAGATGATTACCTCAGCCAGCTGGGCCTTGTTCAGGCCAGGTCTGGTCTGGAGCTTGTAGTGTCTCTTGTAACGTCTCAGTGTGTTCACCTGTAGCTGGAACAGATCCACCTGGAAACACATCAACAACACACCATGAGACATCAACACACCATGAGACATCACATCAACAACACACCATGAGACATCACATCAACACACCATGAGACATCACATCAACACACCATGAGACATCAACAACAACACCATCACCACCATGAGACATCACATCAACACACCATGAGACATCACATCAACAACACACCACGAGACATCAACACACCACGAGACATCACATCAACACACCACGAGACATCACACCGAAACACACACACACACACACACACACACACACACACACACACACACACACACACACACACACGAGAAAGCACCTCAATAACAAACACCACGAGGACAGAGAAAGTGTGCATCATCCACTCTGAACTAATAGGCACAAATGTGTACCACCAAACTTCACATTTCACTGAGAAGACCGTAGGACGATCATTCAGAAAAGGCCATTGTACCTCCTGCATCATCACGTAACCGTCTCTCCCTTTCCTTCATTAAGGCTTTCCCACAGCTTGAGTCAGTGTCACGCTTCAGTCACATGACGAGGGCGAGCACAACGGCCCCTGTTCTCCCCCGGACGGGTCCTTACCTCTGGCACTTCCACGTCGTGGTCCGGAGACTCTCCCCCGTCATCGCTGGTCTTCCTCTTCCTCTTGTTGCGGACACTCTGGATGAAGTTCTTGTGGAAGTCGCAGATGTAGAGGTGGCGGACCTGTGGTGACGCACAGGGGAGGAGACGTAACAGTCAAAACACAGAACATTAAAACACTAGACTGTGCCTGTGGCGTTTAGCTACTGGGGACATTGACTTGGTACATCCACCGCCGTTGCGATCTCTCGGTCATGTTACGCTCACAGTAGGTGACAGTTTCTGAACAGCGACCAACACAGTTCTGGGGAAAGCAATGTGACGACAGAGCTGCTGAAGTGAGTGGTGTGTCTGGTTATGTGGCCCTTGATGGAATAGCCTTTTCCTAAACGTTTCTTTTTAATGCTTACTGTGTCCATCGCATATAATATATATATATATATATATATATAATATATGCCATTTAGCTGACGCTTTTATCCAAAGCGACTTACACTGCAGTGAGTGCATACATTTCAGTATATATGGTCCCAGCAGGAATCAAACCCACAACCTAAGCGTTGTTAGCGCCATGCTCTACCAACAGAGCCACAGAGGACCACAAACAACACAGCAACATCAAGATCCAACTACCTCTACTCAAATGATAACTTTCCATATTCTGGAGATTAAGTGGTTAAATGCAACCAGTGTTGCAAATGTAAAAATGCAGAAATGGCCATAGCTGGCTGCTTGGAGGGCCCATCCTCTGAACCATGGGGGAAGGGAGGGGTGAGCCACGCTCCCAACACGTGGATTGATCACGTGTGAGAGCTGGCAAACGTCCAACTTGTAGCACTGAAGTTTCCGAGGTCCCGTCTGCAGCAGGACACATCGCTGTACGCTGCCTGGCAGCACACACCGCTTAACGCCAACTTCTCACAGCAAACTTGTTGGGTAGACGGTTAGTCGACGATCGTACTTCCTGACTACTTGTGTGTCATTCCCACCGGACGACACCATCGCTTCCTTAGCAACTGCCATTTTAGGGAGTGGAGGCGTGGAAACGGCGGACTACGCAGTGTAAGAAACACAGCCCGCCGATAGGAACTTGCTGGTGTGTGGGGGAGCGACCCTTCTCTGCTGTCCCGCTGCTGTTAGCTAATCCAAACCAAATCATAACCGTAGCTAGCAGAGGGAAGTCCACCATTTTCGATCATAGAAAGCTACAGTACAGGGCGAAGGAGGCAGAAAACACTGTCCTGACTTGAGTCAGTGAAAGATCGCTGGGTGCTAGTCTCACGTTTACCGTCAAAGTATGATGTAAAAGCAGCTAACGCGTGAATCCCCTCTTCGTGATAATGATAGCTAGTGAACTTGGCAACCTGGGTGGAGAACAAAAGCATGACACCGTAGTGGGCTGCAGCCACTCAGTCCCGACCTAGCGTAGCTGGGTCGCTGTAGCAAACTGTCAATGAGTCGTGCATTCAATTGTTACCTTAGCTAACCACCGCGGACGTTTGCAGACTTACGCTTTTGTCGATGTCCAGCTTTAGTTTTTTCTGCGATATGCTCTTCTGGATCCTTTTGCTGAAGGAGGCGTTTCCAGCTGATCGACCGCATCGCTCGCCGTCCTCAATCAGACAGCAACTCTGGCCGTAGAACGGCGGGGCCGGGGGGCCATCGTGGCTGTCTTCCTCAGTGCTGAACCCATTCATGCTGACTGCTTTCGGGGTCTTGTTAAAAAAAAAAAAACGACAACGCGCTTCCTCTTGTTCCTCAACTATGACCTCTTTGTGTTTAGTTTCGGCAGCAGCAGAAACCGTTGCTTTCTCAAATTCAACCAATGCGTCAAATTACCTCAACAAGCGATCTTTAATAAAATATATACTTTACGTGGCTGTGGAGCCTCGTCGCCAAGCCAGGATGCCGATAGGACCGCAAGGTGGCTTGCTAGCGAACAAATTCCTGAGCTGGCACAACGTTTATGTCGCTTTGTACAACGCGCAACCGTTACTTTTCAATCATTCGTAGATGCGCCTCCAATCAGTTAACATTTATCAAACGAAACCTGAGCGAAACGATCGTCTTTCACCGATAAAACAACTTTGAAGAAATCACGTATTTCATAGACTTCACCTCAACAATCGCGGCACTCTTTCAGAACAGCTTGTACAATGAAACATGTCCTGCTTCTGCGGTGGAAGTGTCCTTCCTGAAACGCTATTGGTTGAATTTTGAATAGAGGCGGGGATTAACATGTTTTCGTGCTCTTCGGTTGGTTAGAAGATTATCAATCTTCCAGTTGTTGCTTCCTGGATCGCGATGCGTATTTGTTTTCTCTATGAAAAGAAATCAGCCTGTCACTGCCGCCACAGTGTGCTGTGCTAGATCTTTGAAACACACAAAGACATACACGATCATGCGACATTTGTTTCTGTGCACACGCTGATATCATGATAGCCCTACTGTATTCTAAATAGTCTTGCATTCTGACAATGATTTCAATCTTATAACGGTCTAGCGCTATGTTTGTCTGTGACAGTTTACCACCATTTGAGTGCATTTGCAATGTGTTTAGATCTACTAGTAGCTCCCCCCTCATCTCACCTAAGTAGACATTTCATGTTCTTTCTCTATGACAGCTGTTTATAGGCTCATTTGGTTTCCATGCTGTTTCTGTTACTTTCCCAGTTTCCATGTTGTTATCTATCTGCCCCCAGGTCAGCTTGCTGATTCCCTTGAGATGGATGTCCTTCTCAACTTCTTCCCTGGGGACAGCACACTGCTTGTTGTCCTCAGGGACTTCAACATCCAGTCAGAGGAGTTTCACTCTTTTGGATTTCTTCTCATTCTCTCCTCTTTTGACCTTAGCCTTTCTCCATCCCCTCCAACTCATAGGCCAGGCAGCTACAGCTTAAGCTGTTCCACTTCCAACCCCACTGTTACCCCTCCTGTTTCTGACCATCACTCTGTATCCTTCTCCCTTCCCCTCAAGGGAGGGGAATCTGAGAACGTGGTCCTCTGTGGCTCAGTTGGTAGAGCATGGCGCTAACAACGCTTAGGTTGTGGGTTTGATTCCTGCTGGGACCATATATACTGAAATGTATGCACTCACTGCAATGTAAAACGCTTTGGATAAAAGCGTCAGCTAAATGACATATATTATTATTATTCGATTATTATTATTATTATTATTATTATTATTATTATTATTATATAGAATGGGCTCATTCCATTCCCTGCATTACAATGAGCCTGTCCTCCGATTTCTACCTCCATCAGCCTCCCCTGAACTCAACCCATACTGTCGCCACTGAGTAAGGGGTTAGTTGGGTGGTAAGGGTGCCCTTAAGATGCTTCCATTACCCTTATGAGGCCCTATCTCGGCCCTTTTCACAAAACAAGTGCCTGGGGACGAGTTTACAGGACAAGTTATGTCACCACGAGTACTGCATCTGAGGTACCACTTTAAATTAATTACAACTGATAAAGGCTTTACGGAGTATTCAACAATCATTCATACATTCTTCATAAACCTAACAGTCTGTAAGCCTACCATTAAGTATGACAGCTCACATAATCCACTATATCACATCCCAACAAAGCTATGCTTTTGAATGACAAAACACACGCAAACTAAGATGCTACAGATAAGATGTGACAACACATGTGACTTTCTTATTGTATTAGTTTATTTCAATTTCAAGTTTATTTATTTTTTTGCAATTATTTTATATGTTTTTACAAAATATAGCAAGGGAAAGGGAGACACAATAAACATGGGCTCAGATGACTTGGTAAGGTACAGTATAACAGATTATTCCGAAAATGTTCCCATAGGAAAACCTTGGGAGCATAGTGGCCCCCTGAGGGAGAACAGGAACTGTAGCTCACCGGGTATGGCTGGACCTGGACCCTGCTCAAGCAGCCCACACCAAATGTGTGCACAAAATAAAGTGCATAAAAAATGTACAGTACCAGTCAAAAGTTTGGACACACCTTCTCATTCAATGGTTTTTCTTTATTTTGTATTATTTTCTACGTTGTAGATGAATATTGAAGACATATGGAATTATGTTGTAAACAAAAAAGTGTTAAACAAACCAGAATATGTTTTATATTTTAGATGCTTCAAAGTAGGCACCTTTTGCTTTGATGACAGCTTTGCACACTCTCGGCAAGTTTGTGTCCAAACTTTTGACTGGTCCTGTATGTATGCATGAAATGTGTGTCGTACGCTTTATCTCCGCTACATTGAAATGCATTGGTTTCATGTGGTGTGACATTGACACATCGCCCCCTTTTGGTTAAGATGTGAATGGAAACGAAGTGGTCTTAAACATGGTCGGTGTCTCAGCTCTCCCCTCACATAAACAGTAACTTCGTCCCAGGCTGCGGAAATGTCTGGGAACGAGGCTACATGAACATTAACATTCCTCTGCCACCAGGGGGAGCCAAAGGTACATCAGCGAATGTGTTGCTGAGGAGATTGCAATCAATGGAAACTCAAACAAGTCGCCGGTAAACATGTTGTCCCCCACGAATGATGAAGCATTTCCCTTGGGCCAATCAGTGTAATTTCGGAATTTCACTTGTTTACTATGGCACCCCCCTTGGGCCAATCAGTGTACTTTTGTACATGCTGGATCTCTAGGGCAAGACGCATCACTCACCCAAGTTTCAACAGAATTGCTCCAGTTGTCTGGTGTCTGAGATGTTGTGTGTGACATGAACATACGAACGGACGGAGACCGATCCACAGTCCCCTCCCCTATTTCATCGTGGGGGACAAATACACGGGCAATTACCCCAGGTAGCCAGGTAGCCAGGTAGGCTAGCTGTTGCCTTCAGAAACCGCTTGCATATAAATATCACAGTTGATCATTCAAATATAGAAACATTTTATTTTACAATTTCAGCAAAAAATATTATACAATTCCAGTTTAGTTGTACAGTGTGTTAAATACCTAAATACACTTTTACAGTCATTATGTCAGTAGAAAAAAATATTGGATATTTATGAGATACAAAATGTACATTTCCCTACACGTTACAACTGCACACACATGTACACAGCATTGTGTGAATGACCAACAATGGTCTTAAACATTAAAAACTTTTGTTTAAAAAAGAAGTATTGTCTTCACATTTTAGCTGAATATTCAATTCCAACACAAGATCATGAAAAAATTGCACTGTATAAAATTTAGTTCAACGCCACAATTAAGAAAAAAAAAAGAAGAGGTTTTATTACCTCCGACCCAAGTTACTAATCAAAAATGCCTTTTACATGTGCAATGTACAGGGTCAATGTACTGCAGAAGCACGTCAAAGTCTATCATTCTTCCACAGTCTTAATATTTGTCTATGCACTCAATGAACATGGATTTAGGGGAATCTCTCTGCCTTATTGTCCCTCAGACGCAGACAGGACATGCTACGTACACTTCAGTGGTGTAAAAGTAAACATGTTTCCATCATTACTCTGCTGTTGGGAGTGCACAGACCTGGCAGAGCATTCATGAAACAGCCCAGAACAATGCATTAATGTAGAGAAGGTATCCGCAGGGCACGGTCTAACCTTCCCACAGTGTCTGTTTACCACTGCACTGCTGGTTTGATGGAATTTGAATTCCAGCCATAGTCTTACAATGATAATGGTATATAGTCTTAATGTGTCAGATATTCTGCTGTGACAGGATTGTTTGACCACTTATTGGTTAAAGTATTTCCCTACAGGTATCATTGACAGTTTCCAGCGATTTCAACTTTTTCAATTTCAACTGCAAAGCAAACAAGGACTGAACGGTTACGTGAGTGTCACACACTCTTCTCTGCTGTAGTTCTATGGTTAGGGGCTCTTCTCTGCTGTAGTTCTATAGTTAGGGGCTGTAGTTCTATGGTTAGGGGCACTTCTCTGCTGTAGTTCTATGGCTAGGGGCTCTTCTCTGCTGTAGTTCTATGGTTAGGGGCTCTTCTCTGCTGTAGTTCTATAGTTAGGGGCTGTAGTTCTATGGTTAGGGGCACTTCTCTGCTGAAGTTCTATGGCTAGGGGCTCTTCTCTGCTGTAGTTCTATGGTTAGGGGCTCTTCTCTGCTGTAGTTCTATAGTTAGGGGCTGTAGTTCTATGGTTAGGGGCACTTCTCTGCTGTAGTTCTATGGCTAGGGGCTCTTCTCTATTGTAGTTCTATGGCTAGGGGCTCTTCTCTGTTGTAGTTCTATGGCTAGGGGCTCTTCTCTGTTGTAGTTCTATGGCTAGGGGCTCTTCTCTGTTGTAGTTCTATGGCTAGGGGCTCTTCTCTGCTGAAGTTCTATGGCTAGGGGCTCTTCTCTGCTGTAGTTCTATGGTTAGGGGCACTTCTCTGTTGTAGTTCTATGGCTAGGGGCTCTTCTCTGTTGTAGTTCTATGGCTAGGGGCTCTTCTCTTGCAAGTATGTTTGGGTTAATCTGATATGCAAGCTCTATTGTGTACTAGATATGTTATGTACTGTACATATTGGGTGAATCACTAAATAAACGTAAGCAATTTGATTGTTGCTCTGGGGAAACTTGCAATATAAACATTGATAAACACAAAAAAAATATAAATCACAGAAGAAATACATATAAAAACTAAATGACACAAATGTTACACAATTTCATCGTCATCATTTTTACAAAGCTTTGGTTTTCCGTCAATTCTAACCTGTCTGGGGATGACTAAGACTAAACAGTATCATTCTAAACCAATGGAATAGTGACCCCCTTTGGATACCCCGAAATACACAAAACCCAGCACAGGTAAAGCTGTGCATAGCCTCATCAAAATAGTTGTTATGCTAATATCATTTGTTGTGGGTTTACCATAGGGAATATAAGGGTAAACTATTCTTTATAGAAAACATGGCAGACTAAGATTAGAACGAACCGAACATCCAAAACAATAGACAGACGGCAAGAACAGGAAATCAATATCAGTCAGTGATTAAATGTCCTCTGAAGCTCATTTCTTGCAATAAAAGTATTAGATCTCTTAATGAAAACAACAACAACAACAACAACAACAACAACAACAACAACAATGAGAACAACAAAAAACCTACAGGTAGCATGGACATAAAGAGGGTCTTTGCAGGGCAGCGGATAACTTTTCAAGGCAGGAGAAGAACACGTTGTCAGCTAGTCTCTTCAGCTAGATTCTCTACTGAAACAAACACGTCAGTGTTTTAGAAACCCCACCCACCCAGAGAGAGAACGCCAGCGTCACCATGGACGCCTATCCCCACCTCACAGGGTGGAGTAGAACACCATACCAGGCCAGGCCAGGCTGAGCCATGCTAAAACAGGTCATACCAGGCCAGGCCAAGCCAGGCCAAGGCCATACCAGGACCATGCCAGACCAGGCCAAACCAGGACCAGGCAAGACCAGGCCAGGCAAGGCCAGGCTGCGCCATGTTAAGCCAGGCCATACCATACCAGGCCGAGCCATGCCAAGCCAGGCCATATGCTTCTCTCATCCAGCAAGGCACTCAGATTTCATTCAAGTTTATCATTACAAGTGCTTAATGCATTTAACCCCCCCCCCCCCCCCCCCAACCCCCCCACCCTCTCCAGGCAAACCAGTCTAGAGTCTCTCCGGCTGAGTCTGAGCCCCCTTCTCTGACACTAGTGAGTGCACCTCAGCCTGTTTTACTGTACACACAGTCCTGCGTGTGTGTGTGTGTGTGTGTGTGGGAGAGAAAGAGAGAGTATGAGAGGGTATGTGTAGGTTGTTCCAGAGACTGTGTGTGTGTGTGCATGTGCATGTGCGTGAGCGTGAGTGTGTGCGTGTCTGTGTGCGAGTGTGAGTGTGTGTAGGTTGTTCCAGAGACTGTGTGTGCGTGTGTGTGTGCGTGTCTGTGTGTGAGTGTGAGTGTGAGTGTGAGTGTGAGTGTGAGTGTGTGTAGGTGGTTCCAGAGATGCCTGGGTTCCTCTCTGGGGTCAGCAGGAGCCTCACTGCAGGTGACAGGACGTTAAGAAGCTGTTCTCCCTGACCTCTCGTGACACATCCCCAGGGAGAAGTCTGTGTGTGTGTGTGGGTGGGTGTGTATGTGTGTGTGTGTGTATTTATGCATTTGTGTGTGTGTGTGTGTGTGTATTTATGCATTTGTGTGTGTGTGTGTGTGTATTTATATATTTCTATGTGTGTGTGCGCATAGAACGTGTTGACACAGAGGGAGGATTCTTCATACAGATCAAAAAATAACTTGGGAAAAGATGGGGATGTGTGTGTGTGTGTGTGTGTGTGTGTGTGTGTGTGTGTGTGTGTGTGTGTGTGTGTGTGTGGGGGGGTTCTTTCTTCCAGCTTTCATGCCAACTGTGATGCGCTGTGTTTGGATGGATGTGGCTCTGATCCAATAGAGAGGACACCTGCGGTGAGAAACTGCTCTCAGGCAGGCATAACAAGAAGGAAAGAAAAGAGAGAATAGAGAAAGAGTGCTCTGCAGTCAGTCTGTGTGTGAGTTGTCAGTCTGGCTTTACCTCAGGGGGAGGCTGTGGTGGAGGGGGGTGGGGTGGGGGGGTGATACATGGGCAGGGACGGAGACCAAAGCCAGACAGCCTATCGGAATGAACCAGGTCGTGAGACGAGCCCAATCACCTCTCTCCGTAGAGACCTGTTGACCTGTCAATCAACCACAGAATCCCTCCTCCATCTCCTATTCACTGATAGTTCTAGACTGGCTTGCCCATACTAAGCCCTCCCCACAACCCCCCGCCCCCCCTGGTGGTCTCAGTTGTTACTGCGGTTGAACTCCTCCAGGATGGTGCTGTTGGTCTTCTCAAACACCCACTGCTGGGTGGGGGAGCTGGGGTCACACGTGTTCATGAACACCCTCCTCTCCAGTGGGTTGCCGTCTATACAGCTGTTACTGATGGGGTGGTACACACTCTTATCCTGGAGGGAGGGAGAGAGAGAGAGAGAGAGAGAGAGAGAGGGAGGGAGAGAGAGAGGGAGAGGGGGAGGGAGAGAGAGAGGGAGGGAGAGAGAGGGAGGGAAGGAGAGAGAGAGGGAGGGAGGGAGAGAGAGAGAGAGAGAGAGAGAGGGAGAGGGAGGGAGAGAGAGAAGAGAGAGAGAGGGTGGGAGGGAGAGAGAGAGAGAGAGGGAGAGAGAGAGGGAGGGAGAGAAGAGAGAGAGAGGGAGGGAGGGAGAGAAGAGAGAGAGAGGGTAGGAGGGAGAGAGAGAGAGAGGGAGGGTGGGAGAGGGAGGTTGGGAGGGAGAGAGAGAGGGAGGGAGAACAACAGCAACATGATCAACATTAGCAGCCTTTGGCTGTATCTGGAGATGCATTTCCATCAGAAAGCAGAGAAGAGAGGTGGATATGCACCATGATAGATATATGCACCACAGTGCCCTGGTGTGGGACATGGTGCACCATGATAGATATGTACCACAGTGCCCTGGTGTGGGACATGGTGCACCATGATAGATATGTACCACAGTGCCCTGGTGTGGGACATGGTGCCCTGGTGTGGGACATGGTGCACCATGATAGATATGTACCACAGTGCCCTGGTGTGGGACATGGTGCCCTGGTGTGGGACATGGTGCACCATGATAGATATGTACCACAGTGCCCTGGTGTGGGACATGGTGCACCATGATAGATATGTACCACAGTGCCCTGGTGTGGGACATGGTGCCCTGGTGTGGGACATGGTGCCCTGGTGTGGGACATGGTGCACAAATGTGTGCCTCACAACCAATTGCACAGCGCTTCAGAGAATGTCTACAGTGAATGATGTCGCTATAAACAGAGCACGCATATTTCTTTATATTAAATTTAGAAAGCATGTGACCTCATCTATCTATGGCAGTTAGTGTGTGTGTGTGTGTGTGTGGGTGTGTGTTTGTGCGTGTGGGTGGGTGTGTGTGTGTTTGTGCAAGAGAGAGAGAGAGAGAGATACAGAGTGTGTGTGAGTGTGTTTGTGTGTGTGTGTGAGAGTCGAATAGGGAGTGTGTGTGTGTGAGAGAATGTGTGTGTGTGTGTGTGTGTGTGTGTACAGTACCAGTCAAAAGTTGACACACCTTCTCATTCAATGGTTTTTCTTTATTTTTTATTATTTTCTACATTGTAGATTAATATTGAAGACATCAAAACTATGAAGGAACACATATGGAATTATGTAGTAAACAAAAAAAGTATTAAACAAACCAGAATATGTTTTATATTTTATATTTTATTCTTCAAAGTAGCCACCTTTTGCTTTGATGACAGCTTTGCACACTCTTGGCATTCTCTCAATCAGCTTCATGAGGTAGTCACCTGGAATGGTTTTCCAACAGTCCTGAAGGAGTTCCCAGAGGTGCTGAGCACTTGTTGGCTGCTTTGCCTTCAGTCTGCGGTCCAACTCATCCCAAACCATCTCAACTGGGTTTAGGTCGGGTGATTGTGGAGGCCAGGTCATCTGACGCAGCACTCCATCACCCTCCTTCTTGGTCAAATAGCCCTTACATAGCCTGGAGGTGTGTTTGGGGTCATTGTCCTGTTGAAAAACAAATGATGGTCCCACTAAGCGCAAACCAGATGGGATGGCATGTCGCTGCAGAATGCTGTGGTAGCCATGCTGGTTAAGTGTGCCTTGAATTTTGAATAAATCACCAACAGTGTCACCAGCAAAGCACCCCCACACCATCACACCTCCTCCTCCATGCTTCACAGTGGGAACCACACATGTAGAAACCATCCGCTCACCTTTTCTGCGTCTAACAAAGACACGGCGGGTGGAACCAAGAATCTCAAATTTGGACTCATCAGACCAAAGTACAGATTTCCACTGGTCTGATGTCCATTCCTTGTGTTTCTACTGGTCTGATGTCCATTCCTTGTGTTTCTACTGGTCTAATGTCCATTCCTTGTGTTTCCACTGGTCTAATGTCCATTCCTTGTGTTTCCACTGGTCTGATGTCCATTCCTTGTGTTTCTACTGGTCTAATGTCCATTCCTTGTGTTTCTTGGCCCAAGCAATTCTCTTCTTCTTCTTGTTCTTCCTCAGTAGTGGCTTCTTTGCAGCAATTCGACCATGAAGGCCTGATTCACGCAGTCTCCTCTGAACAGTTGATGTTGACATATGTCTGCGACTTGAACTCGGTTTCTGAGGCTGATGAATTTATCCTCTGCAGCAGAGGTAACTCTTGGTCTTCTTTCCTGGGGCGGTCCTCATGAGAGCCAGTTTCATCATAGCGTTTGATGGTTTTCGCAACTGCACTTGAGGATACATTCAAAGTTCTTGAAATTTTTCCCGGATTGACTGACCTTCATGTCTTAAAGTAATGATGGACTGTCGTTTCTCTTTACTTAGTTGAGTGGTTCTTGCCATAATATGGATTAGAACAGTAGTCGAATAGGGCTATTCACTGTATAGAACTATGTACCAACCCTACCTCTGCACAACACAACTGATGGTCTCAAACACATTAAGAAGGAAAACAAATCCACAAATTAACTCTTGACAAGGCACACCTGTTAATTGAAAACCATTCCAGGTGACTACCTCATGAATCTGATTGAGAGAATGCCAGAAGTGTGCAAAGCTGTCATCAAAGCAAAAGGTGGCTACTTTGAAGAATCTAAAATATAAAACATATTCTGATTTGTTTAACACTTTTTTGTTTACTACATAATTCCATATGTGTTCCTTCATAGTTTTGATGTTTTCAGTATTAATCTACAATGTAGAAAATAATAAAAATAAAGAAAAACCATTGAATGAGAAGGTGTGTCCAAGCTTTTGACTGGTACTGTATGTATGAGAGAGAGAGTGTGTGTGTGTTGTTAGGACCCTTACCTTCCTGTATCGCCACAGCTGGTTGCCCTTCATCCCGTGGCAATCATACAGGGTGACAGGACTATTATGGGATATGGCGTCGAAGCACACCTTCTTAGTGTGCATGGGGTCTCCCACCCGGATGTCCTCCCTCCAGCCAAACGTGAACACCTGCAGAGGGCACAGAACACACCTGTGAGAACATTACCCATATTCACCTGTTCACACCTCCTCCCAGGATACCTGCTCGTATCCACAAGGACTCGATGATCCTGTTCTGTGCTGCTTTATCATTATTTGTTGTCAATGCGAGAGCTCTTCACGATTTTCAATGTTTTCATGACACAGGACAAACTGACTCGAACTTGGATACGGTGTGTATGAGTTGCCTGTCTGAATGATGATGGATGTGTTTGAATATTGTGATGGTTGTGTTTCTATGTAAGGTGAGAGCCAATCAAATGCTGTGACACGACAGATGACTAGACCTCCATCTTGAATCTGTCCTCTCAGGGGCAGTGTTCTTCAACCCTGTCCCGGGGAACCCAGCCAATCCTTGAGCCCCTGTTTAGCTGCATCAGTACTGGGCTGGAACCGTGCACACCATGCGTGGGTCTCCACAACCAGAGTTGAAGAACACCGTCATAGAGGGGAGCGTCAACACGAGTGACCCCCAAAATGATGCTCCCTCCTGGGGGAAGAGTTGTTCAGAGAGGACCTCCTCTTGCTGTCACATCCAGAGGCCCTGACTTGGACCACAGCCAGCTGGGATGCTTTGATTTGCGAGTGATGCCCTGTGTTCCCCAGCTCTGAATACAAATTGCGACCATGACAAAGATTAAACTACAACAAGCTCTTTAAATGAGTGTAATTAAACTGTCGAAGCCGAGTCGGAGTGGCCAACTCAGGAAACAAAGGGAAAGATGGCTGCCGTCCATCAACGTTCAGTCATGAGCCCCATAAAGCATCTTTAGATGACAACTGGAACAAATCGACTCCATTAGAACAACTAAGATAATGAAGTTGTGTGTGTGTGTGTGTGTGTGTGTGTGTGTGTGTGTGTGTGTGTATTGGAGAGAGAGAGCCAGAGAGAGAGTGCGTGTGTGCATAGTTTTTCAAAAGACAAAGTAAGGGAAACTATTGTTGGTGATGGCAGATAAATAGCTGTATTTCGACAGGTGTGTTCAGACAGGTGTGTTCAGACAGGTGTGTTTAGACAGGTGTGTTCAGACAGGTGTATTTAGACAGGTGTGTTCAGACAGGTGTGTTAAGGCAGGTGTGTTCAGACAGGTGTGTTTAATGCTCCTCACCTGTCCGTGGCTCCACCCCACCTCGCCCCGCCCCTTCAGACACGTCTCCAGGCGGATCGGTGACCCGGACGCAAAGTGTTTACTCTCCATACACATGCCACTGCCCGCATTACGCAGCTAGAACACACACACACACATACACACACACACACACACACACACACACACACACACACACACACACACACACACACACACACACCACACACACACACACACACCACACACACACACACACACACACACACACACACACACACACACACACACACACACACACACACACATACCACATACCACACACACACACACACACACACACACACATACCACATACCACACACACATATCACACACACACACATACCACACACACACACACAGAGAAAGAGAGAGAGAGAGAGAGACAGAGAGAGAAAAAAATAGATGAAGACAGCTATTGTATGAGCCAGTCGAGGGTAAACAGAATGATTTATGAAAATCTCCCTGGGTTTGAATTATGTTAATGTATTTCAAATGTTGTGTTTGTTTTTGCACCAAAAATAAAACCAATTCTGTGTATGTTTCTCCCTTTAGCATTCTATGTTAGAGCTGATGATGGAGAGTATGGTATACTAATGTGATGAGGTCTGGTTGTACCTCTCCCCAAGCACCAGGGGGCTCCACTGGGGCTAGTGCTTAGGCAGGTCCCAGACCACCTCCATTCTAAACCATCTCCACCTCATTGTAGGCTGGTGGAGGTAGAACTCGGGAGGACGGGATCATCGTGATGCACGGAATGGAATTACGAATGGTATCAAACACATTCCACTCCTCATTCCACGCATTGCAATGAGCCCGTCCTCCGATGCCTACCTCCACCAGCCTCCCCCTGCTCCACCTACACGAGTATCTATCTCCCTACGACTGGTGTGCGTTAACATCAGAGCGGACGAGGGGCTGGTTGTACCTCTCCCCAGGCGGCAGCAGGGGGCTCCACAGGGGGGTAGTGTTTGGGCAGGTCCCAGGCCACCTCCGTCATAAACCACTTGAAGCTCTTGCAGTTGAGGCTGTTCCTCAGCTCCTTCTGGACGGTCATGTCCCCGGCCGAGAGGTGGCGGTACTCTGGCCTCCGCTGGTAGATGTGCTCAGCGTACTCATCCATCCACACCTCCGCCACCCGCTTCAGGTTCTACCCAGGGAGGACGAGGGGGGGAGGAGGAGGGGGGGAGGAGGAGGGGGAGAGGGGAGGTTAGAGCACTGCTTTACAATGGCTACCCACTCACATATATACAGACAGACACACACATGCGCATCTACCACACACACGCACGCACACACGTACACACACACACACCCACACGCACACACACACACACACACACACCCGCACGCACACACACACACACACACACACACACACACACACACACACACACACACACACACACACTCTCCCTATGTGACTTTTAAACACACGCATACACACACAAACATACTCTCACACACACACTGTCTGTATCTCTCTATCGCACACACTCACACACGCACACACACACACACGCACACACACACACACACACCCGCACACACACACACACGCACACACACACACACCCGCACACACGCACACACACACACACACACACACACACACACACACACACACACACACCTGCCCAAACACACAAGGTTTCGATCCGAGATGGATCCTCACCGGGTCGATATAGATGTTTGTCAAAGAGAAAAACCAGGCCTTTGTGTGTTCACAATGACAGCCTGCTCCTCGTCCTGGCTGCTGCTGGGTGGCCGGGCTGATCCTATCAAGCACGGAGGCGTCTGCTGTTATCAGCCTATCACGCCATGGACAGGCAGGCTGGGTACAGTAACTATCACCCTTTCATAACAGGAGATTAACACCGAGAGCAGTTCTCGCTGAGCGCCTCACAATGATCAGGACTGCAGAGTGTTAAACCCCCGGCCTCGGAGGTGGGAAGGGGAGTTTCCTACTCCGCCTCCTGCTATACAGAGACTACAGGTACTTCCACAGCTCAGCTCCAAGCTGATGGTGGGGACTAGGAACTAGGGACTAGGAACTAGGGACTAGGGACTAGGAACTAGGAACTAGGAACTAGGGACTAGGGATTGTGGACTCAGGCCCTGGGAGCTCTGCTATGAAGAGGGTCTATCCTGTACTAGGTTGTTGAGGTAGGGACTGGGGACTAAGGCTGGTAGCTCTATACTCCTCTACACTAGGCTGCTGAGGTAGGGACTAGGGACTAAGGCTGGCAGCTCTATACTCCTCTAGACTCCTCTAGGCTTTAGGGAGCTTCGATAGTGCTGCTATAGAGAATACAGTCCCACACTGCTGAGTCTGAGGTTGGTAGGGACTGGCCCTCCTTGTCCCACAGCACAGACCTGCTCCCAGCCAACCCCTGGAGTCTCAGGTACATACAGCAGGGACTGGCCCTCCTTGTCCCACAGCACAGACCTGCTCCCAGCCAACCCCTGGAGTCTGAGGTAGGGACTAGGTCTGGGAGTTCAACAGGCCACAGCAGGTCTTCCCAGATCGTAGCGAGCTCAGAGCTCCTCAGAGCTCCTCAGAAACCAAACGCTGGAGTCTGTTTGAGGCAGGCGTGGGAGAGTACAGTACATTGCAGTGTTCTGCTGTATGTATGTAGGTTACTTAACGTGACTCTCCCCCTCCCTCTTCCTCCTCCTCCTCCTCCTCCTCCTGCTGCTAGGGGAAATACAGGTGGTCCCAGAAGCACAGCACAGCAAACACAGCTCTGCTCCGAGCCAACGCTTGCTGCTGACGGCGCTCCAGGTGAAGTGGAGTTCACTGGTACCATCTGTTACCACGGAGACTGGCACTGAGGGGGGGGGGTGGGGGGGTACGGGCAGGCTGGTTAATCACCACACCTGGTCCACAGCCAATGGGGATGGGGGTGTGGGTGTGGGGGCAAAGCCTGCAGGGGAGGTGGAGGCAGCTGGAGGGAAGTTTTTTTTCGGGGAGGTGCGGGGGGGGGGTTGGGGGGGTGTTGAGGAACAAAAAGCAGAGCCGCAGGCCAGCAATTAAAAAGTCTCCTCTATGACTCTGAATTCACCCTGTTCACTAAAGCTCCACTTCAAACAGAACAGAGGGACCCCAGGATGTGCCTAAACACACACACACACACACACACACACACACACACACACACACACACACACACACACACACACACACACACAAAGTCCGCAGCATAGACACTTTCTATTCTAGGTAATAGATTCAACTCACAATCACTAACTACTTCCATTGTCTTTCAGTATGACGATCATCAAAGGAAGATGCATCAAAAAGGTGGAGTCTCCCACAAAGGATGGATTTGAGCCGATGCACATATCTGACACATACCAACAACTCTGTCACTGACACATTGACTTTTAAATTCATCATATATAGCCATTGATTCTTGAATAATATAACTTAGGAATGCCTCATGGGCTCAAGTAGAACTATCTTACCCCACCGGAACCCAACATATAAGCTTGTTTTACTCCACTGTGAACACTGTATAGCTTCAACAACATGGTTAAAACTAGCACTGTGATCTCATGGATGGTCAGTCCTTGCATCCATAGGTCTGTCTATGAAATTGAGAGGTGGTCCCATTTCTCCAGCCCCGTCCCTCAGCTGTTTACCAAAAAAGCGGCGGGCTGGAGCCCGCTTTGTTGTTGTTTGACTTACAGATTGCACCTTTAATGCATCTCATTAAACACATGAACACGTGACCCCTCGTTTTCCCTTCAGCCAGCTGCAGCACATGCTAATGATGAGGATGAAACAAGCTGAAAAGTCACGTAAAAAAAAAACAACCCAAAAAAAAACAGCCCATAGGTTTCAATTACACATTCACACCAACACCGGCCTCAGCCAAGCCCCATCCCCGGCCCAGCAGCCTTCTGGGCCAGGATCAGCATACATAATGAACAGGGTTCGGCTGCTTTCCAAATGTCATGGAGTCCGAATGCTAACATATTTCTCATTCCGGGCACCCGGAGAAGCATCGAAGGACGTTTCAAGGCTCCTTTTTTTTTTTCAATCTAACACAGAGCCTGCAAAGCTGCAAGTGGATGGGTGAGTGGAGGGTGGAGGGTGGATGGGTGGATGGGTGGATGGGTGGAGGGTGGATGGGTGGGTG
>NC_139656.1:33249348-33258776 GCF_951799395.1 Argentina silus | reverse complement strand
TTACTCACTGTTAATGAGGCTTATTCCATTAGATGAATAACTGCAGCCCCTAGCCCCTCCACCGTAGACACTGTCCTAATACAACCCCTAGCCCCTCCACCCTAGCCCCTCCACCCTAGACACTGTCCTAATACAACCCCTAGCCCCTCCACCCTAGCCCCTCCACCGTAGACACTGTCCTAATACAACCCCTAGCCCCTCCACCCTAGCCCCTCCACCGTAGACACTGTCCTAATACAACCCCTAGCCCCTCCACCCTAGCCCCTCCACCCTAGACACTGTCCTAATACAACCCCTAGCCCCTCCACCCTAGCCCCTCCACCCTAGACACTGTCCTAATACAACCCCTAGCCCCTCCACCCTAGACAATGTCCTAATACAACCCCTAGCCCCTCCACCCTAGCCTCTCCACCCTAGACACTAGCAGAGACAGGCCCTGTCCTCATACAACCCCTAGCCCCTCCACCCTAGACACTGTCCTAATACAACCCCTAGCCCCTCCACCCTAGACACTGTCCTCATACAACCCCTAGCCCCTCCACCCTAGACAATGTCCTCATACAACCCCTAGCCCCTCCACCCTAGACACTGTCCTCATACAACCCCTAGCCCCTCCACCCTAGACACTAGCAGAGACAGGCCCTGTCCTCATACAACCCCTAGCCCCTCCACCCTAGCCCCTCCACCCTAGACACTAGCAGAGACAACCTCTGGTCTGACAGCCATGCCGTCCTAATGCTGTTTTTTTTTTTTATTCAATTAGCCTCCAATTACAGTGGAGGCAATATGGCAGAGGGAGGAGGTGGCTGAGCGGGTGGATTACATCCCAGACGCCTGGCAACACACCAAAGACTGTTCAGCCCTGCTGCTACAGCCAGAGGAGGCAGGAAATGGATTTCTCTGACACAATATTCTAGTGGCCTTGTGAACTTCATCACCCACCCCCCCCGCGCCCCATTCGGCCTGGCTGCTGGGGTGATTTGAGGCTTTTGGAGGGAGACCGTTGTTAAAAAAGGACTGTCTGGGAAGTGTATAAGGATGATAGAAATTGGGGTTGGGGTGGGCCGTGTGTGTGTGTGTGTGTGTGTAAAGCCTCCCGTACTCTCTCCAGAGATCCGACTGACCCCTCCACTGACAGAAATACACGACTCAGACAGTAGCAAGGCAGTGAAAAAGAGATAAGTGATATTACGGATGTGCACAGCGGACAGTCTGCAGCCGCACTCTCCGCGATAACAAACCCGATAGCCGCCACCATTTCAAACCTGAACAGAGGAGTGAATAAAGAACCTGTCTGCTCAGAGACGGCGTCCGCCACATCCCTCAGTGCGTTCCAGGAAGCTGCAGACAGAGGTTCCAATTCTGGCTGTGACAGTTCACACTCCGCGCCGCGTCTGTCCGTTTCTTCACACATATGTCTGTCTCTCTCCACTTCTCACACACACACACACACACACACACACACACACACACACACACACACACACACACACACGCTGCCTTCACAGCTCTCCCAGGCTGCAGAGACACAGGGCTAAATGAGGCTGATGTCAGGACAGATGTGACAATGTTCCGGAATACAAAGTTGTTCCCGTTCCTCCTCATCTACCCTTCCGTCATTCGCCCTCCTTCACAGACCTGAGATGACGTTGTTTTTAGTTCTACCTAGCTGTTTTTAGCTCTACCTAGCTGTTTTTAGTTCTACCTAGCTGTTTTTAGTTCTACCTAGCTGTTTTTAGCTCTACCTAGTTAGTTCTACCTAGCTGTTTTTAGTTCTACCTAGCTCTACCTAGCTGTTTTTAGCTCTACCTAGCTGTTTTTAGTTCTACCTAGCTGTTTTTAGTTCTACCTAGCTGTTTTTAGCTCTACCTAGTTGTTTTTAGTTCTACCTAGTTAGTTCTACCAAGTTGTTTTTAGTTCTACCTAGTTAGTTCTACCAAGTTGTTTTTAGTTCTACCTAGTTAGTTCTACCAAGTTGTTTTTAGTTCTACCTAGTTGTTTTTAGTTCTACCTAGTTAGTTCTACCAAGTTGTTTTTAGTTCTACCAAGTTGTTTTTAGTTCTACCTAGCTGTTTTTAGTTCTACCTAGTTAGTTCTACCAAGTTGTTTTTAGTTCTACCTAGTTAGTTCTACCAAGTTGTTTTTAGCTCTACGTAGCTGTTTTTAGTTCTACGTAGCTGTTTTTAGTTCTACCTAGCTGTTTTTAGTTCTACCTAGTTGTTTTTAGTTCTACCTAGCTGTTTTTAGCTCTACCTAGCTGTTTTTAGCTCTACCTAGTTGTTTTTAGTTCTACCTAGTTAGTTCTACCAAGTTGTTTTTAGTTCTACCTAGTTAGTTCTACCTAGTTAGTTCTACCAAGTTGTTTTTAGTTCTACCTAGTTGTTTTTAGTTCTACCTAGTTAGTTCTACCAAGTTGTTTTTAGTTCTACCAAGTTGTTTTTAGTTCTACCAAGTTGTTTTTAGTTCTACCTAGTTGTTTTTAGTTCTACCTAGTTGTTTTTAGTTCTACCTAGTTAGTTCTACCTAGCTGTTTTTAGTTCTACCTAGTTGTTTTTAGCTCTACCTAGTTAGTTCTACCTAGCTGTTTTTAGTTCTACCTAGTTAGTTCTACCTAGCTGTTTTTAGTTCTACCTAGTTGTTTTTAGTTCTACCTAGTTAGTTCTACCTAGTTGTTTTTAGTTCTACCTAGTTGTTTTTAGCTCTACCTAGTTAGTTCTACCTAGTTGTTTTTAGCTCTACCTAGTTAGTTCTACCTAGTTAGTTCTACCTAGTTAGTTCTACCTAGTGGCTATCCTGCTATGCTCCTATCAGATCTCCACACACTCGGAGGCTCTTGGTGTTCTGGTGTAGCGTCCGTGGTGTTCTGGTGTAGCGTCCGTGGTGTTCTGGTGTAGCGTCCGTGGTGTTCTGGTGTAGCGTCCGTGGTGTTCTGGTGTAGCGTCCGTGGTGTTCTGGTGTAGCGTCCGTGTTGGTTTATTTTTGAATGCACTTCGCTGAAGCATTTTGGGATCGTTTTATTTTTTATTTTTTTTACATTTTAAAAATTATAAAATAAAATTATAAATAATTGCATTATTGATATGACATTAGATCTGTGAAGGGCAGCGGAGGAGGGAAGACGGAAGAGGGAAGAACGTTCTGGAAGGTACGCGGGCCGAGAGCCTCTGCAAAGCTGCAGAAACAGTCACAAAACGCACAGAGAGTCTTTGCATCGGTGCACTCCGAGTTCAAACGAGTTGAGATAATCAAATCCCCCTTGTTTGTTCATTTTCTAAATATAATTCCCAGCTAAGAGAAAAATGTGCCGATGAAATATTCATAAGGCCAAATAAAGCAGAGGGGGGAGATATAATGCACTGTAACGTGGCAATCATTCATTTGTTCAGTGGAAGCCTAAGTCCAGAGAGCTTAATAGGCCCACTATCCTCAACAACTTTTATAATGCCAGTCAGCTTCTATCTATCTACAGACTCATTATAAAGAGAGAGAGAGAGAGAGAGAGTGGGGGAGAGAGAGAGAGGGAGTGGGAGTGGGAGAGAGACAGAGAGAGAAAGAGAGAGACAGAGAGATTTTTAACTGGGGCGGTTGAGGCAAACAGGTTGTGGCAAAGCTGAGGGGTACAACAGCTGTTACACAGAGAGGATTGAAGCCAGCTAGCATCCTCTGGGTCACCAGTGGGCGGCTCTGTCTATCCACTTCTCCAGACACACACACACACACACACACACACACACACACACACACACACACACACACACACACGCACACACCACACGCACGCACACACACACACACCACTCTGCTGGTCTCTTATCTCTCTGACTAGAGCTCTCATTTCCCCAGAGCTGCTTCCATTAGCAGAACAGCAGGAAATGGGCCTTCTGCTCCCCAGGGTAGGGCTATTAAAATATAATATCTTTTTTTTTTTTTTTTATATATATAATAATAATCCCCCCGTCCCCCTCTTTATCCCTCTCTCTCTCCATCTCTCTCTCTCTCTCCATCTCTCTCTCTCTCTCCATCTCTCTCTCTATACCCCCCTCTCTCTCTCCATCTCTCTCTCTCTCTCTCCCTCCATCCCTCTCTCTCTCCATCTCTCTCTCTCTCTCTCCCTCCATCCCTCTCTCATAATAGTTAGTTAGGATGATGATAACAATGCCCCCATTAAACCAATCCAACGCCTCGACAGTCATTCCAACCATTACAGATGCTAATGAGGCGGTTCTCCGCGGGGGACGGCGCTCGCCCCAAAATAAACTCAAATTAAAGAGGGAAAAAAATAAAAAAAATAATAATAATCGCTAAAGCGGGAAACATGTTCCACAGCAGCAGTCCGCCGTCCTCCACTACAGATGGTGCATAAACAGAGCCCACGGCCAGAGCCCATGAAGGAGCTTGTTAGAAACACAAAAGGAAAGAAGTTAGCAAAAGTGCTAACACACAGAGTGACTCGTGAGTAGCTGCGGCAGAAGGACCCGTAATGAGGCCTCCAGAGGCTTGATGGATACTCAGACACTAAAAGCCTTTCCTGTCCTGTCCTGTGCTGTCGGGCTGTACACTACTGGAGATCAATCCAGACGTAAGTGGTTAACCGTTCCAGAGACCGGGATAAAGGGAGGAAACAGGCACTCATCGGGTCTACTAAAGGCAAAAGTGCAAAAGTTGTTGTCATGGCGCCGTTCCTCTTCTCAGAGCCACGAGTCATTCTCTGGCTTTTGTTGTCGTTTCTTGGTTTCGGACAATCTTGGATCGGTTTGAATCGAATGTCGTGTTTGTGTTCGTTTGTGTTGTTCTTCTTAGTCTGGAATTGTTTTTGTGTCGTGCGTTTTACGTTGTGTGTGAACTCCAGGAAGGGTAGCTGCTGCATGGGCAACAACGGCTGACGGGGATCCTGACAAACAAAACGAGTCCAAATGATGAAACTGAATTGTAACCAGTTATGACAGTATACTACCACATCGCCAATCACCTGCAAACCGTTTATTTGGTTGGACAACTGAACATTTTGATAGGGCTTTTTTCTCCATTAGTTTCCGTTGAAAAATGTCAGTACTGCACTTTGGCTTGGTAAGGCAGTAATATAGTCCTGTCTGTAGTGAACTGGTGTCTATGGTTGAACTACACTATAGGACACAGTCCTGAATCATGTATCTGATAATCCTGTAGGGGAGGGGTTGCAGATAAACATGTTCAGACATTAATTTACCCATTTATCCATCCATCCTGCCATCCATTTACCCCCCCCCCCCCCCCCCCTTACAGTGAGTGTGTCGATTGTACATATCCAACCTCTTTACAATCTAATGAAGAGTGAGTCAATGATACACCCCCCCGTCCACCCTCCACCCGCCCCCCGCCCCCCACCCCCCTCACCTCCGTTAGAGGCCAAACCTGATAATTAGCTCCTGTGAGGGGGACAAGAGGCGGGCATCAGACAGACAAGAGGGGTTTTAATAGCTAGGTCCGGGCTTTCGCCGTTGGCTGACAAGATATCTGCAAGGCATGTCTACCTTAGCATGGCAAAGTAGCGACGTAGCATCTTAGCGGCTAGTAGCCTAGTGGAGCAGCAGAGTAGCAGCAGAGTAGCAAGGCTCCGACTCAGACACAACACTGTCTGATTAACACGGTCTGGTCCTGGGCTGATTAGCCCCCGGCAGCATAGGGCTACGGACATCCACCACCACGACCATGCCAATTAGATTTGGTCCATCAGCTGCCTTCTCTCTAGTCTTCTTCTCTCTCTCTCTCCCTCTCTCTCTAGTCTTCCTCTCTCTCTAGTCTTCTTCTTCTCTCTCTAGTCTTCCTCTCTCTCTCTCTCGTCTTCTTCTCTCTCTCTCTCTCTCCCCCCCCTCTCTCTCTAGTCTTCCTCTCTCTCTCTCTCGTCTTCTTCTCTCTCTCTAGTCGTCTTCTTCTCTCTCTCTAGTCTTCTTCTCTCTCTCTCTAGTCTTCTTCTCTCTCTCTCTCTCTCTCTCTCTCTAGTCTTCTTCTCTCTCTCTAGTCGTCTTCTTCTCTCTCTCTAGTCTTCTTCTTCTCTCTCTCTCTCTCTCTCTAGTCTTCTTCTTCTCTCTCTCTCTCCCTCTCTCTCTCGTCTTCTTCTCTCTCTCTAGTCTTCTTCTCTCTCTCTCTCTAGTCGTCTTCTTCTCTCTCTCTCTCTCTCTCTCTCTAGTCTTCCTCTCTCTCCCCCCCCCCTTCTCTAGTCTTCTTCTCTGTCTCTCTCTCTATGGTCTTTCTCTCAGAGGCCTGTCTCCTCTCCCCCTCAACTCTTCCTACTTCCTACTCCCATCTTCCTCTCTTCCTCTCTGCTTGTTTCGGTCTCTCTCCATCTTCTCCCTCCCTATTTCTCTTCTTCTTCTCTCTCTCTAGTCTTCTTCTCTCTCTCTCTCTCCCTCTCCCTCTCTCTCTCTCTTCCTCTCTGCTTGTTTCGGTCTCTCTCCATCTTCTCCCTCCCTATTTCTCTTCTTCTTCTCTCTCTCTAGTCTTCTTCTCTCTCTCTCTCTCTCTTCCTCTCCCTCTCTCTCTCTCTTCCTCTCTGCTTGTTTCGGTCTCTCTCCATCTTCTCCCTCCCTATTTCTCTTCTCTCCATGTCCAAATTCTCTCCCTCTCTTATCGCTCCTCCGTCTGTCTCCAATCTCTCCCCATCTCTATCTC
This sequence comes from Argentina silus, assembly GCF_951799395.1. Classification (NCBI taxonomy): domain Eukaryota; kingdom Metazoa; phylum Chordata; class Actinopteri; order Argentiniformes; family Argentinidae; genus Argentina; species Argentina silus. The sequence continues at coordinate 33,252,128 of NC_139656.1, read as the reverse complement.
CCTTCCTCCCTCCCTCCCTCCATCAGACAGATTGTGCAGTGAATGATAGATGTGTCCAGAGTGCCTCCACCCCTGCTTACTGTTGCTCTCCAAGCTAGCTAACACACACACTCAAACATCATTAAGCTGCCTGCACCCCAGTAGTACAGTAGTCCCATAGCTAGCTAGCTAACACACACTATTAACATCATCAAGCTGCCAACACCACAGTAGTACAGTAGTCCCTAGCTAGCTAGCTAACACACACTATTAACATCATCAAACTGCCAATACCACAGTAGTACAGTAGTCCCATAGCTAGCTAGCTAACACACACTATTAACATCATCAAACTGCCAATACCACAGTAGTACAGTAGTCCCATAGCTAGCTAGCTAACACACACTATTAACATCATCAAACTGCCAATACCACAGTAGTACAGTAGTCCCTAGCTAGCTAGCTAACACACACTATTAACATCATCAAGCTGCCTGCACCAGAGTAGCTACAGTAGTCCCTAGCTAGCTAGCTAACATACACGCTATTAACATCATCAAACTGCCAACACCACAGTAGTACAGTAGTCCCTAGCTAGCTAGCTAACACACACTATTAACATCATTAAGCTGCCTGCACCCCAGTAGTACAGTAGTCCCTAGCTAGCTAGCTAACACACACTATTAACATCATCAAGCTGCCTGCACCCCAGTAGTACAGTAGTCCCTAGCTAGCTAGCTAACATACACGCTATTGACATCATCAAGCTGCCTGCACCCCTCGACCCCTGCTGACTGTCGTTCCCCTCGCTAGCTCGCTAACACACACTAAACCTCCACCACCACAGCAGCTCCGTGCTAATTCCCCTCAGCCTCAATGATGATGACAAACGTGTGTGGAGCGCGTCAGGGGGGCTCCTAGTCATCAGCCCGCACAGCGGCCGTGTTTAGTTGGGGGGAAATAAGTCTGTAATGAGGGCCCCCTCCAGCCCCCTGCAGCCCCCTCCAGCCCCCTGCGGCCCCCTGCAGCCCCCTCCAGCCCCTTGCGGCCTGGCTGGGTGTGTTTGTCTGAATGATGGTGACTCAGCCTCCTGAACAGGAGGAGGGCCGACATAAAGACAGAGAAGACAGTGGAGCGCCGCAGAGGCCATCTTCTGACATCTGTACACAACAAACCCTCCCTCGCTCCCTCCCTCCCTCCCTCAACAACAGACCCGCTGGGACCCAAACGGCATCGGATGACTTTATTTTTCAGATACTCAAGGTGTTCTTGATGTCCCGCCTGGTGCCTGGTGGAGCCACGGAAACAGCGAAGCGGCGACCGGGGGCGCGAAACCCGGCCAGGCGAGAGCGCGGGGCGAGCTAAATGAAGTTCAGCAGCGCAAATGCTGTTTTGATCAAATGCTGTTTTGATCGAGGTGAGGCAGGGCTATCAAGGGTGGGGGCTAGGAACACCACGGGCAAGAGAGGAGGCCGAGTCAAGTAATTGAGAGGAGAGAAAAGGAGAAAGAGAGAAGAGAGACTGGAAAATGACAGGATCTGGTGTGTGTGTGTGTGTGTGTGCGTGTGCGTGTGCGTGTGTGCGCGGGGGTGGTCTGATATATGGCAGCCATTCACTCAATTGATCCCATCACGGTCTGAGCGTGAGCGAGTAATTGGACGATCAATCTACCGGCGACAGGCTTCCATCACCGACCACCCACCGCCCCCCCCCACCCCGCCCCCCGCCGCACAGCGCCACAGACGGATAGCTCTGTCACCAACCCCCATCGCACATGATGGATCCACCTGGCACTCCGTTGTCAAATACTGCCCTCATACATAAAAGCCCATTAACGCAGAGAAGAGAGGGAGAGAGGCCGTTCTAGGAGGCATTCTAGAACCTCCCAATACGGAGCTCATGTGTCATAATAAAGCACCTTGTCACACAGAGTGGTAACAGCGCTGATAGAGAGTTAAAGAGGAGAGGGGGGGTGGGGGGGGGGGGCAGGGTGGGGGCAGGGTGGGGGCAGGGGGGGGTGGTTTGGGGTGGGGTGGGGTGGGGGGGGGGGCGGAGAGACGGAACGATCTGGAAGGATTTAATCGATTACGGGAGAAAATCTCCATGAAAGTGGGTTGTGAGAGTGAACATCAGGGCAGCGTCTCACAGCTGACACCAGGGGAGGCCGGGCGGAGGTAGAAATCGGAGGACGGGAGAGAACAGGGGGAGAGGAAGACCCGCTAAAACCTTTCTGACAAGCCGAGGGTCCGCGACGACAAACTGAAGCAATTTTTTTCAAAACAACGTATGAAACATGAGACAGAGGAAGAAGAGACGCCCTCTGTATGATTGGAGCTGCTGAGGCCCGGATTAAGGGGCTTTGCGGATCTGATCCCCACGGTAACAGGACATGACGCAACAGAGGACACTAGAACTGTCAGCTGATCGACGACCTCACACACAGATTATTCTCCAGTCACACACACACACGGATGTAGCGCGCGCGCACACACACACACACACACACACACACACACACACACACACACACACACACACACAGACACAGACACAGACACAGACACAGACACAGACACAGAGACAGACATAGACACAAACACGGACACGCACAGACACACACACATGCACACACAGAGAGCCCTCCTCAGCAATCTCATCTTTCTTCCCTATTGTGCAATAGCCGTGAAAACCCACAAGACATCTGTACAGCCTCTGATGGGAGAAACTACTTCCTGAGGGCTGTCCACTAGTGAGTGAAATCTCTTCTGCTCAGTGCCCATCGCTGCCTTACAGAGACAGGC
>NC_139656.1:33234348-33241848 GCF_951799395.1 Argentina silus | reverse complement strand
AATCTAGCCTGCCTGCTATCATGGCCAACTTATCATCCCCTGCTTTCTATCGGCTCATTCATCTCCTCTCCTCTGCCCTGCAACTCTTCCACAAGAGAAGATGTTCTCAGTCAACTTACCTGGTAACATAAGGGATCATGAAACTGAAATAGAAAGTGTGTCCACTTTCAAAGTGTGTTGAACACTCTGTGAATGGTCCCCTTCAGAGTGGTACATTAGAAGAGAGGCACCAATGAAACGACTCGAGGCTTCAAATGGTTCCAAAAACTCCTTCCTGATGTACCCCATATTGATTGGACGAAGATATGGAAGTGGTCCGGGCTAACAAAACCTCAGACGGGGAAAATGTCGGGTGAAAAAAGACAGCTTCAGCCCCAAAACGTCATTACTACTCACTACTTGTAAAACAATAAAACTACCACGCATTTGGAAAATCTCTCTCTTGAATTGGTTTAACCGCACAACTTTTAGGATAGCGCAGAAGTATCTGTTCAGTTTGAATCTAATTAGAATCTAAGCTAGCAATATTTGTCAGGCTGGCTAGTGAGGCATGAAAATGGTTGCCTGGCAACTTGCTCCCTAGGTTTGTGTGACGGAACTGTGTGAGTCTCCTTAAGCGTCAGCCAATAGAAAATGGACCACTTCATTGGCACCACTCTTCTGATAAACCACCCTGGCCCCCTAGAGCTGGTTTAAACAGGTTCACCTCACTGTCAACCAACTGTTCAACCAACTAACTAACCAATGACCTGTGACCTGTGACCTGTGACCTGTGACCAGAGTGAAGGACAACAGGATGCCATGGCTTTGGTCATACCTGGCACAGACCTGAAACGGTCATCACTACAGGAGAGTCATAAACACATCCATCAAAGAAGGCCGTGGACACAGGGAGCTAATTAAACATGTGTGTGTGTGTGTGTGTGTGTGTGTGTGTGTGTGTATGTGTATCTGTATGTGTGTGTGTGTGTGTGTGTGTATGTGATGTGTATGTGTGTGTGTGTGTGTGTGTGTGTGTGTGTGTGTGTGTGTGTGTATGTGTATGTGTGTGTGTGTGTGTGTGAAAAGAGAGAGTATGCTTCTCCAGTACAGCTGTGTGTAACTGGGGCTTCATTAATAAATAACCACAGGACAGCCCTCAAACAGGAGAGATGTTAGTAAACAAATGACTCACTCAAATGACTGCTCTGTGGGACTGTGTTTGTGAATGTGTGTGTGTGTACATGTGTGTGTGTGTGTGTGTGTGTACGTGTGTGCGTGTGTGTGTACGTGTGTGCATGTGTGTGTGTACGTGTGTGCATGTGTGTGTGTACGTGTGTGTGTGTGTTCGTTGATGTCCCAGGCCTCGTATGCAGATGAGTCAGCATTGAGTGTGTGTGTGTGTGTGTGTGTACGTGCCTCTGTCTATGTGTGTGTGTGTGTGTGTACGTGCCTCTGTGTGTGTAGGTATGTGTGTGTGTGTGTGTGTGTGTACGTGCCTCTGTGTGTGTGTGTACGTGCCTCTGTGTGTATATGTATGTGTGTGTGTACGTGCCTATGTGTGTGTGTGTGTGTGTGTGTGTGTGTGTACCTTTATCACTGAAGTCGTCCACCAGGATGACCTCTGCTACGAGCTGTGGCGGGGAGCGGTTGAGCACGCTGTGGACGGTCCTCAGCAGAGAGGACCAGCCCTCGTTGTGGAAGGGGATGATGATGCTGGTGTTGGGCAGCTTCTCAGAATACAGCTTCTGTTTACAGCTGGTAACACACACACACACACACACACACACACACACACACACACACACACACACACACACAAACAAACAGTCAGTCAATAAACCAATCAACAACACTGTTGGGTGTGTGTGTGTGTGTGTGTGTGTGTGTGTGTGTGTGTGTGTGGGGGTGGGTCAGTGTGTGTGTGTGTGTGTGTGTGTGGGGGTGGGTCAGTGTGTGTGTGTGTTGCGTGTGTGTGTGCATGCAAGTGTGTGTGTATTTGTGTGTGTGTGCGTGTGTATATGTGTGTGTGTGTGTGCGTGCGTGTGTTTGTGTGTGTGTGTGTGTGTGTGTGTGTATATGTGTGTGTGTGTGTGCATGTGTGTGTGTGCGTGTGTTTATGTGTGTGTGTGAGCGTGTGCGTGTGTTTGTGTGTGTGTGTGCGTGTGTGTGCGTGTGTATATGTGTGTGTGTGTGTGTGTGCGTGTGTTTGTGTGTGTGTGTGCGTGTGTATATGTGTGTGTGTGTGTGTGTGCGTGTGTTTGTGTGTGTGTGTGTGTGTTGTTGTGGCACAGACAAACTCTTCAGGAGAGATAGACGGTGATCGTTTGGTATTCATGGAACACAGTTATTATCAGACACCAACATACGCCCCGATGAAACAGAACAGCAATCTCCCGTAACAGATAATCAGAAAATGGTTCTGTTGAGGGTCTAATCATAGCAGATGATGATGACGCCGGAGCATTAATGAAGCAGAGAGAACAAATAACCCTGTTTTAAAACAGCAGAAGTGAGCCGTGCTGAGCTGTGCTGGGCTGGCCTGGTTATGCGTCCATCATTGTGGCAGAACCAGTGCTGGGAAAGACGGCGTGAAGTGTGACAATGTTAAGAGCCAGCACAGTGTGGTTGGGGTTGGCCTTGTCGTGTGTGAAGCCCCGAACGGTGGCTGCAGTGGCGTGTGGTGAGGTCGCCCTCGTCCCCGCCTCACACGCTCACACGCTCACACACACACACACACACACACACACACACACACACACACACACACTGTATGACAACAGAAAAAGAAACGTTACGTAAGTAACGGGAGAGTGAAGCATTTTTGTAGTGACGGGGACGACGCATGAAAAGTGTTAAGAAGTGTCATTTCTGAACGCTGAAACCAATACGCACACAAACACCATCAAATACAAGCTGCAAATCTCCCCAGTCATTGCTTCACTGTCCCATGACTTACACAGGACACTGTATGTATAGAACAAATATGTATTTATTTTTTTCATTCATTTTCACCGGGTAGGCACTGCTTAGTGTGTGTGTGTGTGTGTGTGTGTGTGTGTGTGTGTGTGTGTGTGTGTGTGTGTGTGTGTGTGTGTGTGTGTGTGCCTGCCTAACCCGACGCCACGTCCCTGCGTCCCTGGTGTCTGAGGTAAAACAGACTAAATCTAAGGAATGGAGAGAACCAGTCGTTGGAGGCCTCAGAGACGAGACTGTCCCTCTAACCAATCCCCTTCCCCTTTCACCCACGGCCCCCCTGCTGTGGTATCACTGAGTTGCAGCCTTCTGGGTCTCCCTCCCATCAGATCCTGTCCCCACATAAACACGGAGGAGCTCCCGTGTGTCAGGATCAGATAACCGCCGGTGACAACATGCCAATCAGCGGGCGCGGGCGGGCGCCAGAGGGCAGGCGGGGTGCCGGCAGTTGGGGAGCGGAGAGAGCAGGTGTGGGCCATCCGATTGGCGGAGCTGACGCAGAGCGACAGGTCTGTGACAGCCGGGTGTCAAGATGTCACTTCAACCCTCAGAAGACCAAAGACGTCCCCACAGCATTCCCTTCATCCTTACTCATCATCATCATCATCATCATCATCATCATCATCGTCGTCGTCATCATCATCATCCCTCGCTTCTTCGGGAAAGAGGAGAGGAGGGGAGGAGAGCGTCAGGGGGAGAGACAGAGCTCTAGACGCAGAGAGATAATTACTCCCGACGCAGACTCCCCAGGGTAGCCAGGAGAGGGAGGAGAGACACACAGAGAGAGAGAGAGAGAGAGAGAGAGAGAGAGAGAGAGAGAGAATGAGAGAGGGAGAGAGAGAGACAGAGAGAGAGAGAGAGAGAATGAGAGAGGGAGAGAGAGAGAGAGAGAGAGACAGAGAGAGAGAGAGAGAGAGATAGATAATGACAGAGAGAGAGAGAGACAGAGAGAGATAGATAATGACAGAGAGAGAGAGAGAGAGAGAGAGAGAGACAGAGAGAGAGAGAGAGACAAAGAGAGAGAGAGAGATGTCCCAGAGCCCAGCCAGTGACAGCGGCAGCAGGTGGGCTGATGTTAGTCTAGTCTTCATCAGGTGTGTTAACACAGCCACAGACCAGGGAGGTCAGAGGAGGTGCTGGCCCTACACAACTACACAACGACAAAACTACACAACTACACAGCTACACAACAACACAACAACATTACACAGCTACACAACTACACAGCTACACAACAACACAATGACAAAACTACACAACTACACAGCTACACAGCTACACAACTACACAACTACACAGCTACACAACCACACAGCTGTGATTCCCCTGCTGCCCTGGGGACATCAATGAACCGCTACTACGCTCTGGGGGAGGGAGGGAGGGGTGTGTGTGTGTGTGTGTGTGTGTGAGTGTGTGTGTGTGTGTGTGTGTGTGTGTGTGTGTGTGTGTGTGTGTGTGTGAGTGTGTGTGTGGCAGCCCAAGGGAGGTAGAGGTAGCTCCAGCACACTTGACACAGCCCTGGGAGAGAACACTAATAGGCGGGAGGGGGGAGAGATGGAGGGAGGGAGGGAGGGAGGGAGGGAGGGAGAGATGGAGGGGGGGAGGGAGGGAGTGAGGGAAGTAGATTGAGGCAGCTGGAGCAGTCAGGCCTGGGGGAAACCTGGAAGAGGAAACTATCTCCATGTAGGACCCAGGGAGGTTTACCAGGGTCTGAGGCTACTGGTTTGTGGGAGGGAGGGAGGGAGGGAAGTAGACTGAGGCAGCTGGAGCAGTCAGGCCTGGGGGAAACCATCTCCATGTAGGACCCAGGGAGGTTTACCAGGGTCTGAGGCTATAGGGCTGTGAGAGGGAGGGAGAGAAGGAAGGAGGTAGGAGGGAGGGAGGGAGGGAGGGAGGGAGGGAGCTAGAAGCAGCTGGAGTAGTCAACCCTCCCCGGGAGAGGAAACTAAGGGCCTGTAGGACCCAGAGATGTCATTTACCAACGTCCTGGAACAGCTTCTCCCAGACTGCATTCAGCAGCAGTGACAACAAGGCTGCGTTCAGCAGTCACAACAAGGCTGCGTTCAGCAGCAGTCACAACAAGGCTGTGTTCAGCAGTGACAACAAGGCTGTGTTCAGCAGTGGCAACAAGGCTGCGTTCAGCAGTGACAACAAGGCTGCGTTCAGCAGTGACAACAAGGCTGTGTTCAGCAGTGGCAACAAGGCTGCGTTCAGCAGCAGTGGCAACAAGGCTGCGTTCAGCAGCAGTGACAACAAGGCTGCGTTCAGCAGTGACAACAAGGCTGTGTTCAGCAGTGGCAACAAGGCTGCATTCAGCAGCAGTGGCAACAAGGCTGCGTTCAGCAGCAGTGGCAACAGGGCTGCGTTCAGTAGTCACAACAAGGCTGTGTTCAGCAGCAGTGGCAACAGGGCTGCGTTCAGTAGTCACAACAAGGCTGTGTTCAGCAGTCACAACAGGGCTGCGTTCAGTAGTCACAACAAGGCTGTGTTCAGCAGTCACAACAGGGCTGCGTTCAGTAGTCACAACAAGGCTGTGTTCAGCAGTCACAACAAGGCTGTGTTCAGCAGTCACAACAGGGCTGCGTTCAGTAGTCACAACAAGGCTGTGTTCAGTAGTCACAACAGGGCTCTGCGTTCACAACGTTGTAAAACGTTGACCTAGAAATGTACGCATTAGAACACAATCCAGAATGTGTAGAACAGACACGCGGAAATAAAGGAATCCTGTCAGCTCCAGTCCCTCAATCTCCCGACAATCGGTGAGCCACACCCCTCCGGAACGCTACCGTTATGCAACAGCTGCTGAAGGGTACAGCTGACACGGGCTGAATACGCAGGTCACATGGGGGCGAAGGTGGGGGAGAACTCATGTTTCATAACCAGAACGTACCGTATTGTACTTCTGTAGAAAAGACAGCAACACAAAAGTCAATACTGTGACTCAGATACACTCTTCCTTATAGAGAACTGTACCTCCTACAGCACTCTCAAAGACATTCTGTATATACACTCACCGGCCACTTTATTAGGTACACCTTGCTAGTACTGGGTTGGACCCCCTTTTGCCTTCAGAACTGCCTTAATTCTTTGTGGCATAGATTCAACAAGGTGCTGGAAACATTCCTCAGAGATTTTGGTCCATATTGATATGATAGCATCACGCAGTTGCTGCAGATTTGTCGGCTGCACATCCATGATGCAAATCTCCCGTTCCACCACATCCCAAAGGTGCTCTATTGGATTGAGATCTGGTGACTGTGGAGGCCATTGGAGTACAGTGAACTCATTGTCATTTTCAAGAAACCAGTTTGAGATGATGTGAGCTTTGTGACATGGCGCGTTATCCTGCTGGAAGTAGCCATCAGAAGATGGGTACACTGTGGTTATAAAGGGATGGACATGGTCAGCAACTATACTCAGGTAGGCTGTGGTGTTTAAACGATGCTCAATTGGTACTAAGGGGCCCAAAGTGGGCCAAGAAAATATCCCCCACACCATTACACCACCAGCACCAGCCTGTACCATTGATACAAGGCAGGATGGATCCATGCTTTCATGTTGTTGACGCCAAATTCTGACCATACCATCTGAATGTCGCAGCAGAAATCGAGACACATCAGACCAGGCAATGTTTTTCCAATCTTCTATTGTCCAATTTTGGTGAGCCCATGCGAATTGTAGCCTCAGTTTCCTGTTCTTAGTTGACAGGAGTGGCACCCGGTGTGGTCTTCTGCTGCTGTAGCCCATCTGCTTCAAGGTTCGACGTGTTGTGCGTTCAGAGATGGTCTTTGCATACCTTGGTTGTAATAAGTGGTTATTTGAGTTACTGTTGCCTTTCTATCATCTCGAACCAGTCTGGCCATTCTCCTCTGACCTCTGGCATCAACAAGGCATTTTCGCCCAGAGAACTGCCGCTCACTGGATATTTTCTCTTTTTCGGACCATTCTCTGTAAACCCTAGAGATGGTTGTGCGTGAAAATCCCAGTAGATCAGCAGTTTCTGAAATACTCAGACCAGCCCGTCTGGCACCAACAACCATGCCACGTTCAAAGTCACTTAAATCACCTTTCTTCCCCATTCTGATGCTCAGTTTGAACTTCAGCAGGTCGTCTTGACCATGTCTACATGCCTAAATGCATTGAGTTGCTGCCATGTGATTGGCTGATTAGATATTTGCGTTAACGAGCAGTTGAACAGGTGTACCTAATAAAGTGGCCAGTGACTGTATATATATGGTCCTCTGTGGCTCAGTTGGTAGAGCACGGCGCTAACAACGCTTAGGTTGTGGGTTTGATTCCTGCTGGGACCATATATACTGAAATGTAGGCACTCACTGCAGTGTAATGAAATGTATGCACTCACTGCAATGTAAGTCGCTTTGGATAAAAGCGTCAGCTAAATGTCATACATTATATATATATATATAACAAAAGAAACAGTCTGCCTAAAAGACTTTGATGGGTTATCTAATGCTCATTAGCATCTGCTGCGATTAGCCTAGCCCTCCGATAGAACCATTAAGTGTCATTACCGTGTTAAGGAAG
>NC_139656.1:33211848-33216848 GCF_951799395.1 Argentina silus | reverse complement strand
GGATACCTAAGCCTTGAAATCACACAGAAGCTCAAACTTTTCTCTCACACACACGCACATTAAGTCGGGAAAGAAATGGAACATATTTCCACGGAACCAGGGGCTAAACTCTTATTCAACGTTCATATAATGAGATTTCACACCAGGACAAAGAGGAGAGGCCTCCAGGTTAAATGAACTGGATTCACTGTCCAAGACTAAACCTGACAGAGACGGACACTCGGCGAGAGAGAGAGAGAGAGAGAGAGAGAGAGAGAAAGTTCTTATTTCTTATTACAGACAGACAGGAGAGGAGAGGAGGTCACTCAAAGTTCTGATGTGCACACACACACACACACACACACACACACACACACACACACACACACACACACACACACACACACACACACAGACACACACAGACACACACAGTGAGATACATTGTGATGTATGGGCAAGTGCAATCTTGGCCTATGATTTGATGACGGGTGTGTCTAGTTCTACACAGAAGCAGAAATGCAGACATACTGCAGGGGAGGCTGTGGAGGTAGAAATCAGAGGATGGGCACATTGTAATGCATGGGATGAAGAATGGTGTGTTTGATACAATTCCTAATTCCATTCCATGCAATTACAATGAGCCCCATTTGATACCGTTCCTCATTCCGTTCCATGCATTACAATGAGCCCGTCCTCCGATTCCAAACTCCACCAGCCTCCCCTGACCTACAGACAGTTGTAACCCCAGGCACAAGAGAGTTTATCTTATCTAAGCCTATATTTGGTCCTCCAGCACACACAGGAGGAGGAGTAAAGTGAAAGCACATTTATTATGAGGCAACAAACCCTAACAGGCAGCATGGTCTGTTGTCAGCGAGTGTGCTTCTCTCTTTTAACAGTTTAGGCGGATACATTCCAATCGTATGTAAGCACATTCAGACGCTCCTCTCCCCTCCTCCCTTCCTCAACCTGAGCCAACGTCTTTTCGCTATGGAGAGAATTGAGCAATGTGCTGCCAGGGCCGTTAATGCAGGATATGTGTGTTACATTCCCTCATCTCTGGTAATGGATTAAGTAGCAGACTCTGGAGTTCTTCTTCAGGGCCTGGGTGTTTGCTTCAGTCTCCGGTTACTCAAGTGTTGTTACTGATATATATGTAATGATCAGCTGGTGGGTTATTCGGGACGGTTTTCACCCAGTGATGGTATCATGTAAATATGTCATGGTGACTTACTCAGTGTTATTTGTCGGAGGCTGTTACGAGCGCTTTATTACCACAATCATTCTAATTGCAATAATGGCTGCACACCAAAACTTTAGGCTAACTCATTTAGAGCTGAACGAATGAATGTTGAACACTGAATATGCAGTGTAAAGCAATACAGTACAGAACTGTCCAGTTTTGTGGTTGATGACAGTACATACATAAATACAAACGTAAAAATACAGAATCACTTCCGCGAATACAAAGTAACATTTCCTTTTCTGTTGGATTGAGTCTCCCAATGCAAAATCACATCGCTGCAATGTTTCACTGATTCCTTTATCTGTTGACTCTGATCACTTCGCGCAGACAGTGGCAGTCTATTCTGACCGTGTGTTCATCCATTGTCTTCCATCACTGGATTGCCAGTACAGTACTTCGTTATTCACACATTACAGCCTGCCTAATCCCAAACACAGTGACTCAACGAACTCGTCTTGGGCAAGAACCTGCCATCACAGCATCTGTCTGGCTCGCAACAACCTGTAAACCACTCAGTCTAGTCTAGTGCACATTTGACAACTTCCTGAAGTCCTGTGTGATACAGGTTAGTCTTGCACGCCTAGTTTCAGATTTCGCCTAGTTCCAGACTTTTGCTACGTGGCCTTTCCTATCCGCAGCTACGACAGTCATTATAACCTCCCACATTCTGCAATGCTTCAGCGATAACAGCAATACGCGTTAAATGCGAACACACACGGAATGTGTGTTAAGTGCGAACACACAAGGAATGCGTTCACAACATAGTCACAATGACAATGTCATTGCAGAAGGGGACACAGGCAAGGGGACTCAAGCAATGCGCCACACTTGCAAAGCAATGTCGAACACATTAAAAAGTATTGTATCCACTTGCTAGCAAACTAGCTGACAATGGAAGAACTAGCAAGCTAGCTGGAAATGGCAAATAACATCACATTAGTCAAGCTTGGTAAACGCAGAAAGATATGGCTTTATACAGTTGGGACTGTGTGCATCGTCAACGTTGTCGGACAGCGGTGCAGTGACAACCGGGAAGAGGTGTCTTCACTCGCACAGCGCCGTGCTTACCTGCTGGGTTTTGGGGATGCCTCCCGCTCCCTCCACTATTTCGGGCGAGTTCTCAAATACTCGGTCTCGGTACAAAGACCACAAACCAACGTTGGGCAGGAATAGAAGAGCCGCTATAAGCAACCCCGCGAACTGCAGTAGTCTCTTCTCTTTCCGCCTCATCTCTCCGGGAGAATACGCGAAAGGCTGCCGCAGACAGTGAGCTCCCCGGTCCTTCCTGACGGAGACAACTTTCACTCTCTGGAACAACTGAGCCGACGAGCACGGCGCTGGAGCTGCGGGCACTTCCGCTAGGGGGAGCGAACCACTGTCATATTTAGGGGAAATATATGAGAGGCATTTGCATTATGAGCGGTAAAAAAAGAAAGAATGTTATTTTTTTGCAGTTCTATTCAATAATAACTGTGATTCGACTGCTGTCATTTCATCGCTGTGACCCCACATGCTGTTGTATCGCTCAGTATTTCTGAAAAAGATTGCAGCCACTCTGAAATGTCCCCTTGGTGACAATAAAGTGGAAGTGTTCTCAAAGTTGTCACATTTTAGCAGAGAATGAACAGTTTGAAACTCGCCGAACTTGCCAGAAAAGTTAGTGTACTGCATTTATGTGCCCCCCCCCCCCCCCCCCCAATGCAATGTTAGTGGGAAATATATATTTTTAAGTTATGTTTAATTCACCTTAAAAACAACGTATATTTTATTTAAGTCCATTGACACTCACGCATTTTTAATGGCATGCATTGTATATTTGAGGCAAAAAACATCAGTAGTTTTGCGACTCCTGCACTCAACGTTTCTCGTTATATTATCAGTAATTTAGTATCTCTCGACTCAGCCTCAATACAACAGCGGCTGGCAGTGGACCTCCAGATGTCCACAAGATGTCGCCGTATCAAAATATAATTATATTATTTTCTATTCTATTCTATTCTATTCTATCATGCAGCATGGACATTCATTTATAAGACAGAAACATCTATTTTTCTTTGAAAAAATGCCATCAACAGAGTGTTTACATAGTGTAGTTCCTTGTAATATGCAGTCAGGACATGACAGGCTATGGTTTTCATCATGTCGAAAATAATTCCAGTCCAGCGCAAATCCTCTATATTCCAACAGCAGCACCCCCTGTTCAGTGTAGCCAGCTGTGTTACGGTCAATGGTTGTGGGTAATCAAGGCCCTCATTTAATCTCAGATAGCCAGCCAGACTTCAGGCATCAACCTGCTTTGTGGGCATAGACAGACAAAGAGCACATCTGTTCTTGTGTGTTGTATTGTTGTTCAATGTTATTTCCTTCACAATTATACAGAACAGGCAGTGTGTGTATGTGTGTGTGTGTGTGTGTGTGTGTGTGTGTGTGTGTGTGTGTGTGTACGTGTGTGTGTGTGTGTGTGTGTGTGTGTGTGTGTGTGTGTGTACGTGTGTGTGTGTGTGTGTGTGTGTGTGTGTGTGTGTGTTGTGTGAGGGGTGAGGGGTATATTGTTGTGTATTATTATAGGGATGACAATTACCAGTGGTTTCATGAGATTGATGGTGAATACATGCACATTACATGGAGACACACACGCACGCACACACCATACATCACACACCACACACACACACACACACACACACACACACACACACACACACACACACACACACACACACTATATTCTACTATATCCTAATTACAGTCTCACACTCTTCTCTCCATTTGCAGGCTATGTTACCAATGTTTCAGCCTGTACGCTTTCTTAACTGGGTGGCACAGCAATGTACTATGGTTCTCAAACATTCCCTTGAAACTGCAAGGTAAAGTGTGAGCAGATGGCACCATGTGATGACATTATTGTTCTCTCATGTTCAGTTATGCTTAGAATAGTCTAGAGTCAGGGGAGGCTGGTGTAGGTAGAAATCGGAGGTCTCATTGTAATGCATACCTCCACCAGCCTCCCCTGTCTAGAGTATACATGTACACATTGATATATACTGTGGGCCTGGCCTATACAATTGATGCTGTCTAATCTACACAATAACTACACGCTGGTCTCCCAAATCAGACGTGTTGCCTCCCCCAAATTGCGTGCTAATGCTCCCGGCAAACCGTCTCCCACCGCCTGAGTTCAACAAGTGGCTTCCGTGCGTCCCTATGGGCGCGCAGGAAATCCACCTATCGTTATTTTGTCCGATTCCTCCATTTGTAGAAGACTCCCCCTGGACTGGAAGGTTTGGTATCTCCCTTCTCAAAAACGTAATTCATTTTTTCGCCAACCGTAGCGTATCGGCTTGTCCGGATGGGTAGAGACTTAAACAGGCCTATAAGGTATTAAGGTCTAAACATAGGCCCGGCAGATGGTCATTACATAACGAATAACACCTCAAGGTCTCACTATAACACCACAGTCCATCACCTTTGATTACATCTGATGACGTGGGAACACCCTTGACACGCAGCAACTGGAGAGATGTGTGTAAAGTACATTACATCACCACAAGAACAAACGACCGCGAGCCGCAGACGACACTGTCATTCACAAGTCAAGGTGTCTGTCTGCTTTAGGCTTTTCAAATCGACCAATATCTCTTTCTCCCCGCTTTGACTGAACAGCCTTGCTGCTGCCCTGCTGTATAATACAAACACCCATACAGTGGAACATGAAGTGTGTCGCCAAGTCATTCCGGTGGAAAATCTGAAGGACTGTGTAGGCTACAGAGCC
>NC_139656.1:33194348-33206848 GCF_951799395.1 Argentina silus | reverse complement strand
CATCCCCAGTGTTCCTCTCCCAAGACTTCCAAGCATTAATGCACTTTTCCTCTCTATGAAATATGCTGCAGTATATCAATGAAGTATATAAATAATCCACACACACTCTACTCCCTGTACATAAAGATGTACGACCAATTCCAATAACTCACTTATGAGAAAAACTTCTAAAAACTTGGATTAAAAACTCTGAACATCGATTCCATTCAAACTCATTCTGACTCAGCTTTGCAGAGAGGCGAGGGCCAAGCCTTTTCAACCACCCAGAGACAGAATTATACAGTCCTTCAGCTTTTATCATGACGTTCCATGCTGCTCGCTGCCTTTCACCTATTAGGCTATTATGTGCAATTAGTAATAGCTTCAGTCATTTCAGGAACGAGGAAAAAAGCAACGGGGGATAATCAATGCCTTTCTGTGTGGAGATAAATGGACGACCTTCGCATGATTGTTTGAGAAGAAGATGTGAGGAGTCCTCACTGAGGACCCAGAACCATCACCGTGCCCATTCAATCTCTGTCTTTTGTGACAGCGGAGGGTTGAGGGGTTAGCCACAAAAACACACACGCACGCGTGCACGCTTTCTCTCTCTCTCTCTCTCTCTCTCACACACACACACACACATACACACTGTTCTATGTCTTGCTTTTGTACCTTTTAATGCTGATTGTGTGTTGCTTTTGTGTGTCTACTGGTACACATGGGATCCTGTGTGCTGCTTGTGTGCTTTGCCTTTTGTGCTCTTGGTGTTGCTTGCTTATATGTTGCATATATGTTGTGTTACTCTGCAGATGTTTGCTTTAATGTTGTTTTAAACTGTGTTGCTGCTTTCTTGGCCAGGGCTCCCTTGAAAAAGAGGTCTCGTCATCTCAATGGGACTCCCCTGGTAAAATAAAGGTAAAATAACATTTAAAAAGTACCTGATGTCCTATCACATGAGAGCTGACTGTGTACGTGTGTAAACTGACTGTTACTGAACGTTGTGTTGCTGTCGTGTGTTTCTGTCCTGCTGCTTTGTGGTGTCCATCCGTCTTGTGCTGTTCTGGGCTCTCACACTGTTCCGTATTTACTTTTGTGTCATGTGTCCCTGTCCTTCTGTCTTGTGATATCAATGTCTTTTTTTTTTTAAATGTGTTTTATTAAATTGCATTTTTGTTATTTCATTTATATTCCACCTCAGGCTGTATTTGTAAATAAGAATCGACCCATCTGGAAAATAAAGGTGAAATAAAGAACTTTTAAAATAAAGTATTCGATACAGAATATTTAAAAATATCCACTTAAAAAAAAAGTAGAAGCACAAGTAGAAGCACAGAGGAGTGTGCCAGGGGATTTCCACAGAATGTAATGAGGAATGTTTGGGAACATGCTTGATACCATTCCTCATGTATGCATTCTATGCATCACAATGAGCCCATCTTTGATTCCTACCTCCACCAGCCTCCCCCGGAGTGTGTGTGGAATGTACCCAGCCTTGGTGTGGAGAACCAATGACCCCCTGTTCTGTATCACACACAGGACATTGGTTTGTCCCTTCACATTTTTCAGTGAGTCAGAGACTTGACCACGGTAGAAATGTTCCATTCTGTGGTGTGACATGGTAGATAATAGGCTGTCGATAACAATCTGTGCTCAACACAGAGTCGGGGTCTGGTTCGGGCGTGATGCGCATTTAATTCTGATGTAGCGAAAGTGGTTTGGAATCATGCCCTCATGATGAGGCAGCGCTGGCTGAGACATGCAGCATTTCTGTAATTCTATGATTGGCAAATTCGTCCAAAATTCAACCCATGTGGGCCGATTGCAACATTCGGAGGGGTTGGCCTTATTCAGTTGATATTCAGCGTCGGCAACATTGTGAACCTTCGATATAAACAGTTCATAATGTGTTGGCAAGACCAGTTTCCCCCCACTCTCTCTCTCTCTCTCTCTCTCTCTCTCTCTCTCCATGTCTCTCTCTCTCTCTCATATCATTCTCCCCCATCCCCCTTCTCTCCCTCCTTCCTTCCTTCTCTCTCTCTCTCTCTCTCATCCTCCCCCCCTTTCCCTCCCTCCTCTCCCTTCTCTCTCCCTCTCTCCAGCAGCAGTCAGTGGAATGAACAGTTCATTACCGCAATGATCGTCTCTTCTAAATAAGTTGTGTCTGGATGGGTCCGCTGCCTCCAGCTTTTCTAATTTCCTCCTCATGTCACTCCTTGTGGTGCGTCCTTTTTTTTTTTATGACTTTAATCGCCTTCCTGACTGATGGTCCTGAAATACGCTCTCCCTAAACATCCATCCCAAAGCTTTCCCTGGGCACCTTGCAGGCACTGATAACTTTTACACAGGGCTTGTTTACTCGTGGCGTTATTCGTACTGCTTTTCCGACTCGGCTCCTTTCCAGAAGGACATCCTGAGATCAACTGCATGTTAAACAATCAGCGTGAAGGGAAACGAAAGAAAGAAATGAAATGTACTGGAGACTCCAAGGGGAGGCTGGTGGAGGTAGAAATCGGAGGATGGGCTCATTGTAATCCATGGAACGGAATGAGGAATGGCATCAAACACGTGTGGGGGTGGTGGAAATTGGAGGACACACGTGTCTGATACTGTTCTTCATTCGGATCGATGCATTACAATAAGCCTGACCTCCACCAGCCTCCACTGCTATACACAGTAGGTATGCGTACATTGAGAGAGGACATTACGTGAAATGCTAGTGGATATTCGACTTACTTTCCTGGTAATACTGTACATAACAAAACCTCCACTGTAAAGTGAAACGTTATCAGTGTTTTAGCTTTCAAAGGACGATCATCAAATACGATTATTCTCTTCATCTTGAAAACACAGCTTTCCTCTCAGTGGTCTAGTTTTCAAGCCCATTGATTTGATTCCCCCAGCAGTGGTTCTTCTGTAGAAATTAATATTTTTCAGTCCTGTTTTTATTAGCAATTAATTAGCACACAATCAATATGATTGGAGGCTCTTAAGCTGTAGCTCAGAATCACAGCAGCCTATTAGAATCTCAGCATGGGCCCGTTGAAGACAGATAGTCTTTATTGAGCTCAAGCCCAGAACCATTTTTAAAGAGGAGAGGCAATCCAATCCAATCATCTCTCTCTCTCTCTCTCTCTGAGACCAGCCCCTGCATGGACTGTGTATGTGTGTGTATGTGTGTGTGTGTGTGTGTGTGTGTGTGTGTGTTCTCTCTCTCTCTCTTTCTCTCTCTCTCTTTTTTACACACACACACACGCACAAGCACACGCACACACTCTCTCTAACTCTCTTGCTCTCTCTCTCTCTCTCTCTCTCACACACACACACACACACACACTCTCTCACTCTCTCTCTCTCTTTCTCTCACTATCTCTCTCTCTCTCTCTCTCTCTCTCTCTCTCTCTCTCTCTCTCTCTCTGAGTAACTGCATGGCAGAGTTTCCAACGAAGATGTTTTTAGTCTAGGCTGGGCTTAGGCCCGTAAAAACAACCTGACCACTTACTGATGAAGTCAGTAGAAAGAAAGGTGGACATTAATACGCTGTGTGCACAAGCTGCCAACTGTCAGTCGGTGACAAAGAGCTTAAAAGAGTTAAAGGTAAACATGAGATCCTGTGAGGTAATGACAGCACCAACAGCCCAGATAATAGAGAGGGATTTCCAGGGGAGGCTGGTGGAGGTAGAAATCAGGGCACAGGCTCATTGTAATGCATGGTATGAAATAAGGAATGGTATTACCGTTCTTCATTTCATTCCATGCCTTACAATGAGCCCGTCCTCCGATCTCTGCCTCCACCAGCCTCCGATCTCTGCCTCCACCAGCCTCCCCTGGTTTCAACTGAGTGTTGCTGTGGTCATCAAAGGATTTGAGAAAACTGTGTCAGAGGACTGTCAGTCATACTGTATGTAAATCTCCTTCTCAGACACTTCCACCCAATACTCCTATGGACCAACACACCAAACTTGGCCTTCGTTTCCTCAAAACAAAGATCCGTCCAAAAACTCCAGACGCATAGTCATTGGCTGTAGCTCACATCAATCATCTCCCACAGCACCTCCCCCCAGCACTTGCACACTACATGTTTTTTTTTAAATACATTTTTAGGGCATTTCTGCTTTATTGGGACAGAGATAGTAGAGATTGACAGGAAGGATGGGTGAGAGAGAGGAGGGATGACATGCAGGATTTGTCGATGACCGGAATCGAACCAGGGACCCTGTGGTGATATGGTATGCGCCTTAGTGTGCTACACCACTTGAGCGGCCCATGGACTGGGGTTGTTGCTCCAAATCAAGAAACAAATGTGGTGTGAAAGCGCTGGGGGGAGGTGCCTTGGGAGATGATTGATGTGAGTTACAGCCAATGACTATCCATCACATGTTTCTTGATTTGGAGCAACAGCCCCAGTCCACGCCGAGGGCTGGTCCCACCAGACAGGGAGAGAGAGAGTCTCACACAACCCTGAGCCACGATCGCGGACAGACTCTTCCCCAGAGGCAGTGCCACACACATCTCTTCTTAACAGTCCCTCCTAAAGACCGCTTCACCCTCACTACCCCCCCCCCCATACTAACCCTAACCCTAACCCCAACCTCGAGACCTCTTCACCCCTGCTACCCCCTGTACAAGTTCTCTCCTGCTAATAAAATAAAATGTATTTAAACATTTTTTTAAAATAGCCTACTGGCATTACGACTGCCAATGGCCCCTGGTGTGATTACTTTGTCTTATGATGACTGTTGGATAGATGATTCACTTACTTAAACAAATGTATTGTTGTAAGTCGCTTTGGATAAAGGCGTCTGCTAAATGCCATAAATGAAATGAAAAATGAATCTCCTGGCCACACCGGAAGGCTGGCCCACCCACAGTAGCATCGAAACCAAAGCACATGTCATACTTCAGACACACCCACGCATAGACTTCTCCAGAGAGACACCACACTCGTGAAATGTGCTGTGCACAATTGCCTGGGGACAGGGTCCCAGTCAGAAGCACTCCTATTCAATTAAACAAACACACAAATGCCCACATGAAAAGACACATCTACAATTCTGTTGGTTTTCTGTTCACGAATCATTTTTCTATGTTGTGCCAACTGGTTTTCCATATCTAAGGTTTAATTGAATTCCAGCCTTTGTTCAATCAGGAGTAGAGGCAGCCGTTCTCTCTTGACATTGCTTATTGTGGGTATTTTGCATGAATGAAAGAAATATAAACAAAAGCTTCTCTCTCAATTGATTTCTGCATCAATCCTCTCCTGCTTGGTCAGCTCTCAAGAGGAACGTCAACAACATTAGTCATGGCCACTAACTGGTTACCTACAATAATACAAGGTGTGTGTGTGTGTGTGTGTGTGTGTGTGTGTGTGTGTGTGTGTCTGTGTGTGTGTGTGTGTGTGTGCATGTGTGTGTGTGTGCGGGTCTGTGTGTGTGTGTGTGTGTGCATGTCTGTGTGTGCATGTGTGTGTGTGTGTGCGGGTCTGTGTGTGTGTGTGTGTGTGTGTGTGGGCGTCTGTCTGCCTCTCTTCCATTGAGACTCTGCTTTCTAGCCTTTTCTGAAGAGAGCGAATGGCCATCAAATGATAAAACAAATCCTCTCTCATCATCGAGCCTGACGCCAAGTTATCCCTTCTTTAGGCAATGCCTTGTTTGCTTTGACTTGAATTAGGCAGAGCACAGAAGGTGACGGATTCTACAGTTATACATGTCGCTGTGTGTCAGCTTTCTGAAACGAGGGACAGAAAGCATTGCAATTATATCCCCTGAAAAAGTAAGCACTGTAGCCTGAAGCACTTACCATGCACTTAAAGGAACCCGATGAAGTCTTCTCCCCCCCCCCCCCCCCCCTCCTCCCTCCTCCCTCCCTCCCTCTTCCCCCCTCCCTCCTCCTTCCTCCCTCCTCCCTCCTCCCTCCCTCCCTCCTCCCTCCTCCCTCCTCCCTCCTCCCTCCCTCCCTCCTCCCTCCTCCCTCCCTCCCTCTTCCCCCCTCCCTCCTCCTCCCTCCCTCCCTCTTCCCCCCTCCCTCCTCCTCCCTCCCTCCTCCCTCCTCCCTCCTCCCTCCCTCCTTCTCTCTCTTCCTCCTGCAGCTATGCGAGAGGGGACTGGAGTGCATGCTTGATTGCATCGTATTATGTGCACTAATGAACTCCTCCTGGCAGATCTGCCTGTCTTTCAGGTGGAGCCTCTGGTTTGGGGTGAGCACAGCGACACTCATTTATACCTGCAGGGGAGGGGAGGGGAGGGGAGGGGAGAGGAGAGAGGAGAGAGGGGGTGGAGAAGGGAGGGAAGGGATGGCAGGGAGGGGTAGAGGGGAAGGAGGGGAGGGAGGGAGGGGAGAGGAGGGGTGCAGGGGGAGATAGAGGGTGAGAGAGGGTGAGAGGGATAAAGAGACAGGGGGAGGTAAGGGGGAGGGGCAGAGGGAGCGAGGGGGAGAGAAGAGGGGGAGACAGAGGGCAGGAGATGAAGGGCAGGAGACAGCAGGAGACAGAGGTAGACCCAATTGTAGCACAGAAGGTTGAACTTTATACCCTGGCCACAAATACAGAATGGGGTAAATGACACTATATCTATGTAGGACAGCTGAGCTGAGACCAAGGGAGGCTGGTGGAGGTAGAAATCGGAGGACGGGCTCATTGCAATGCATGGAACGGAATGAGGAACGGTATCAAACACTGGCTCTTTGGCTTGTGTACGATACATGTATTGACATTGGTAGATTGTGACTCATCAGAAGCATAGGAGACCTCAGCCACCTGGTGTGAGTGGAGAGAGCGTGACACGTCCCCTGCTGACGTGGCCCTGGTCCCTCTGGTTGTGTGACGGTGTCAGCCCACAAACACGCAAACCTATTCCAGCGCGCGCCAATTCTGCCTTCTGAGAGATTTGAGTGTGGGCCTATTTAGTCACGATATCTCATCGCCAGAATATCTCAGCATAGTACTACGACACACACACACACACACACACACGCACGCACGCACGCATGCACGCACACACATACACACACGCACACACGCACGCACGCACGCACGCACGCACGCACGCACGCACGCACGCACGCACGCCCGCACACACATACACACACACACACACACGCATGCACGCACGCACGCATGCACACACACACACACACGCACGCATGCACGCACGCTCACACACACACACACACACACACACACACACACACACACACACGCACGCA
The DNA here is from genome assembly GCF_951799395.1 of Argentina silus. Classification (NCBI taxonomy): domain Eukaryota; kingdom Metazoa; phylum Chordata; class Actinopteri; order Argentiniformes; family Argentinidae; genus Argentina; species Argentina silus. The sequence continues at coordinate 33,199,666 of NC_139656.1, read as the reverse complement.
CACACACACACACGGCTTCATCAGCCTCTAAACCAATAACAGCTAATGGGCCCAGCAGATGGCACGGCTGAGGCCTCTTCAGGTGACTGGAGGAGGAAGGATATTGCATTTGGAGGGAGGGATACAGGACTATTTACCCCTTGTTTACTTGGGCCTACTTTAACTGTGCACAGAGGAGCTCACATACGTCCTAGATCTACTTTAAATTCCTGCTGCATTTCGCCCTAGGCATTGTATGAGTGATGATTTATAGCTAAAATGTGAACAAATGAACAGTTCAATAACTTCAGAGATTAGTCATTAGTTTGTAATGACTTGCATTTTTGAAGAGCAATCATTGTGTCTTTTAAAATGGTAAAGTTACGAGACCATGTTTCCTAAATAGGTTCGAAATGAATTAACTATTTTGAAGACACTGGCTAGATTAGTATTCAAGTATTCATTGAACATTGAATTTATAATAAATACTCTATGGAAAGGCTTTTATCTGCCCAAGACTGGCCAGCCCAGGGTACAGTGTGTGAGGCTGCTCTGGGTGGAGGGTAGCAGGGTTCATGGGGACCCCCATTCCAGTGAAACACTGTATATCTTCATTGGGTACACCCCCAAAAGTCAATCTGTAATCGTACCCTGGAACAGGGGTTCCCAACCTTTTTCACCCAAAGCCCACCCCCCCCCCCCCCCACCACCGAATATCACACCTTATGAAATTCACACCCCCCATTTGAAGAAAAACATGTTGTGTTTTCTATATTATGTACATCTGAAAAAGCCAATAACTGTCTCAAGGTTGTTGGTGCTCTTGTATCGTTCTTTGTTCAGTTACATGTTGTCATTAGCCTGTTTTCTCTGTAAATAACACCCTGGCCAGCTGCTGCAATGATAAATTATTTGTTGAATATTTGCATTTGTTTTATAATGCCTCAAATATACTGCGCCCCCCCCCCCAACCCCCCAGCCCTGGAGGATAAGTTTACAGTAAAGTCTTTCCTACCAGGTTCCCAGCTTGTGTCCAAGCATCAAAGCCTTGCAACTTTGTTTACCAGTACACAGAAAAAAAAACATTTATTTTGAAATATACGCCTCTTTGTTTTTTTCCACAGAGTGTGACGCATGGGAAATAATATTGTCTATTCACAGTCAACAACACAAACAGCTTCTTCTTCTGATGCAAAAACAAACATGGAGGAACCGGTAAGAGGAAGTGGCATTGTGCGATTAATAATTCCCTCTCATCACAGTCCGACTCCCGACTCCAGACTGGGAGGAAGCCCCGATACATAAACATTTTGCATATTTATACCGCCTCTGGCTGAGCTCGCGGAACGGTACAAAATGAATCATACATATCTAAGATACATATAAAAGAGACACCACCAGAAAGATAAGTATGTTTAAAGGACGACCGCTGGGATCAGACACAGCTTGCTCTTTCTTATGACCCCTTTCACACTCTTCTCTTCTCCCTCTAGATCCAAACATCTTTGATTTCCTTCGTAACTTGTTGAGTCCAGATACCACTCAAATATACATATGTTGGAAACCAGGGGAGGCTGGTGGAGGTAGGAATCGGAGGACGGGCTCATTGTAATGCATGGAACGGAATGAGGAATGGTATCTAACGCACGATACCATTCCTTATTCCATTCCATTTCAAATTGGAGCCCGTCCTCCGATTTCTACCTCCACCAGCCTCCCTTGATGTGTTTTACCCTGGATATTACAAAGGAGAGATTCTCCTTTGACTCCATACTACGAAGAGTTTGGTCATGGGAATGAACACACCATTTCTGATCATATCATTCCTCATTTCGTTTCATGCATTGATTGAATAATGAGCCCGTCCTCAGATTTCTACCTCCACCAGCCTCCCCCGTTGGAAACACATCAGTTGAACACTCATCAGAGAAAAGACTAAATAAAACATTGATTTAGATGTAGAAATGCACTAATGTGAATATGAATTATGACTCATTTTCATCCAGACCCCGTAAAGTCCCACCCTGTTCCTTAGTCCCGCCCCTGTTCCTTAGTCCCGCCCCTGTTCCTTAGTCCCGCCCCTGTTCCTTAGTCCCGCCCCTGTTCCTTAGTTTATGTTTGTCTTTGTTTCATGTTATTTCTTTATTATTTCCTGTTTACACACATTGTCTCTTGTTTCAGACACTTCACCACCTGCCCTTGTGTGTTTCCCGCCTGTGTGATTGTCGACCCCGCCCTGATTGGCTTCACCTGTTCCTCATCATCCTTCCCTGTGTATTTAGTCTGTGTGTTCTCCTGTCTCTGTGCCAGTTTGTCTTTGTACCTTGTTTCTAGCATTCCAGCAATTTTTCCTAGTGTTAAGTATTCCTGGTTATTTTGATCTCTGATAATGTTTCTGACTTTGCTTTTTGCCCTACCCCTTTTCGGATTATCTGCCTGCCTTTTTTAACTGCCTACCTGTGTGCCAAAACCTGCTTTGCCGACCCCCTTCCTGGATTAACTGCCTACCCATTGACTGCCTACCTGTGTACCGAACCTTTTTTGATAGTAAAGACTATTCTATTAGATTTAAGTTTTTGTCTCCGAGTCGTGCATTTGACTCCTCTGCCCCGAGTCATTACAGACCCCTCACACAACCAATCATCAAAACAGTCTGCACAACTTCTCCAGGCAAAAATCTGTACCTGTAAGCTTCTATTATCATAAGCTTGTGTATATATATATATATATATGTAACTCCTCTTGTTGATTTCTGAGTCAGTTTGCTTAGAAGTAGTGGATTAGATTCAACACAGCCCACTAAATCAGTCTGCCATGCAAGCATTGGCTGACATGTTTGAAAATTAACAGAAAAGAAGAAGCATGAATATGTTCCCTGCTCTAGGACAAGTTCCCTGCTCTAGGACAAGTTCCCTGCTCTAGGACAAGTTCCCTGCTCTAGGACAAGTTCCCTGCTCTAGGACACGTTCCCTGCTCTAGGATACGTTCCCTGCTCTAGGATACGTTCCCTGCTCTAGGATACGTTCCCTGCTCTAGGATACGTTCCCTGCTCTAGGACAAGTTCCCTGCTCTAGGACACATTCCCTGCTCTAGGATACGTTCCCTGCTCTAGGACAAGTTCCCTGCTCTAGGACACGTTCCCTGCTCTAGGACACGTTCCCTGCTCTAGGACACGTTCCCTGCTCTAGGATACGTTCCCTGCTCTAGGACAAGTTCCCTGCTCTAGGATACGTTCCCTGCTCTAGGACATGTTCCCTGCTCTAGGACACGTTCCCTGCTCTAGGACACGTTCCCTGCTCTAGGATACGTTCCCTGCTCTAGGATACGTTCCCTGCTCTAGGACAAGTTCCCTGCTCTAGGACACATTCCCTGCTCTAGGATACGTTCCCTGCTCTAGGACAAGTTCCCTGCTCTAGGACACGTTCCCTGCTCTAGGACACGTTCCCTGCTCTAGGACACGTTCCCTGCTCTAGGATACGTTCCCTGCTCTAGGACAAGTTCCCTGCTCTAGGATACGTTCCCTGCTCTAGGACATGTTCCCTGCTCTAGGACACGTTCCCTGCTCTAGGACACGTTCCCTGCTCTAGGACTCACCGCGAGTTAAACTCTTTTCCCTCATTTGGTATGTTGTGCTGAAGCTGTGGGTTTGGGTTCTCACCCGAGACACTTCCGTCTGTTCCGGCTATCATCCTCTGTAAACATCAGTCTGGGGGCGATTAATTATGCCTGGCAGAGAGACAGGGAGTTGAGAGAAGGGAGAGGGAGAGGGGGAGGTTGGTAGGTAGAGAGAGAAAGAGAGGGGGAGGTGGGGAGGTAGAGAGAGAAAGAGAGGGGGAGGTTGGTAGGTAGAGAGAGAAAGAGAGGGGGAGGTGGGGAGGTAGAGAGAGAGGGGGAGGTAGAGAGAGAGGGGGAGGTGGGGAGGTAGAGAGAGAAAGAGAGGGGGAGGTGGGGAGGTAGAGAGGTAGAGAGAGAGAGTTGAAAGAGAGAGAGAGTGTGTGTGTGACAGCGAGAGAGAGAGTGTGTGAGAAGAAAAGGAGAGAGATGAGAGGAAGAAGAAGGAGGAGAAGAAGGAGAGAGAGGATGAATAACACCCCAGCTACTCCTTGCCCCTGTCAACCTCATCCTATACCTCTCTTTCTGTGGGAAAAAAGGCATAACTATTTCAAGTCAAATAGAAAGTGTTTTAAATTGAGCTTCAATCTATTATTCATCAAAGCCAAGTGATGCAGGCCCACCTCCAACACTCACGATACCTCCAGTGCCAAGCTCTAGGGTGCCGGTGGTGCAGTGTGTGTGTGTCTGTGTGAGTGTAAGAGAGAGAGAGAGAGAGAGTGTGTGTGTGTGTGTGTGTGTGTGTGTGTGTGTGTGTGCGTGCGCGCGCTTCCTACATGCAAATAGTTCTTCAAAGTCCTCGTCACTCCCACAGCCAGGTTCTGAATGACAGTAACTGCATGGTTATCCTCTGCATGGTTTCCTCCTCTCCTTCCAGCGGCCATTACAGATCTCCAGCACTCGAGCTGCCTTCTCTTCTGGCTCCACCGCATTCACAGATACATCAACCAACCCACTCTATCAACCAACCTAACCAACCCACCCTATTAACCAACCTAACCAACCCACTCTATTAACCAACCTAACCAACCCACTCTATTAACCAACCTAACCAACCCACTCTATTAACCAACCTAACCAACCCACTCTATCAACCAACCTAACTAACCCACTCTATTAACCAACCTAACCAACCCACTCTATTAACCAACCTAACCAACCCACTCTATTAACCAACCTAACCAACCCACTCTATCAACCAACCTAACCAACCCACCCTATTAACCAACCTAACCAACCCACTCTATCAACCAACCTAACCAACCCACTCTATTAACCAACCTAACCAACCTAACCAACCCACTCTATTAACCAACCTAACCAACCCACTCTATTAACCAACCTAACCAACCCACTCTATCAACCAACCTAACTAACCCACTCTATTAACCAACCTAACCAACCCACTCTATTAACCAACCTAACCAACCCACTCTATTAACCAACCTAACCAACCCACTCTATCAACCAACCTAACTAACCCACTCTATTAACCAACCTAACCAACCCACTCTATCAACCAACCTAACCAACCCACTCTATTAACCAACCTAACCAACCCACTCTATTAACCAACCTAACCAACCCACCCTATTAACCAACCTAACCAACCCACTCTATTAACCAACCTAACCAACCCACTCTATTAACCAACCTAACCAACCCACTCTATCAACCAACCTAACCAACCCACCCTATTAACCAACCTAACCAACCCACTCTATTAA
>NC_139656.1:33161453-33181453 GCF_951799395.1 Argentina silus | reverse complement strand
CTGAGCGCCTGAAAAGCGTCTGTTATTGACCTCTTATTGAAGTCAGTTTTTGAAGTCAGCTCCTTTGTACATAAATGCGTATGTAAAATGCACCTATCATAATGGCTGCCTCGCAGTGTTTTGAGGTTTTACTGCACCAGGGCCCAGCATTTAAAAACGTTTCTTCTAGATCAGAATGATCCGGATTCTTTTTTGCGATCCAAGATCAGAGATCCTCTTACCGTGGTGAAAGTTCCATAAGAGGAGCTCCAAGGTGCTTCTACCAGCATTGTGACGGATGAGTCACTGCTTCCTGTTGTTTAATCAGAACTTAATGTGTGTGGAGCCACTTCCAGGTTGTGAACCCCCTCCGGTGACCCCCCTCCGGGCCTAATGAGGGACCTTCTGTTGGCCTGCTGTAGGGGCCCGGCAGGGGGCACGCCCCCTCGCTCCCTCGCCGCCCTGTGATTGGCCACCTCCGTCTGCCACGCTGAGCCCCCGTGCCATCTCCATAATAGATGGCTGCCATACACCAGCAGGAAGTCCTGGCGGGAGGGAGAGAGGGAGGGAGGGAGGGAGAGAGAGAGAGAGAGAGAGAGGGAGAGGGGGGGAGCGAGACAGAGAGAGAGAGAGAGAGAGGGAGAGAGAGAGAGAGAGAGAGGGAGAGAGGGAGAGAGGGAGAGAGGGAGAGGGGGGGGGAGAGAGAGAGAGAGAGAGAGAGAGAGAGAGAGAGGGGGGGGGGGGGGGAGCGAGACAGAGAGAAGAGCAATGCCGTGGGTTGTCTGCCTGCCTCATTGTCTCTCTGTGTGCATCATGCTGCATCATCCTTATTCCGTTCCATTCCATTACGTCCTCCGATTTCTACCTCCACCAGCCTCCCCTGGTAGCAGGGCCGGGGAAGGTGGCTCCCAGGATAATGGAGTGAGCCGGATGAATTCATTACAAACTGTCACTTGGAAACGGTGTCTGTTTGGCAGGCTTTATCAGAGTAGCCGATGCCAGACAATTGTCCCTCTGCTTCGGACAGGATTGTATTCAAATGTGGATGAGTAATAGTCATTCTATTGCCCTTCCCTTGTGGTAAAACAACTTCTGTTTTGTATAAATGATGATGTTGGCAATCGAATGTGCAAAAAAAAAATCCCGAAAGGTGTCAACTGCAAATCCCAATGTCAACACATTATGATTCCAGTCATTTCTATCAGGGATGTGTTTCTACAGATACACTGTAGGCCTCTGCTTAACTTATCATTGGTTGTTATTTGTAGATAAAGAAGATTGTTTAAAACTCCCATTTTACCTCACATGATTGCTTTTATGGCAGGCACACTCTCCAGAGTACCGAACCAGGTTCTAAGCTTGGCTAACCCTCAAAATTCCACGCGTTTTATCTGAACGAGGTAAATTGGCCTTTCCTTTCTGTGCCCAGAATACCTGGAACAACCTTCAAAACATTCTCAAACTAGATTCTCTACAAGGTCTTCAATTGACTACCGGTTATCTGAGGAATGTACGTGTTTTAACTGATTACATTGTGTAAATTGTTGTTGGACTTGTTTGTAATTTGGAATGTACTTTTGATTGTTCATGTTGTAAGCAGGGCTCCCCTGAAAAGAGACCTTGGTCTCAGTGGGACACGCTGCATACATAAAGGTTTAATACTACAAAATACTCCCTGGACCCCACATGGCTATGCTAGAATGGACAGTGGCCATGCTAATGAGCCATATGACTCGTGCTCCTAATTAGAGCTCATTTAAGGGTGAAGAATGGGTTGGTTTGGCATCAGGTCAAGAGACGGCATTAGTGATTTTATTCAGACACACGCACGCACGCACGCACGCACACACACGCACACACACACACACACACACACATACACGTGCACGCACGCACGCACGCACGCACACACACACACACACACACACACACACACACACACGGGCGCACACACACACACACACACACACACACATACAGGTGCACACACGCGCACACACACACACACACACACACACACACACACACACACACATACACGTGCACACACGCGCACACACACGCACACACACACACGCACACACGCACACTTTACTGACCTACTAATAGCAACTGTAACTAACATTATGATCGTGATTATGATCGACTCTGAAACTTAAGGAGCTCCCGGCTCACTGCTGAACAACACAGGTGTAGCTCATTAACATCATGTGATCGCCCGCTGCAACTCCAACAAACCAATCGTTTTCACCACGCTGTAATTCATCACGTCAATGAAAAGCCCTGATGTGGGGGCGAGTCGCCCCAAAATCAATCATTTCAATGGGACCGTAAAGGCATATGTTATTTAATGGGTTGTATCGGCAGTGAAGCAAAAACGAATTGCTTCAGCACACCTCTGCCAGGGAAGACACGCAGGCGCTCACACACGACTCCTAGTGGTTGAACACTCTTGTTCAGGTGTGTGAGCAGACTGTTCACTCTTGTTTAGGTGTGTGAGCAGACTGTTCACTCTTGTTTAGGTGTGTGAGCAGACTGTTCACTCTTGTTTAGGCGTGTGAGCAGACTGTTCACTCTTGTTTAGGTGTGTGAGCAGACTGTTCACTCTTGTTTAGGTGTATGAGCAGACTGTTCACTCTTGTTCAGGTGTGTGAGCAGACTGTTCACTCTTGTTTAGGTGTATGAGCAGACTGTTCACATCTTGTTCAGGTGTATGAGCAGACTGTTCACTCTTGTTCAGGTGTGTGAGCAGACTGTTCACTCTTGTTTAGGCGTGTGAGCAGACTGTTCACTCTTGTTCAGGTGTGTGAGCAGACTGTTCACTCTTGTTCAGGCGTGTGAGCAGACTGTTCACTCTTGTTCAGGCGTGTGAGCAGACTGTTCACTCTTGTTCAGGTGTATGAGCAGACTGTTCACTCTTGTTTAGGTGTGTGAGCAGACTGTTCACTCTTGTTTAGGTGTATGAGCAGACTGTTCACTCTTGTTCAGGTGTGTGAGCAGACTGTTCACTCTTGTTCAGGCGTGTGAGCAGACTGTTCACTCTTGTTCAGGTGTGTGAGCAGACTGTTCACTCTTGTTTAGGTGTGTGAGCAGACTGTTCACTCTTGTTCAGGCGTGTGAGCAGACTGTTCACTCTTGTTCAGGCGTGTGAGCAGACTGTTCACTCTTGTTTAGGCGTGTGAGCAGACTGTTCACTCTTGTTCAGGCGTGTGAGCAGACTGTTCACTCTTGTTCAGGCGTGTGAGCAGACTGTTCACTCTTGTTCAGGCGTGTGAGCAGACTGTTCACTCTTGTTCAGGCGTGTGAGCAGACTGTTCACTCTTGTTCAGGCGTGTGAGCAGACTGTTCACGAGGCCCTGAGTTGTGGATTCAGCTCACTAACTCCCCTCAGCTGAAGCTCATCAGCGAGCCCCATGAATATAAACAGAGAAAACTCTACGAATGTGTTTTCTAATTCAGGGGAGGTTTTCCAGGGATGTGTCTGTTCGGCGTGTTGGTAAACTACAAAAGAAGGAAGGTGGATTAATGAATGTAATAACTCAACAACCCAGAGCCTGTAGGTGTGTGTTTCTCCCCCGGTGCTTCTTCAGCCCACTTCCTTAATCACACTGAAGAAAGAGTTGTGGGAGACGCATCAAACAAAGTTGGGTTTTGGTATGTGTATGCATGTGTGTGTGTGTGTGTGTGTGTGTGTGTGTGTGTGTGTGTGTGTGTGTGTGCGTGCGTGTGTGTGTGCGTGTGTGTGTGTGCGTGTGTGTGTGTGTGTGTGTGTGTGTGTGTGTGTGTGCGTGCTCACGTGTGTTAAGGCGTATTTTGAGATGAGCTGGGTCCAGAGTAGCAGAAGTGTGTGTACAGGTGGAGTACCTCAGGAGAGCCTCCACACAACGCCTGCCTTTGAAGATGCTTCTTCTTCTACGCTCTGCTAGATGTATTTCCAATGGGAATGTACGGTGTGTTCACTCCGTAGGCATGAACGCACACACAAGCACACACACACACACACACACACACACACACACACACACACTGCATTTACCCGAGAGAATGCGATATGTGGGTAGCCTGTTACATATTGATGCGTCAAGTGGGGGTTCAGTCCGTTTATTTACAGAAGTCAGTGGTTGGGGTTTTAATTCCTGTTTAATTCGCAACGAGGGACACTTACTGAACACGAAAGCAGCCAGAGAAACATACATCTTCTCCTTGAAATAATGATATGTGACTGCCTCCATGTGCTTTATCCCTCCCTCTCTCCTCCCCTCTTCCTCCTTTCCTTCCCTCCCTCCTTCCCTCCCCCCCTTCCTCTTTCCCTCCCTCCCTTCCTCCTTCCTTCCCTCCCTCCCTCCCCCCTCTCCCCCCCTTCCTCTTTCCCTCCCTCCCTCCCCCCTCCCTGCCTCCCTGCCTCCCTCCCTTCCTCCTTCCCTCCCTTCCTCCTTCCCTCCCTCCCTCCCCCCTCCTCCCTCCCTCCTTCCCTCCCTCCCTCCCTCCCTCCTCCCCCCTCCTCCCTTCCCTCCTTCCTTCCCTCCCCCCTTCTCCTCCCCTCCCTCTAGTGACAGACACAGATGAGTGACGGTGGCAGACCTCTCGTCTTCCGTCTCAGCGCGGGTGAAGCGGCGGGGTTAATAAGCGCCAGAAGCCGATCAATAAGCCAATCGAAAGTGGCCCAGTAAAACAAGGTGTGCTCCCACGGCCGAGCAGGTGAGGGGATTGAATGTGACATGTTTTATTTCCAGCCTGTGCGCTCGGCTATGCGGCTCCGCGGCTTCTGACCAATCAGGGGCGTAGGCCCTCCAGCGCCAGATCTCCCTGGGGACAGACACTATCTACGCCTCTGATGAGGTGGTCTGACCAGCATCGCTAATGAGGGGCTCATCCCATCGCCGGCGCCCCAGCCCAAGCCCCATCTCAGCCCCCCGTGCCTCAGCCCCCCCCCAGCCCCCTAGCCCCCCCAGCTTCATCTCAGTACCCCAGCCCCCCCAGACACATCTCCCTGGCCCCCAGACCCATCTTAGTCTTTGCTGAGCAAATCTATTAATTTTAGATTAATAATGAACCCTAACCCTAACCATAACCTGTGTGTTGATGATGGAGAGGAAGAACGTCCTTCACTACCCTTAACCTTCATCGGCCCTTCTCAAACGTAACGAAACCTGATCCCTCGCGTCCTCCTCTCCTCCGTCCTCCTCTCCTCCGTCCTGCACCTGCTTCCTCCTTCGAAACGCAGTGGAGGAGAGCTAGAAAAGCTAGGTGCCTCCCCAGAGAAATTCTCCTCCGATGCTTTTTTGGAGAAGAAAGCAAGTGGCGGACGCAGGAGTGGACTCAAGGAATCGAGTTCCTAACCGTTGAGAAAGCTAAGGCCGTTATGTTGAGCTTCAACCAAGGGGTTGAGAGGCTCCGGGAGACAGACACACACAACTACCAGAGAAGGAGAGGAAAAAGAGAGGGAGAGAGAGGGAGAGAGAGAGAGAGAGAGAGAGAGAGAGAGAGAGAGAGAGAGAGAGAGAGAGAGAGAGAGAGAGAGAGAGAGAGAGAGACAGAAAATGGCATCTGCTACATCTGCTTTCCTCCACTCCCAAGCCCCCGAGCCCCCCAGCCCCCCAGCCCCCCAGCACGATGCTGAGAAAATCACAAACACTGGCATCTGTCTGGTTTCAGGCAAAACAAAAAAAAGATGTGTGTGTGTGTTGTTCCCTGACGTGAGGAGAACGGAGGTGAGAGCTGTGTAATTAATGAGAAAGATGATCAAGGTGTTTTCTGGGCCTCTTTTCTCTCGGTCAACAGCGGGGGTCTCTCTCCCCACAGCGGGGGTCTCTCGTCCAGGGCTGCAGCTGAACGTCAAAACAAAGACAGAGACAGGAGAGCTGCAGCTTTGTGTTCCTATCATCTCTTGAGTCCTTCTCTTTCTCTCTCTTTCGTCTCTCTCTCTCTCTCTCTCTCTCTCTCTCTCTCTCTCTCTCTCTCTCTCTCTCTCTCTCATATCTCATTGGTGCCAGTAGAGCTGGCTGCCTGTTTCAGCAGCTCCATCTTTTTTAGTTATTTATGGTAGTTTATAGTAGTTTTTATACTGTTTGTCAAAACCAACATTGAAATTTAACCAAAATAACCACGGACACTAAACGTTTTATTTACTTTTTCATTGCTTTACTACTCATGGGGACTGTTTTTATTCCTGGTGGATTTGTGTGCTGCGAGACCGCTATTGTTTACTTTCGAGAACAGCTGATCGTGTTGGCTCAGCCGGCAATGGTTGTCGGCTTGCGGCCCACTGTACCGGAGGAAATAAGGAGACGGCATCGGGGAAGCAGAGCGGGGGTGAAGCGACGGATGAAGAAAAGGAGATATAAACCCTATCTTCCTTCTATCATCATGGTTAATGTGAGATCTCTGGGCAACAACATGGAGCTTAAGGCACTGGCGACAGGACAGAGGGAATACTGTGAATGCAGACATGGCTGCAGGAGGTTATTCCCGAAGCAAACACCACTATCGATCGTCAGTGCGGCAAAAGGTGAGGCGGAGGAGTTGCTGCAGTTGCTGCAATCCTGACCACATTCACGTGAAGGAAAGCATCTGTAGCCCGGACATCGAACTTTTTGCTGTAGGACTTCGCCCATATTATTTGCCACGTGAGTTCTCACATGTTATCGTTGTGGTCGCATATACCCCCCCCCCCCCCCCCCCCCCCCCAGCGTGTGAGACTATGTCCGCTGTTATGGCGAGACCCAGCACCCCAGTGCATTCATTGCAATCTCCGGGGATTTTAACCATGTCACCCTGACAAAAACACTGGCAACGTTCTCTTAGCTAAGTGGCCCACTAGGGTGAACAAAACACTGGACCTGTTATATGCTAATGTGAAGGACGCCTACATCTCTACAGCACTCCCCCCCCCCTCCCCTCCCCCCCCCATGGGCAGATCGGAACACAACCTAGTCCACCTCAAGCCCATGTATGAGCCTCTAGTCCAGCAGCACTGTGACCACGAGGAGATGGACACAGGAAGCTGTTGAGGCTCTGCAGGACTGTTCTGAGAAAACAGACTGGTAAGTTCTCTGTGAGTCACATGGGGAGGACATTGATGGTCTTTCATATTGACACACCTTCCCAGAGAGCTGGGGAAACTCCACACCAGGAAGGCTGTGGACCCTGACGGTGTGAGCCTGAGGGTGCTCAAAGTCTGTGCAGAGCAGCTGTGTGGAGTACTCCAGTACCTCTTTAACCTGAGCCTCTGTCTGGAAAATGTCCCATTAATGTGGAAAACATCTTGCCTGGTACCGGTACCAAAGAAAAGGAACCCCAGTGTTCTGAATGACGATAGACCGGTAGCCTTGACATCCCACATCATGAAGACCCTGGAAAGACTTATGCTAGCACACATGAGGCCCCTAGTGAAGACATCCTTGGACCCCCTGCAGTTTGTCTACCAGGCAGACATTGGTGTGGATGATGCCATCATCTACCTGCTACACAGAGCTCACTCCCATTTAGATAAGGCTGGCAGCACTGTGAGGGTAATGTTCTTTGACTTCTCCAGTGCATTTAACACCACACAGCCCTTACTACTTGCGGAAAAGCTGCTGAGGATGCAGGTGGACTCCCCCATTGTTTCCTGGATTACAAACTACCTGACCAACAGGCCACAGTTTGTACGGCTGCAGGGATGTGTGTCGGACTGGCTGGTGAGCAGCACTCGCGCCCCCCAGGGGACAGTTCTGGCTCCCTTCCTCTTCACCCTCTATACCTTGGATTTCAGGCACAACACAGATACCTGTCATCTGTAGAAGTTCTCGGATGATTCTGTTATTGTGGGATGTGTCAGTGGAGGCCAGGAGACCGAGTACAGAGGACTGGTGGACAGTTTTGTTGAGTGTTGTGAGCAGAACCACCTGCTACTCAACATCAGCATACAAAGGAGATGGTGGACTTTAGGAGGACTAGGATCCCCCTGTCTCCTGTTTCCATCCAGGGAGAGGACGTGGAGGTGGTCCAGAGCTACAAGTACCTGGGGGTGCACCTGGACAATAAACTGGACTGGACTGGTAACACAGATGTCCTGTACAAGAGACAGGCTTTATTTCCTGAGGAGGCTCAGGTCCTTTGGTGTGTGCTGAACATGCTCTATCAGTGAGTGGTTGCCAGCGCAGTGCTGTACGCGGTGGTATGATGGGGGGGGGTTCTATCCTCGGTGTCAACCTGGACACTGGAGGAGGTGGCCAATAGGAGGATGAGGACCAAACTCCTGGTCATCATGGACAATCCCTCCCATCCCCTACATGACACTGTGGCAGAGCAGAGAAGCTCCTTTAGCAAGAGATTATTACATCAATGTTGCACTAAGGAACACTTTCAGAGATCTTTTCTGCCTGCCGCAATAAGACTGTACAACTCCTCCTCCAGCTGGCTCGATCGGGGTGATCAGGGTCAGGCTGGGGCATGTTAAATCATACTGGTCTGTTCTTACTGTATATAATGTTTCAGGTGTCTATTTTATTTTATTATTGTATTGTTTTGTTGTTGTTTGTGATGTGAGTTGCTGTAATGCTTTAATTTCCCCTTGGGGAACAATAAAGTACATATCTATCTATCTATCTCTCTCTCTCTCTCTCTCTCTCTCTCTCTCTCTCTCTCTCTCTCTCTCTCTCTCTCTCTTCCTAAGTGGAGTGAGTGGTTAGGTGTTGGTGGAATATATTGTTATGTATTGATTGATTAAAGGGGATCTTAAAATGTAAACATTCTCTCTCTCTCTCTCTCCCTCCCTGCTGCTTGGCACCATGTGTCAGTGACTGACTTCTCTTTGTTGTCATCTCTGGCTGAATTGTGAGTGTTTATGAAAACAGGACTGCCCCTCCCCCTTTATCATCAATTGTCAGGTGTGTTTGTGTGTGTGTATGTATGTATGTGTGTGTGTGTATGTGTGTGTGTGTGTGTGTGTGTGTGTGTGTGTGTGAAAGAGAGAGAGGGTGTATGCATCCCTGTGTACGCAAGTGTGTACACAAGTGTGTGTGTGTGTGTGTTTGTGCATGTGTGTGTGTGTGCGCATGTTACGTGTTGGGTTTCTGCACACACAGTAGTCGTACTTATGGCAGTGAAGTAAACAGAAACAGATTAGCCATATGCCAGTTCTGCAGTTGCAGCTGGAGACTCTGACGTCATCTGACGTCCTTCTGATGTTGGTTTGACTCTTCTTCATGTTTGTTTTTCACCCTCATTTATTTGCACACACAGTACCAGTCAAAAGTTGGGACACACCTTGCCAAGAGTGTGCAAAGCTGTCATCAAAGCAAAAGGTGGCTACTTTGAAGAATCTAAAATATAAAACATATTCTGGTTTGTTTAACACTTTTTTGTTTACTACATAATTCCATATGAGTTCCTTCATAGTTTTAACGTCTTCAATATTAATCTACAATGTAGAAAATAATAAAAGAAATAAAAGAAGAAAAACCATTGAATGAGAAGGTGTGTCCAAACGTTTGACTGGTGCTGTATAAAAAAAAAATGTATACAATTTGTCACCCAGGTGATCCTGTCCCAGTTGGAGGTGTATGAGAAGAGTCTAAAGGAGGCCCAGCGGGGGCTGCTGAGGAAGGCAGTGTGGGGGGAGCCGGTCCTCCCTGGACCCCCCAAGAGGTCCTATTCTGGGGGGGGGCGACTGAGGAGACACCGGGCCCCCCGTCTCCTGGAGGAGGAGGAAGAGGAGCAAGAGGAACGGCGGGGAAAAGAGGAGGAGGAGGAGGAAGAGGAGGAGGAGGTGGTGGAGGTGGTAGATGATGAAGAGGAGGAGGGAGAGATGAAGAAGAAGGGAATGGAGAAGACGGGGAGGAGGAGAAGAGGAGGACGGGAGTGGATAGACTGTGAAATAATCAAAATAGGTGGAAAAAAACCACAACAAAACAGAAATGAAATATAAATAATAATAATATAAAAGTATTATTTTAAGTATATAAAAAACCTGAGAAGGCTTATACAGGGCCTTCGGAAAGTATTCAGACCCCTTCACTTTTTACACATTTTGTTGTGTTATAGACTCAATTTAAAATTGATTAAATTAAAAGAATTTGCCATTACTCCACACACAATACCCCAGAATGACAAAGTGAAAACACATTTTTTGACATTTCTGTAAATTAATTAAAATTGAAATACAGAAATACCTCATGTACACTATTTTCCATTAAGGGATTATTTTTCACCAATTTTGGAGTGTGACTGAGATGATGCTTTTTCCTCTCTACCATTCAACTTTCAAGTCTCCCCAGGCCTCAGGGTCGCATTCCTGAGCAGTTTTGTTCCTCTCCATTTGCTCAGTTTGTAGACATCCTAATCTACACAGTGAGTAATTAATTCCTATGCAAATCAGAGACACTATAAAAACATTAATATTAATTCCAGAATTACATGAACTATTATCCTTGCATTAAGATGAACTCAATTCAACTTATTGAGTGATTTGTTGATGACATTTTTGCATTTTAGCTAATTTTAAGAGTGTCATAGCAAAGGGTCTCAATACTTATGTACATGAGGTATTTCTGTATTTCAATTTTAATAAATTTAGAAAAGAAGCCTTCAGGTCTGGTGACAAGGAAGAACTGAAGCGGGTGCAAAGGAAGCTCAAGGAGAAGCTGAAGGAGAGCAGGGACACCTACAGGCAGAAGATGGAGGACAGCCTGCAGGATAACAACATGAGAGAGGTGTGGAGCAGCGTGAGGAAGATCACCGGCTACAAGCAGGCAAGTGGCTGGAGATCTGGACAGGGCCAACGAGTTGAACCACACCAGATCAATTACCCCCCAATAGAATTCAAAGATAGGGGGGGCTCATTGTCTCCCTCTCCCTAGCTCCACCAACCAATACATTTACTGAAATTTCGAAAATCAGTCACACTCCAAAATTGGTGAAAAATAATCCCTTAATGGAAAATAGTGTACATGAGGTATTTCTGTATTTCAATTTTAATTAATTTACAGAAATGTCAAAAAATGTGTTTTCACTTTGACATTCTGGGGTATTGTGTGTGGATTGATGGTAAATTCTTTTAATTTAATCAATTTTAAATTGAGTCTATAACACAACAAAATGTGTAAAAAGTGAAGGGGTCTCAATACTTTCCGAAGGCACTGTATCTATCTATCTCTATCTAAAATATCCTTGAATGTGCATATACCTAACGGACATGGTTTGGAACAAGGTTTGCATGATGAAGAACCTTTCCTGAGTCCTGAATACTTGATAGCTCCCTAAGCTACAGTATGTCATATCCAGGGCTTTAGCTTAGTAGGCTAAGGCGCTGATGTAGCACACATGACCTTGGTTCAAATCACATCGGTAACACACACACACACACACACACCTTTATAAACAAAAGACACAATGTCCATTATGTCCCAGTTGCTCAGTGAAATGTGCACAGTCTGCATAAATAAGCAAATAGTTTTTTAGGAAAAAGAAAAAAGAATAGGGCAACAATTCAGCTGAATACTTTCCAAAGGCACTGTATGAGTGCCTGATCGAAATTAGTTACTTATAATTAGATCATTAGATTATTATACTATATAACTTGTTCTGTACAAAACAGGAGAGATTATAATATCCTGTCCTGCCAGGGGTTCCTGCTTATGTATTTATTGTCCCTCGTCGATGGAATCGGAGAGGGGACTATGATTCAGTCTCTGTTCGTTCGTATGTCACAAGCTCTTTCTCCGACACCACAGGGACAATTTTGATTGACTTGGGTGAGTGATGGGTCTTGCCGTACAGATGGGACACGTACAAAATTACACTGATTGGCCCAATTTTTACTAAATCATTGTGAAAGATGCATCTTGCCATAGAGATTGTTTAGGAGTTTCCAGGTGACACCTATTCATTATTAAACATGTCATAATGGAGTGGAAAGCTAGGAGTGTAGCCTAATGCAGTAGGCGTGTAGCCATAATAATTTGGGAATAATATTTAGAGAAATCAATGCAAAGTAAGAAGCAAGACTGATAAACTGATCAAATAAATACTACAGGTTATGGAATAATATTTTGTGAGTGAAGTCTGTTATGCAGCACAATTTAATACTGACACTTGGCCTGTATCAATACGAAAACCAGAGGTGTGTAACCTTGGTTCATAGCCAGTCGATGTAACCACATAATTTGGCTTTGCAAAGATTTTGTCTTAGCCTATTGGTGAAATTTGTGTTTGAAGTAAAGGCGTCTTACATCAATAGAGTTAGTACAAATATTTGTTTCACAAAAAGTGACAAAATAGGATCGCACTCAATCATCATCATTGTCTCCTCAATCATCATCATCATCATTGTCGTCATCGTCATCATCATCATCATTGTCTCCTCAATCATCATCATCATCATTGTCGTCATCGTCATCATCATCATCATTGTCTCCTCAATCATCATCATCATCATTGTCGTCATCGTCATCATCATCATCATTGTCTCCTCAATCATCATCATCATCATTGTCGTCATCGTCATCATCATCATTGTCTCCTCAATCATCATCATCATCATTGTCGTCATCGTCATCATCATCATCATTGTCTCCTCAATCATCATCATCATCATTGTCGTCATCGTCATCATCATCATCATCGTCTCCTCAATCATCATCATCATCATTGTCGTCATCGTCATCATCATCATTGTCTCCTTAATCATCATCATCATCGTCATCGTCATCATCATCATCATCATTGTCTCCTCAATAATCATCATCATCATCATCATCATTGTCTCCTCAATCATACAGTGCAGTATGTCATTACTGCCTAGGTTTACCAGAAACTCTCCGCATTCTTTTGATTTGCTCTCTTTCTCATCTCAACTCTCTCTCTTTCTCTCTCTGTCTGTATCTCTCTCTCTCTCTCTCACACACACACACACAGACACACACACACACACACACACACAACAACTTTCTTCTTATTTCTTTCTATATCTCTCTCTGCCACGCTGTCAGATGTGTGAGCTGTAATCATGAGCTGATTGCTGCCAATAGGGCTACATCACTGTCTGTCTGATCCAGAGATGACAGTCAGGCTCATCGCTGGCAGGAGCCAGAGAGACAGGGGTGGGCAGACTGGGACTGGATGGGTGCCAAGGCAACTGACATCTCCCTGTCAACCGCTGCCTTCTCTGAAACCATCAAAGAGGTTATGTGTGTGTGTGTGTGTGTGTGTGTGTGTGTGTGTGTGTGTGTGTGTGTGAGAGAGTGCGTGTGTGTGTGTGCGTGTGTGTACGTGTCTTCAAAAAGAGAGCATTTCTGCCTCGCTGTCCCTGATGTCACTTCTGCGATGTCCCTCTTTCGTTCAATGCAATTTTCTCTCCTTCAAATTTGAAGCTTGACAGTCATCTGGTAAGGAGAGAGACGGGTCCTTTGGGTTATGCTCCATAATTGATGTGAGCCTTCATTTCTACTGGCACATACTCAACATGTGTGAAATTCAAGGATGAAACAATCATATCTTCCTGCACAGCAAATGTTGCCAAAGTTGCTCCTACTACAATAGCATACGGCCTGTGAGCGCTGCGAAGCTCAGACAGACGGACTGAAAGAGCTTGTATCTCGTCTTCTTGTTGTCTTGACGCCGTTTGACACATTACAACACGTGCTTGAAGATCTGAAACACGCCGCGTTTGACTTGAACACCAAGAACTGTGATGAATGTCTGGAGGTTAAGGCAACAGCAACGTTGGTTGTTTTTTTTGTTTTTTTTCCTGACATGGTTCTCAGTTACTCCGACTGCTGTGGGACGAGTGGTATTGAAGCGATACATCACGTCAGTTTAAAGAGCGTCTCCTCTCGCCTGCAAGGCTTTATTGACTCTGTTCAATACTGTTGTGTGGGGCATCCATGTATCTCTCCTCTCAAGACAACATGGCCCCAGCTGTCCTGCCAGAAGCCCTTTCTAGAGCTGGGGTCTATGCCAGTAAATACACAGGAGAATACAGGGAAGCTATGGAGGCAGGTGTGTGCATGAGGCTCCTATCTGTGTGTACCTACCTACCAGGGGAGGCTGGTGGAGGTAGAAATCAGAGGACGGGCTCATTGTAATGCATGGAATGGAATGAGGAATGGTATAAAACACGTGTGCACTGTTCCATTCCATTCCATGCGTTACAATGAGCCCGTCCTCCGGTTTCTACCTCCACCAGCCTCCCTTGGTACCTATAGATCAAATGATTTGGTCATACCTAATCTACGTTTCCAGCGTCAGACAGACAATGAAGTTCTATTTGATTCTATTCTGTTCTATTCTATTCTAAATATATCTCCATGAATCCAGTTACCATGGTCACAGTGTTCCTCTCAATAAAAGGTGCAAATGAATTAGGTCCGTTGGGTTATGCTTCATCACTGATGTGAGGGCAGATGAAGCCGGTGGCGCAGTTTCGACAAGGAAGACTGATCTGAGCACCTTGTCAACTATAATCTAATAGGCTCAGAATGTGAGAGTATGTAAATGACTTCCCACTTGCCTGTCATGCTCATTGTAATGCATGGAATAGAATCAGGAATGGTATCAAACATGTATTCCATGCATTACAATGAGCCCATCCTCCGATGTCGACCTCCACCAGTCTCCACCAGCCTCCACCAGCCTCCACCAGCCTCCCCTGGCGCGTGGCGGGTTTCTGGAAGACAGCAGGTGCATGACAGGCAAGTAGGAAGTCATTACCATCCTCTCCTGGTACCTATACATGGAATGATGTGTGTGCTGTTCAAAGCCTGTCTTCTTTATTTCCAGCCTCAAATAGACAATGACATTCTAGTCTGTTACCTGTGTATATGTGTGTGTGCGCGCACGTGTGTGTGTGTGTGTGTGTGTGTGTGTGTGTGTGTTTAAGACATTGAATATTTCAATATTAAAAGTGTATTGTAATTCAGTATCTGTTCTCCCACACCCATCCCTCCACTGTGGGAGCCTGCGGTTCTCTGGAGCTAGGCTTTAGCCACTAGATTAGGGACAGCGGGCTGCTTTAATGGACAGGAATGGCCGCCTGGGTCTTCACAAATCCCTCCAAATCCTCCCCGCTCCCTGAGCAGGGGCCAGCCCGACGCGAGCTGCTATTCACAAGAGTGCACGGTGCCAGATATTGGGACTGCTCATTTAAAATGCATGAGTCTCTCAGAGTCTGACAAGACGTGTGTTGGCATGGTAGCCTACTGTATGAAATGATCATTCATTCTGTTCTGTAGTAGTAGAAGAGGAGTGTACCAATACGGAGTAGCAAAAACCTTAAAGGGATAGTTCACCCAAAAATGATCAAATAAATCTATCACATACCTCAGATGTGATTTATGTAGAGTTGTAGATGTTGTAGTGTCACCATCTGCAAAGCGACCTGTCATTCCATTTGCCACAGCAGCCTAGGGTGTTAGCATTAGGTTCGGCTAACAGTTTAACATGGATTCTCAATCTAGCCCAATTGTCTGCATTAAAAGCCTAAATGTATTCATATGGTCTTAAAATAGAACATAGTAGCGATGTAAGTCTGCCACTCTTGAGATCCCTTCCTAGCTAAATAGTTATTAAATAGAATTCTCACTTTGATGTTAAGTGGCTCTTGGAATGTCTGAATACTGAATACTGTGTCATTTGACTGGTGCTGATAAAAGGCTGTCTGATTTGTCCTCCCTTCCAAACAGCTCTTTAATTGAAATACTTGGTTGGAATGTTATGGATCATATCATTCTCTTTGTTTTCTGGTCTATGGTCCCAAAGAAAAGAGGTTCTGGATGGAAACTTGATCCCTTCAAATATGTATTTGTTGGCAGTTACAACATGAAGGATTGGCAAGGAAACTGGGCTATGTATTGTTAATAACAAAGCATCTTAATATGAATAGTCTGACTCAGAGTAATGAACACTGAACACAGTCTGTGAATACAGTGTCTCTCTCCCTCTCTCTCTCTCTCTCTCTCTCTCTCTCTCTCTCTCTCTCTCTCTCTCTCTCTCTCTCTATCTGTAATTTACCATGAGAGGAAAATGTAACATTTCTTTATGATGTATTGTAATAGTTCTATAAGTCTACAGTGTTATTAAAGCCCCATTTGGTTAATTCTCACTTGCTGTAATCAACCCAGACTCAAACAGTTCTCAGCACATAGTGTTCATTAAATTACACTCAGAGTCCGATTATTAACATTAAGATGCTTGGTTATTAACAACGCACAGCCACGTCTTCTTGCCAAGCCTTCATATTGTAACTGCCAGCAAATACATCAGCAAATAAAACATATTTGAAGGGATCAAGTTTCCATCCAGAACCTCTTTTCTTTATATGAATTCATATTTCATGGACTGAAAACCCCTCCAGCACTCCAACTGAAATTGAAAAAAAAAACTCTTGATGTTTTGAGTGCCAGCATTTTTCAGCAATGATAATATGATGTACCATTGTTTCTCAACCAAATGACAGCCTTTATGTTCCAGACACTGCCAACCTACAGTGCTTTCTCCTCCTCCTCATAGCCACTAATATTCGGTCAGACCAAGGTTTAGAAAACACCAGTGTATGCACCCTTCAAAAGCAGCTAGCACATCCAATCTCCTGTAGTCCACAGCTATAGGGTGTACACAGCGGAGGCTGGCGGAGGTAGAAATCGGAGGACGGCGCTCATTTGTAATGCATGGAACGGAATGAGGAACGGTATCAAACACGCGTGTTTCATACCATTCCTCATTCCATTGTGTTTGACACCGTTCCTTGTGTTCGATTCTGTTCCATGCATTACAATGAGCCCGTCCTCCGATTTCGACCTCCGCCAGCCCTCCACTGGTGGACAACAGGACTGCATTCCTCCCCAGAGGTGGAACAGAGGCTGCCAGTCGTGCTGTGCTGTGCTGGTCAGCCCTCGTCCTCCTCCAGCAGCGGCGGTGGCAGGGTGACCTTGCCCTTCGCTGTGCTGACCTACTGTACTGGATGCTCGTGCACCGTCATGCTGACTCATCATCTGGCCCTCACAGCCCTCTGCTCTGTTTACACACCAGATGGGCACACACACCGCAGCTCGGAGCTCATAGTGTAGAACGGGGATGTTGCTGGTATGCACGCACGCACGCACGCACGCGCACACACTGGTCACACACACACATTGTAATGCATGAAATGGACTATGGAACACAAACACACACACACACACACACACACACACACACACACACACACACACACACACACACACACACACACACACACACACACACACACACGGGCTTGGGTCTTCCGCGTAGGGGACCCGGGCTGGAAACCCACTGGGACAGTGGATACGTCTTCTGATAGTAAGCCATAGTACATTCTAGAACGCATTCAACTGAGTTAATAAAGCCCGTTCCCTCTTGTTACTCATCGACTTGTTCTGTGTTATAACCGTGTGCACGTGTTATAACTGTGTTATTGCCAGGGTAGCTGATGTTCACCAGACCTTCCAGCCACTTTGTCACAACTTTAACGACAGCCTTGTCTCCCCCTTCGTCCCTCAAACAATAGAAGGCAAAAAAGAAAGCCAGACTATAAAGCATTGTGTTTTATCTTGTGTCAGGAGCATTGATTGCCTGCTGTTGTAAAGCCCCCGGTGTTTGAAACAGGAAGTCCCAAAGTCCAGCAGTAATTAATCCGTCAAGGCGCCCGAGTCTTAATGGGTTTAGGACTTAATGAATTATGCCAACCATTTAATTAATGAAATGCCAATTCTATTTGTTCGGATGGATATGTTTAATTTCCAGCCTTACTGCTCGGATGGCAGTCGATGCCAGGTGAGTGAAAATGCACCTGGAGAATAATAATTGAGTCGCGGACGGGAGAACTGCGGACAGCGCCGCTCGCTACATCAATTACTCCCTGTTTCAGACTTTAATTTCCCCCTTCTGTTCATTTTTCAATTAGCCAATCAAAGTGCCCGAGCGCTGGGAAAAACAATTGTAAAAGGTTTCTATTTTCTGTCCAATGTATCACAGGCAAACAGACGTATGGAAGGTTGGCGAAGCTAATTCCACTTCTATTAAATGAAAGCATGTTGAATTGAAGTAGGTTCATGGAATAGACTTAGCCTGAGGACAGTCTGAGTGCCTCCTCTCAGTTCCAATCATAACTCAAATAAATGACACCACCGCCTGCAGCACCGCATGATTATTTCCGATACAGAATCATAATTATTGCTACAATAACCCATCAAATTGAGTGCGAATCAGGAAGTGTGTGAGTACTGACATAGGCCTGCGCCGGTCGCCATGGCAATCAGGAGAACAAACAACCCTTCCCTCTCTCTTTTTTTTTTTTTATTAGTTCAAAACAAGCCGTCGATTTAGGGAGGTGGAGTCACCTGTCCCCCTCATCCGAAATGGACCACTGACCCCTATACCCTTTGCCCAGTGGAGGCTAGTGGAGGTAGAAATCGGAGGACGGGTTCATCGTGTAGCCATACCTCCGAATCACACATTGTCACTCCTCCTTTGGAGGTCTGGAGAATTTTGGATTATCCAATCTGGCTTGGATTGAACTGGACGGAGCGATGGGAGAATGAACTCACAATTTCATTGGATGTTACATTCCAAGAACCCTCCCCCACATGCTTTCTGAACGAGGAAAGCCTGGCCTCAACCAGGTTAACCTGCAACCAACTGGACCACTGTTCTTCATTACCTCCTCACATTCTGTCTCCACCTCCAACACGGTCGCCATGATGCCCATCTGTCAGACAGCCTGCCTGTGTGATCTCTAACGAGACCCTGACGGCGGGAGAGGCTGTGTGGAGCGACCCTGCGGGTGGCAGGGGGGCGGGGGGCGGGGGGCTGAGAGGACAGACCCTGAGGACAGACACACACTGAGCCTCCTCTGGCCTTAACCTCTGGTCCCCATCAGACCCTGAGCTCCTCTAGCCCTCACCTTCTAGGCCTGATGGGTGGAGAGCCCCCCCCCACCCCACCTGCTCCTCCCCTCTCCCATCTCTCCCAGTCTTAACCCCTGCCCTCCATCTCAACCAGTCCCCACAGGTCACCAAGTCAAGCAGACTGTACAGGCCTGGATTCACTTCAGTTTGTAATGACTGTAGTACACAGGCAGAGGACTCAACTGCACGACTCTGACACAAAAACATAAATCCAAATTCTTCTATAAAATTCTTCTATTCTTCTATGTTCTCTTCTATTCTATTCTTCTATGTTCTATTTTATTCTTCTATGTTCTCTTCTATTCTTCTATGTTCTATTCTATTCTTCTATGTTCTATTCTATTCTATTATGTTCTATTCTATTCTATTCTTCTATGTTCTATTCTATTCTTCTATGTTCTCTTCTATTCTTCTATGTTCAATTCTATTCTTCTATGTTCTCTTCTATTCTTCTATGTTCTCTTCTATTCTTCTATGTTCTCTTCTATTCTTCTGTTCTCTTCTATTCTTCTATGTTCTATTCTATTCTATTCTTCTATTCTATTCTATTCTTCTATGTTCTATTCTATTCTATTCTTCTATTCTATTCTTCTATGTTCTCTTCTATTCTTCTATGTTCTCTTCTATTCTTCTATGTTCTATTCTATTCTATTCTTCTATGTTCTCTTCTATTCTTCTGTTCTCTTCTATTCTTCTATGTTCTATTCTATTCTTCTATTCTATTCTTCTATGTTCTCTTCTATTCTTCTATGTTCTATTATATTCTATTCTTCTATGTTCTATTCTATTCTTCTATGTTCTATTCTATTCTTCTATGTTCTCTTCTATTCTATTCTTCTATGTTCTATTCTATTCTTCTATGTTCTATTCTATTCTTCTATGTTCTATTCTATTCTTCTATGTTCTCTTCTATTCTATTCTTCTATGTTCTATTCTATTCTTCTATGTTCTATTCTATTCTTCTATGTTCTATTCTATTCTATTCTCTTGTCTTTTTATTTTTATTCTCTCGTCACACTTGTTTCTGGCCAAGACCAGATCAGGGGAGGCTGGTGGAGGTAGAAATCGGAGGCCGGGCGTATTGTAATGCATGGAATGGAATAATGCATTACAATG
>NC_139656.1:33153953-33156453 GCF_951799395.1 Argentina silus | reverse complement strand
TTAATGTCAGGTTGATATTCATGAGGAGAGTTGAGCACTGGTGGCTGGTGGCTTAGACCAGGAAGCAGGGACAGAGTGACCTTCTGAGGACAGGACAGGGGAGGGGAGGGGAGGGGAGGGGAGGGAAGGGAAGGGGAGAGGAGAGGAGAGGGGAGGGAAGGGGAGAGGAGAGGAGAGTTGACTAGAGGAGAGGAGAGGAGAGGAGGGGAGAGGAGAGGAGAGGAGAGGAGAGGAGAGGAGAGGAGAGGAGAGGAGAGGAGAGGAGAGGAGAGGAGAAGAGAGTTAGGGTTAGGGTTAGGGTTAGGGTTAAGGACTGGTGTCTGGTCGGTTAGACCAGAAAACAGGATCTGAGTGACATTCAGAGGTATAGCAGGTCAGGAGGGAAAGCAGGGATATCTGGGAGCTGCCTCTGCAGTACAGGAGAGGTGGCTCTGTTGAACCCTATATTATACAGGGGAGGTCCTCTGTGGCTCAGTTGGTAGAGCATGGCGCTAACAACACTTAGGTTGTGGGTTTGATTACTGCTGGGACCATATATGCACTCACTGCAATGTAAAATGTATGCACTCACTGCAATGTAAGTCGCTTTGGATAAAAGCATCAGCTAAATGGCATATATTATATTATATTAGGCTGGTGGAGGTAGAAATCAGAAGACGGGCTCATTGTAATGCATGGAATGGAATGAGGAACAGTATCACATACATGTGTCAAATACCATTCCTAATTCCATGTCATGCATTATAATGAGCCCGTCCTCCGATGTCTACCTCCACCAGCCTTCACTGATATGAATGTTGTTGTTGTTGTTGTGGTCTATTGTTGTCTACCCTGCAAGGATTTCTAAAGTTATGTTAATAACTTACGACATTGAATTATAGTCAAACGCTTGATCCAGGGTCAACAATGATCTCTTGCCCTCTCTGTTGAACCTCTTGTCTGTTAATAAACGGTAAACTCATGAACGGTAAGTTACCGCAGCAGTGCTGTTGTCTCCTGATAAATCGGTTGTTATATATGTTCCATATACGGTCTGTACGCATTCCTCACAAGAGTGAATTGAACATATTTAATGGAGGCAATCATGTAAATATTTGTGTGAAAGTTGATGATTCATGAAACGGTGCTGGGAGCGGAATAATGAGCCTGCTTTCCTCTGCTGGCGAATGATAATAAATCATGAAAGCATATTATAAACACATTCATTATCAGGAGGTGTTGAGATGAATGTTGTTTCCAACATGAGTGTGACAATAACACTACTTCAGCCTTCTTCAGACAACAACACTACTTCAGCCTTCCTCTACTGGAGATGAGAGGAGGGGAGGAGAGGAGGGGAGGAAAAGAGAGGAGGGGAGAGGAGGGGAGGAGAGGGGGAGGAGAGGAGGGGAGGAGAGGAGTGGAGAGGAGTGTAGGGGAGGGGAGAGGAGAGGAGAGGAAGGGAGGAGAGGAGAGGAGTTCACCTACACTGATCTAGAAACACAGGATAGGGAAAGTAATAATGGTGTGGTATTACTATATTACAGTAGGGTGGACCCCGACTGGGTGTTAGCTCTCACCTGCCAAATCCATTCACATCAGCAGCGGTGAAGGTCCAGGTGAGGACAGGAAAGAGAGACGGGGTCGTAGGAAGTAGCACCCTCTGATCAGCGCATCAAAATTCCTAGTGGAGCCCCCTTCAGGACATTCATAAATATGTTATGGGATGGGTTCACTGGTACTATTAGACCCCCCCACCCCACCCCACCCCACCCTTCCCTCTCTGAGGCCCAGAGGGACGTCCAGGCTGATATCCAGGCTGATATCCAGGCTGAGATGAATGGAGGTTAGGTCAGTTGAGACTGGATGGTGTTAGTTCTCCTACATTAACCTACAGGACAGGAAGAGTGTACTGGCCACACACAGGCTGGCATGATTGAGGACTAAAAACACGTGTGTGTGTGTGTGAAGGTGCATGATTTTGTGAGTGTGTGTGTGTGTGTATATGAAGTGGTGTGTGTGTGTGTCTGTGTATGAAGTGGAGTGTGTGTGTGCGCGCGCATGTGTGTGCGTGAATGTGTGTGTGTGTGTGTGTGTGTGTGTGTGTGTGTGTGTGTGCGTGCGTGCAAGCATGCATGTGTGTGTAGATGTGTGTGTGTGTGTGATATTGAATGAGCATCTTACGCCTCACAAGCATGAATGTTATTACCAGAGTAATTACAGCATTACGACACAGGTCAGGGGAGGCTGGTGGAGGTAGAAATCGGAGGACGGGCTCTTTGTAATGCACGGGACGGGACGAGGAACGGTATCAAACACGTGCTACAATGATCCCGTCCTCCACAAGTACAGGAGCAACGTAATGTGAAGTGTTACCAACGAACCGTCAATTATACTCCACAGCTGCAAATCAGCACTTGACAAACACCCACAGAGAAAGCCAATTTTAGTCCAAAGGCTAATTGGTTTTCTTTCACACAGCGTTGTGTTGTGTTTGTATTAACCTGAGGTGTGCAGACAT
>NC_139656.1:33116453-33151453 GCF_951799395.1 Argentina silus | reverse complement strand
AGCAGAGGAGCCTCCTCAGGCATTCTACCCACACACAGTGGGGTCCACCCTGGGTGTGATGACACTGGGGAAGGGACACTTTCCCGAGGCCCAGTGCGACACAGACCAGGGGGGGAGGCTGGTGGAGGTGGAAATCGGAGGATGGGGCTCATTGTAATGCATGGAACAGAACGAGGAACGGTATCCAACACAGAGCCCGTCCTCCGATGCCCACCTCCACCAGCCTCCCCTGATCTGCACGGCTCCACACGTGTGTCATGCCATTCCTTCATTCCGTTCCATGCATTACAATGAGCCCGTCCTCCGATTTCTACCTCCACCAGCCTCCGCTGGTGCAGAACCACCAGGAGGATGTCTTGGTTGGAAGTCACCCAGAGAGGTGTTTGAGGGTGACAGAGGAGGTGAGGGGATTCCACAGGTGGATGGGGACTTCTGGCAGGTGATTTGTCAGAACATGAAACAAAAGCATGCAATCGGCATGCAACTTTGGCGAACGGGGGACTTTTGCAAGACTTAAAACGACGTGATCCCAGGACACAGTGGACTCTCCGCATATGCGACGGCTTGGAACTGTGGTTGGATTGGTGCCGTGAGCCGTGCAGACCAGGGGAGGCTGGTGGAGGTGGTCAATCGGAGGACGGGGCTCATTGTGATGCATGGAACGGAATGAAGAATGGTATCAAACGCACCGTTCCGTATTCCTTTCCATGCATTACAATGAGCCCGTCCTCCGATGTCTACCTCCACCAGCCTCCCCTGATGCAGATAACCCAGAGCTAGTAAAACTGGATGTTTGATCCAGGCGTACTGAGCTGCGTTGTCTAACTGTAACATCTGTCCAATGTGTGTCACTTTTCACAAACGGTTATTAGACTGAATGAGGCGATGCCTCCTACCTGTCTCTGTCAAAATGGATGTTTCTGCTCAATAAATGTTT
The DNA here is from genome assembly GCF_951799395.1 of Argentina silus. Classification (NCBI taxonomy): domain Eukaryota; kingdom Metazoa; phylum Chordata; class Actinopteri; order Argentiniformes; family Argentinidae; genus Argentina; species Argentina silus. Next base: position 33,150,516 of record NC_139656.1, on the reverse strand, counting down.
CATGAGTTTCATTATTGTGTATTTATAGAGAGGCCGCCACTCACTAAATCAGTGCAGAACGGAGACAACACAACAAAACAGTCTTCAACTTCTGAGCTCTGAAGTGGAGCTTCCCCAGACAGACCAACTCATCAAACGTATCGTATGAAAGCGAGACACCCATCTCAACACTAACCCAATCTTGTTAGCTTATCTGCCGCCGTGTGTAATTCTCTTTTGAAAGCATTAGAAGACAGAACATGGGCGACAGAAGATAACGACCACAGCATATCACAGAATTAATTAATTGGGGTATGATAAGGAGGGGGAGGCGGGGGGGACAGTTGAGAGTGTAACACACTCCCCCACATGGCATGTAACTTCCTGTGAAACTTGAGAATGGCACTGGGACTAAAGCAATAACACAACAAGATTATCTTTAATCGTGTTGATGATGGAAATGACTATGGCATGCGAGTATGAACATGATTCAGTTACTCATCTGTTCATCCCTCGACGGTGTGCTTGCCAATATTGCAATTTAATGGCTGGAGGCTGAGATTAGTCAGTTGTACAATAGGACAGGGATTATATGTTGTGTTAAGCCCTGTGTAAAGAACACCTTGTAGAGGTGCCTCTTTCATTAGTACAGACCAGGGGAGGCCGGTGGAGGTAGAAATCAGAGGACGGGCTCAATGCAGTGCACTGAATGGAATGAGGCATGGTGTTAAACGTGTGTGCAGGGTGGTCATTTATGGAACAGGTCTACTTCGCGTCATAATTCACCACACGCCTGCTGAAGTGTGAACGACATCTCCGAAATCCCTCTCCCTGTGACTCATCTCCCCGGCGCCCTAACGACGTCCCTAACGACGTCCCTAACGACCTCCTCACGACTCCAACGACCTCCGCCGCCGGCTCAGTCTATGTTTAGACCACGAGCCTATGACATCATCTCTGGCTACAGTGCACCTGTTAGTGCGCATCAAGGCGACGTCCCTGCAGGACTGACCCCAATATGTCCACCGCCGCCCCCTCGGTGCCCCCCCCCCCCCCCCAACCCTCACCCCCCCCCGGTGGCCCCCTCAGGCCCTGCCACCTCCACTCACCATGCCTTCCATTAGAGGCTGACAGCTCAGCCTGGCTGTTTCACAGCGGGGCCCCCCCTCGTGTGGCAGGCCCTCTCGTGTGGCAGGTTAGCAGGTAATTACCAGGCTGAAAGGTTATGAGCAGAGCAGTTCTGTCACACCGCCTCTTGTCCCCGGTCCTAGTGAATCACAACCCCTAGGGACTACTTGTCATGTAGGGTATTAGTCACACCAGCGACAACGGCCTCCACAGAGGAAACAGGACAGAGAGACGGACAGGCAGGCAGGCAGGCAGGCAGGAACGACTGCGGTGGGGTTTTATTGCTGCTGTGAGATGAAGGCGATACCGTTCTGTGCTGTGTCGGTGTTCCATTCCGTTAGCGTTTCGGAGTGACTTCTTGCACAGCCTGCGTGATAACAACTGTCTTCTGTCTCCTCGCCGTTACATATGACTAATGCTTCTATTAGGCTGTTTCTCTCGTGTGCTAAAACGGCGTGCTTCATCGTGACCCATTTCTGCAAATATATTCCAGATAAGAGTTAGATTAAAGCCTACGCCGGGTAAAAAAAGACTGAAAAAGTTTATTATCCTAGCAGGATTCAATTTACATTTTTTGGTTCCATTTCGCTTTTCTTCCCAGGCTCCTATCTCTCTCTCTCTCTCTCTCTCTCTCTGTCTCTCTCTCTCTCTGTGTCTCTCTCTCTCTCTGTCTCTCTCTCTGTCTCTCTCTGTGTCTCTCTCTCTCTCTGTCTCTCTCTCTCTCTCTGTGTCTCTCTCTCTCTGTGTCTCTCTCTCTCTCTGTCTCTCTCTCTCTCTCTGTGTCTCTCTCTCTCTGTGTCTCTGTGTATCTCTCTCTCTCTGTGTCTCTCTCTCTCTGTGTCTCTCTCTCTCTTTGTCTCTCGTTCTCTTTCATACTGTCTGAAGTTCATATCTCCTCATATCCAGAGCGTTGGCAGTACTACACAGAAGGTGTGTTGTTGAGTTGGGGAAGTGCACCATGACTGACAGATGACATGCAGATGTGGGCTTGTTCGTCCGGCACCGACGGACGGGATCTCATACAAAAGGGGGCAGCTGTGATTCCAGGCCTCATGCTCTGGATGACTTGGTTCACGCTGCCCAGGGCTAAGATGTCACAGTGTGCTGATGGGGAAGGAATCGCTTCACAGCGTTTACATACGGAGGCCAGGGGAGGCTGGTGGAGGCAGACATCGGAGGACAGACTGATTGTCATATATGGAATGGCATGAGGAATGGCAGCAAACACGTGCCTGTGTTTGATACCATTCCTCATTCCGTTCCATGCATTACAATGAGCCCGTCCTCCGATTTCTACCTCCACCAGCCTCCCCTGGTGTAGATAGACCCATTACCCAGTTCTCCCTGTCTTACTGGAACTTTAGGTAGAAGTTTAATTTCAACATGGAGTCTCTGATCCACATGCTGAACCCTGAAGTCAGTCGGTAGACATTTAATTACTGTTTTCTGTACAATTATCTTTTATTGTGTAAACCCCCCCCTCGCCCCTGACCCCACCTGACCTCAGCTGCACTCAAAATAATGACCAGCATTCTACGTTGTCCTTTGCCTGGGTCAAATGCATGTGGGTCAGGGGAGGCTGGTGGAGGTAGAAACCTCAGATGTCGACCTCCACCAGCCTCCCCTGATGCTGTGACAGTGATTAACAATTGTGTTCCTATCAGGATGGTGTCGTCAGGTCGGGTGAACCCTGGAGTCCATTACCGCAGAAAATGACACTGTCTCTCAGATATTCACCTTTAATTTTCAAGCACAGTTCATTTGTGACCTCAACACATTAGACTTCGTGGCCTAAATCAAATCCACAACATTAAAAAAGGCAGATTATAATAGAATAATATTAAAATGGCACACAATGTTATCATTATCACCCTGAGAAAACCCAAAGCACCAAAAACTTACAGTGGCAGTCCACAAGAACACAGTCCTGTCACAAAGGCACCTTCATACAGTATAACGCCATGTAAACAGAGTTAGGCATCACATTTCACAGGTCCTATTGACAAACCCTGACAGGGGGGCGAACGAATTTAAACAACACAGCGCTGTTAAGTGGCTCCTTTCAATGACAACGTTGTTTTTTGGTTTCGATTTTTGGGGGCGGACGGGGGTGGGGGGTTGGTTCTAGAATTCTATGGGTTGTGAAACATCAATGGAATGCTTTCAATCAAAGCCCTTCGAAATGGGAGAGGCCAGCACAGCTGACAGTTCCCCTGCAGAATTCACCTTAACCTTTTGCTTTGGTACCATCCATTAGTTTAGTAAAGGACATCATGAATGCATTCACTGCTATTCAGGGGCTTTCAGTCCGGCTCCACAACCACAGGAGTGAATGAAGCCCAAGTAAACCAATCAACAGGAGAATGTGACAGCATTTTAGAGGCATTAACACTCTGGGTTCATAAAGAAATGAGGTTACACCCCCACCCCCACCCCCACACACACACAACATCTCATATGTTTATTTCGCTGTCAAAATAAAACAGATTAAGAAGGTGTCCTTTCGGTTTAATAGAGAAGAGAAGTCGGAGTGTCCTTCAGGAGGTACAATGGAAAGCAGCTATTAGTGCAATCACTTATCTCACAGACACAGACGCACAGGCACAGGCACACGCACAGGCACAGACACAGACGCACAGGCACAGACACAGACACAGGCACAGACACAGACGCACAGGCACAGGCACAGGCACAGACGCACAGGCACAGGCACAGACACAGACACAGACACAGACACAGACACAGACACAGAGCACTGTGGAATGGAGCTAATGTTCCCCACTATTGAAGTGTGCTGTTCAAAGTCCTCCAGTAAGTCAGAGGGTGCCAAGACAGGCAGTATATCAGCCTCTTAATCATGTTCTGTCTGGAGGATTGGTTCTTACTGCAGATTGATTGAAAGAGAGTAATTAGCAATACTGTCGTACCAACAACATCATCCTTGGAAATTCAATCATACCTCAAGCGTGCACACGTGTGCATACACGCACAAGCACACGCACACACACACGCAGGCACACGCACGCGCAGGGAACAGAACGATCACAACATAAGCTTGTTTAGTACGTACAGCGCACACTGCATACTGCGTTTCCCTCAGTGAAGCTAACGCAGGCTAATAGCCGTAGGCTGGCGATGGAACCTGAATGGTGTTCAATGGCCGTGTAATGGTCGTGTGTATTAGCATAGCGGGAATGGGGTTATTACACAGATGTGTACAGCAGGAATCATGTATTGTACACATACCATTCGGTGTGACACGACTGGAGTAATTATTTAAGTATTTATTTGACCTCTGTCCTGGAATTAACCAATCGGATGTTTGGACTCATAAAGTGTAATTGTCCCTCTGAATAGTAGCCAACACCTGACAGGCCCGGCAGATAACTCTGACAACGATTTACCCGGCAACAGCCCCACCCGCTGGAAAGACAACAGTATTACCCTTCACAGTATTACCCCCAACTTCATACATGGTCGGCCAACTCGTACCGGTCATTTTCCGTTTCAATACATCGTAACCCAAGTCACTGTCACTGAAGTGAATATCACAACACGTTATTGATTAGGAGGATACAACCAGATAATCATTCAACCACATCAAACCTGGATTGTGGTCAAAGTAGTAAACAAAGTATTACAACTTGTACCTTTCAGAAGATACATTAAATGACACAAAGGGGCACGCACGCACGCACACACCCAAAAAAGTTGTTAACAATAAAGTTGTTAACTGTCTTATTATTACAAATGCATTGCATCAGTTACATTACTGTATATAACAATGTAATAACGATGCCCATATGAGATGAAGGCTGTCTGTCTGTTAGTTCAAATCCCTGTCTGTCTGTCAGCCAGTCTGTCTGTCTGTTGAAATCGCTGTCTGTCTGTCTGCCAGTCTGTCTGTCTGTTGAAATCGCTGTCTGTCTGTCTGTGTGCCAGTCTACCAGTCTGTCTGTCTGTCTGTCTGTCTGTCAGTTGAAATCCCTGTCTGCCTGTCTGTCAGACAGACAGGCAGGCAGACAGGCAGACTGGCGCACAGGCAGACAGACAGACAGACAGGCAGGCAGACAGTCTGTCTGCCTGCCTGTGCGCCAGTCTACCAGCCTGTCAGTCTGTCTGTTGAAATCCCTGTCTGTCTGTCAGTCTGTCTGTCTGTTGAAATCCCTGTCTGTCAGTCTATCAGTCTGAGTCACAATAAATCTCTCCATTCAAACACAACCATCCCAATCTCTCACTGCAGCGCCACCCAACAGGCCGGCCCTCTGTGTACCACACCACCGCTTCACTGCAACAGTCAACAACGCCTGCCCTCCCACTCTCCCGCCATCCAACAACACTGCTCTCACACCGCTGCTGCAGCCCAACTTCATTGTATTTAATTAAAACAGAGGCAGTGTGAACGCCACAAACAACACAGCTCCTTCACTGGGTGAACTGTCCCTTTAATGAGGGTGAGGGAGGCTGGAGCTACATGTCATACACAGAGCTGCTGTGGGAGCCGGGCCCTAGCATGGCAACACACACCTCATCAGGCTCCTCCTGGCCGCCCCCACCACTCCCACTCCCCCCCTCCTCCTCCTTCTTCTTCACCTCCACCTCCTCCTCCTCTTTCCGCTGCTCCTCCACACACTCCAACAGTGGATGGACTGACACCTGGATATCCATGATGTTTTCACAGGCTTTTCCACGCCCGCCCTGCTCCTGCTCCTGCTCCTGCTCCACTAACAGTGGGACCGGGACCTCACAGGCATCACCCCCCCCCACGGCTCCCCCCTCTATAGCCCTCTGCTCGACAGGGTGCATCATCTCCTCCACGTAGGCCCGGCAGTTGAGGATGAGCGGGGGCAGAGGGACACTCCGGGCCAGCTCCTCCATGTGCCGGGCAAACTCCATGGTCTTGAACTGAGTCACCTTGGCCAGCTCTAGAGTCTTGGCTGAAAATGCAATACAACTTAATTAGTCCAGACAATACAATAGAATACAACTTTATTTGTCCTGACAACACAATCCAATTCTATTAGTCCACACACTTCAATACAACTTTATTAGTCCAGACAATAGCAATAAAATGTTATTAATCCGGACAATTCAACAACATTTTATCAGTCCATAATGTTGAACTGTCACCATGGAAACTTTTACTTTGCTTTGTGCCTTTATTGACTTTTTTGCGTTATCCTCTATGAGTGTATCGTACTGGCTTAGCCGTGGTGTTGTGGCTGTACATCTTTACTCCCCTCCCCCCTCCCGGTCCCCCCCCCGCCATAGACCCACCGGTGGTAATGATGGGGATGCGTTTGGCGATCTCCAGGGCCTTCTGCAGCTTCTCGGCTCCCTCGGTGCGGAAGAAGTCGTTGATGGCCTTCTCCGTCTTCTTCAGGTGGCTGCTGACCATGCAGAGGCGCGTGACGTTGAGGATCATGATGATGGTGAAGGTGATGAGACACACGATGACGTAGTACAGCCCCAGGCCGCTGTGGACAGAAGGAGGTCATTAGCCTCGTTTCTCGACAGCGGTGCCAGAGCGTGCAGAGGCTTACTCGCGGCCAGTCAGTGCCCAGAAGCCAGACGCTTCGATCTAGTCGAGTTAACAAGCCCGTTTGAGTTTCCACAGCCGGGCTTTCTAGTCCCGCCCTGTATGATCTCCAATTCGAACTATGGACACACTAGCAACACATACAATCCTCTGGTTTCCCAACAGGTTCCAATAACTTCTGTACAACTGTATTTCTTAAAAGCGCTACTCAAATCCATTCGATTGTGTAGTTACAGCGAGCTAACTGTCAATTATGCCTGCCTGCCAGCCACCAAGTTTGCTCGCCAACAAAAGCACTTGGAATATCCCACCCTTCCTCTCAACCTCATAAGGACCAGGAGGGTAGAGGGGGGTAAAAGCCAGAGTTTGAACACCTGATAGGCCTGGAGTAACTGATAAGCCCTGTTAAAGCCCGGGAGGGACTGTGGAAAAGCAATTGCCCTTGGCACACACGGTGTAAACCCCGCTGTGGCAAGCCAGAGAACGATCACTGAGACAGCCAGAGAGGTCAATGACCACTAGAACAGTGAGCCGGGTACATGAAGAGGCTATCTGAAAACAGGGAATGTGTGACTCATTGGTAGTGAATGATGTTTACATGCCGGTCTACCTGGTTGACCTTGTACTTTCGGGTCCATGAGATAAAGATGAACCGCCAGAGCTGTGAACGCATAATGTTATTTCTGACTTTCTGATAAGCAGCAGAAACTGGATGGGTTTTTCGGCTATAGAGCCTTCATTAGCATAAGCTGTGTGTGTACACCCCCATAGAGCCTTCATCATCATTACCTGTGTGTGTACACCCCCATAGAGCCTTCATCATCATTACCTGTGTGTGTACACCCCCATAGAGCCTTCATCATCATTACCTGTGTGTGTACACCCCCATAGAGCCTTCATCATCATTACCTGTGTGTACACCCCCATAGAGCCTTCATCATCATTACCTGTGTGTGTACACCCTCATAGAGCCTTCATCATCATTACCTGTGTGTGTACACCCCCATAGAGCCTTCATCATCATTACCTGTGTGTGTACACCCCCATAGAGCCTTCATCATCATTACCTGTGTGTACACCCCCATAGAGCCTTCATCATCATTACCTGTGTGTGTACACCCTCATAGAGCCTTCATCATCATTACCTGTGTGTGTACACCCCCATAGAGCCTTCATCATCATTACCTGTGTGTGTACGCCACTCGGAGGGTGATGGTGTAGTTGGATCTCCTTGTAGAGCTGGATGCGACACAGGTGTATCTGCCTCTGTCTTCAAAGGAGACCGCTGTGATGTTCAGAACCCCCTCCTCCATGATCAGCCATTTACCACCTGGAAGAGGGGAAAAGAGCTATTGTAGAAACCGCAATGCACCGCTCTGCTGGACAGTTTACTGTTTCACACACTTGACACTTTTAACCATGTCAAATCATACCCTTTGATGATAATTATTATTATTATTATTTTTTAAATCACCACATGTTTAGGCCTATTCATTTTGGTTTCGTACACTTTCAAATGTATCAATTCAATGTCATGAGCTCACTGGAGGGATGTTTACATTCAGGTCAGCTGCTTAAATACTCACCACTCTCTTCCTCATCCAGAACGTGTCCTTTGGAGTTGTACCACTGGATGTCATCGTGACTTCCCGTCACATTGCATTCGACCAGCGTGCTGGCTCCCTCCTTCACCACGATGTCCCGGAGGGAGGGCAGACGAGCCAGGCGCTGCACGGTCACCGGGAGGCTGTCCGGGGCTGCTGCGGCTGCTGCAGCCGCCGCGGTGGTGGTGGTGGTGGCGGTGGTGGTGGTGGTGGTGGTGGTCTCTTCTGCTCGTCCACAGGCAAGGACGAGTGTGATGATAATGGTAGACACACAACTTCTAAAGAATGTGCCTGTGTGCGGTTGCTCTGGCGACATGTTGCGGCGCAGTGCAGGCTGAAGTTCACCTCCAGACCAGGTGTTCTAAAGCCTGTCGAACAGGAAAGGAGGAGAAAGTTAAGGAGCTCCGACGAGCTTCTCACAGGTGGAACATCACAGGCTGCTGGCGACAGCTACGTACAATCTGTGCATAACTTTCTAAGACAATGATAAGTATACATGATAAGAACCAAAACACCTCATGACTTATATGATGAACAAAACTATTAGTATGTTGTCATTTTAGCTGGATAAGTACGTTTTGTACATAGCAGGTAGGTAGCTAGCTAGCGTTTGTTTTGGTTACTCTGTCACTTACACACCTGTTGCTGGTTGGCAAGAAGAAAGCCCTGAACATAATCCTAGGTTTGATTTTAAGAACACTTGATTCGAATAAGATGAGATCTCCTAATAACAACGAACTTTTGCTCACTTGTTGTTGCTACGTATCTACTGTACTAAAGAGAGGGTCACTTCCGCGTTCATCTGACAGTAGGCGTGGTCACCTGGCATCGAAGTTGTCCACTGCACAAACCAAATGTCCGAAAGTATGCTTTTTGACAAGAAACATTCTTATTAAATTATTCTGATTGCTAGACATAATCTACAAGTTTTTTTTTTATTTTTTTTTTATTTTTTTTACAATGTTTTGCTCACACAAACTGGCACATTAGCTTCACTCCTCCCGCTCGGTAGATGGCGGTGTGTGTGGTAAATGCATCGCTAGCGCCACAACAACAGAAGAAGAGCATCCTCAACCAAAACAAATCGCCGTGTGACGTGGCTGATCGCACAAGACCTAGCAAGAAACGAGAAAATCAAGAATATCACGAAATCTGGAATTAACATAGGTTTGTAGCGGCAATAGCTGATCCAAATCAAGTTGCTCTAGTTGTCTAAACACCTTACTTGACGTGTTTCAAGGGGATAACGGCACAAAAGGAATGGGCTAACAACAGTAACGTTAGCGTAGCAAAGTTGAAAGAAGCTAGCTAGATAAGGAGAAAGTACAAGGTCTATCCATAGATTTCTACTAATGTCATGATGGAGGTCGTTTTAGAAGTTACGTTGCCTACAGACGGGGGACGGGGACGGGGACGGATGTGGGACGGTCTGAGTTGTTATGACGACTCTCTAATCCGTAATCTAGATTGACATAATTTAATCTGTACAAAACAAAACAACAGACATAGTACAGTATGTTGCCCGCTCTGTATTGCATGTACTGAGCTCTTGGTTTCAGCCAGTGGCTAAGCTACACCCTCCCCATCTTGCTTTGATGGAATATCATTTTTTTAAGACCATCAAAAGACCCCTCTCAACTGTTATTGTGTGTAACATCCAGTTGTCGTGTCTTTCATCCAACCATCACAGGCATGTGTTAAGATGTCGGACAGTGAAGCCCCCAGTGATGCTGCTGGGAGTTCCGAGGTGGCAGAGATGGAGGCGGTTACGCCCGTCCCTCAGCTACCCGTCCCCCCCCCTGTGACCCCAGACAGCCCCCCTGTGACCCCAGACAGCCCTCCACCGACACCAGAAGAAGACAACGCCACAGTCAACTCCACGGATGTGGCGCCGACCAGGAAGACTAGGAGGAGACCCGAGGCCAGGCCTTCTATTGAGGACCAAGAGACCCGGGAGGAACCCAGAGCAGAGGAGGAGCCGGTCAAGGTGGGGCATGATGGTGTCTCTCTGGAACTTCTCTGATGGCTGCTAGGAACTATAGAACAACTGTCAGTGACCAGCCCAGAACCAAAATAAGGTTAGGGTTTATTGCCCTGGCCTTGATACAGTACATCATAAGGTCATGCTTTTAAAGCCCTTTGTTTTTGTTTACCCCCCTACCCTTCTCTCTCTCTCTCTCTCTCTCTCTCCCTCCCTCTCCCTCCCAGGCCCCCAGTGAGTCGACGATGGCCCAGGGAGGATGGGGCTACTGGGGCAGCTGGGGGAAGTCTATCCTGTCTACGGCCACAGCCACTGTGGCTACTGTAGGTGAGGACGGCAAATTCACTAAAGGAAGGAATCAGCGCTTCCATTTCTGCATTTCTGTTCGTCTCTAAGGACCCGTTTACACTGTACATTAACATGCGACAGTGTCCTGTGGAAGTAATAGGATAGTAAATTAGTTTAGTAATAGTTTCTAAATTATAGCTGTTTTATTGTTGTCATTATTTCTCGTTAGAGTATTACTCAAAATGTGTCAGTCGTGGAAATGGCTCAAACTGCCTGTCTGATTGGTCAGCATTTAGTTCAGAAACGTTTCAAAGATGACAAAGTGGTCATCTGTGTTTTCCTTTGTTCCTACCAGGCCAGGGGATCACCCAGGCCATAGAGAAGGCTGAGACCTCGCTGGGCATCCCCAGCCCCACAGAGCTGTCTGCTGCCCAGGGGGAAGAGGAGGAGGCGGTGGGGGGGGACAAACTGGAGGGTAATCAATCAGTCAATCAATGACTCAATCACTCACTCACTCACTCACAGTCACTCAGTCTGTCTCATCTATAAACACACACATGAGTCATCGGTCTGGGTTTAGCAGCTGCCACGCTAAGCCCCTGTAATGTTTTATTTTGAATTTGTTGTGGAGATGAAGAATGAGTCACTGGTGTTGTGTAACACGGTTGACAATGCAACCCTTTTATTTTTTCTATTCTGAGGACAGTTGAGTGCACAGAGACATAGATACAGTAGAAGTGCTTGCTGTTGTTGTTGAGGATGTGTCTTCAGTGCGCTGTGTTTGTGCCCTCCAGGTGAAGGCAGGGCCATTGAGACTGATGGAGGGGAGGGAGACGGAGGGTCAGCCGTGGGCAGCGCCATAGGAATGCTCTCCTCCTTCTCCAGTGTTTTTCAGAGCACTGTAAGGACCTATGACAATATGTTCTTGTGTTTATTGAGTCTCTGAATGGGAGTTTCCTCCCCAGAGGACTGTCAAGTCCTTTTCTTTTCTTCTCTTGTCCTCCTTTCCTCTCCTCTTCTCTTCTCTTCTCTTCTCTTCTCTTCTCTTCTCTTCTCTTCTCTTCTCTTCTCTTCTCTTCTCTTCTCTTCTAAGCACTTGAGTGTACCATCCCCCTGCATGTCTGCTGAAGAGCGACCATGGGTAACAGCTGATAGACGTGTCTCTGTTCCAGGGGAAGACAGTGCTGACAGGAGGTCTGGATGCTCTGGAGTTCATAGGGAAGAAGACCATGGACGTGATCGCAGAGGGGGACCCCGGCTTCAAGAAGACCAAGGGTCTCATGATCCGGACCTCCACCCTGTCTCAGGTCCGTCAGTAGAGAAGAAGAGAAGCCTCCAATCCTCTTGTCGTGTTGAACGGAAATCGAATGGATTTCAACTGAACTTGTTTCAGCACTTTGTCATTGGTGGTACCGATTCCGGGTACTGAACTTTGAGTGTCGGCCCGATGCAGAGTACTGATCCGCTAAAAATATATATATATATATTTTTTTAAATATAAATGTGAAACGCTACTGCCAATAATTCCAGACCACCATGACATCATATCAGTAAATAGCATTCCCTATCTCTGATTCCCGAGCCAGCATTTTAAGTCAATATCGGCCCTAGACCGATGATCAATATTGGATCAGTGCAATTTATTTCAGATATCTTGAGAGCCATAGATTGCATTGACACAGTACAGCAGCTGTCAATGTTGAGTGTATGCAACAGTCTCTACAGCCCTAGTTTGACTCAGGCCTGTCAGTGTTTTTTGGGAGAGGAAGTTATTCCAAGTTTGTTTTTCTTTTTCTGTGCTTGTGCGTACGTGTGTGTGTGCGCGTGTGTGTGTGTAGGTCTTGAGGGAAGCCAAGGAGAGAGAGGAGCAGCAGACAGCAGAGGAGGTCTCCTCAGACTCTGAGAAGAACAAGGCCCATTACGGGATGTTGTTTGATGAGTTCCAAGGCCTGTCCCACCTGGAGGCTCTGGAGATCCTCTCCCGGGAGAGCGAGTCAAAGGTAGGGCTGCTGAGCGATGCAACAACATCCCCACTGTTCATTCTCCATTCCATTCTGTTCTATTCTGTTCTATGCTGTTCTGTTCTGTTCTATTCCATTCTATTATATGCTGTTCTGGTCTGTTCTATTCTGGTATGTTCTGTTCTGGTCTGGTTTGTTCTAGTCTGTTCTGTTCTGTTGTAGTCTGTTCCATTCTATTTTATTCAGCTATGTATCTCTTGTAGCAGAGCAATTGATGTTGTGTTGGCATATTATTAGATGAGAACATCTCTGCTCCCTGTTTCAAGTCCTCCGCGTTCCCTGTGGTTATGTGGGTCACATCTGTGGCTCTGTACTGTAAAGGTCTTTACCGGGGGAGGCTGGTGGAGGTAGAAATCAGAGGGCGGGCTCACGTGTGTTTGATAACGTCCCTCATTCGTCTCCATGCATTACAATGAGCCCGTCCTCCAATTTCTACCTCCACCAGCCTCCCTTGGGCTTTACACACTACAGGGCCGACCCGAACCGTACTGTGCTGGCTCTGATGTTTCCTTTTCACGTGGGCTTTTACAGCAACCATGGCGGAAGCCTAACAGAGCCAGCCCAGCCCAGCCCAGCTCGGCCCTGTAGCATGAGCATAAGCTGAGCTTCTGTCTTCAGGGTGTATATCATTGTTGTTATTCCTTTCTCTTTTTTCATTCTTTTTGTAGATTTCCATTTTGTTCTTCCCCCTGCTTTTATTTTGTGTAAATATTGTGAGATTTTTTTGATTTTTTTTATCCCCAAGTACCTTCAAGGGACTCCGGTCTCAAACCTCCCCTCGTATCGATCCAGCTTGGATGCGTACGCCAAAGCTCAGCTTGGTTCAGCTCTGTGGTGTGAACAGGGTACTAGTGGCATTGTGCTCTCCCGTGTGTGTTCCAGGTGAGGTCGGTCCTGACCACCCTGTCAGGCGAGGAGCGGGCCCAGCTGAGAGAGGACCTGGAGCTCATCAAGGAGCCCTTCTCTCTGGTGGAGTTTGACGACGACGAAGGGGATGAGAGGAAAGGTACGGCTCCCCTGTGACAGGACTCAACACTGTCACACATGGTAGCATTGCTGTCACAACGGTACTGCTGAAGAGTTACATTCAGAGACCGGTCTGAAGGGAGGGGTGGAGGGGTGGAGGGAGGAGGGCGGAAGGGTGGAGGAGAGGTGGGAAGAGGAGGGAGGGACAGAGGGAGGAGAGGATGAAGGGAGGGTGGAGAGGATGAAGGGAGGGTGGAGGAGAGGTGGGAAGAGGAGGGAGGGACAGAGGGAGGAGAGGATGAAGGGAGGGTGGAGGAGAGGTGGGACGAGGAGGGAGGGACAGAGGGAGGAGAGGATGAAGGGAGGGCGGAGGAGCTTGTTTACGATGGAGATACAGTACCAGTCAAAAGCTTGGACACACCTTCTCATTCAATGGTTTTTCTTTATTTTTTATTATTTTCTACATTGTAGATTAATATTGAAGACATCAAAACTATGAAGGAACACATATGGAATTATGTAATAAACAGTTTATCTGTCAGATACATAGAATACAGTCGTAGATGATGCCAATGAAATGCTTAGGCCAAGGTAGCTCCTCAACAATGCACGCAACGATACACACACACACACACACATACACACGTACACACATGTACACACCCACACACACTCTACTTGCAATTCCATATAGGACTACAGGACGGTGGTGTGTTGAGAGGATCCCCAGTGTTCAGCCGTCCTTCCATGCAGAGCTAGTCTTCTTCTACTCTGGGTCTCACACTGAGATTCCTTTCTCTCAAAAATTATCCCCACAGCACACGTCCCTTATCCACAGAGGCATATCCAGGGAAGTCTGCAAGTAGGACTATTGATGTTTTTTTGGACATAGCGTGACAGCGAGGTGTGATCAATGAAACCGCTTGGTGCTTGGGCAGATGCCGTCAGAAACTGAGCTTCCTCCAAGGCCTGGACAAACATCCAAAACAAATACAAAGAGTTAAACAAACCAGAATATGTATATTTTAGATTCTTCAAAGTAGCCACCTTTTGCTTTGATGACAGCTTTGCACACTCTTGGCAAGTTTCTGTCCAAACTTTTGACTGGTACTGTACATGGAGATATATCAATGGCACGCTGACGTTGTCTTCTACAGAAGTAGGGTTTGTTTCGGAAAAGGCTTACGGTATGTTTCCATTTTATGGAGATAGAAAAGAAAGTGACACATCTGAGTTGTTGTTGTTCATTTTACGTTTTTTCAGATGAAGACGGTTCCGAGTTTCTGAGGGATTTAACCCAGGCTCTGGCCGGACTACACGTGTCCACAACTGCAGACAAACTTGGCAAGGTAGGGATGGGGAGGCTGGTGGAGGTAGAAATCGGAGGACTGGTATCAAACAGCCCGTCCTCCGATGACTACCTCCACCAGCCTCCACTGTTGTTCAGTACATATCATTTCTCTGTTGACTGAAGTTCATGTCAGTGATGTTGTGTCTGGCGCCACCACATGGAGAGTGTTGGTATGATGATGATGATGCTGTAAAAAGAGATGATTATGATGCTAACTATGATACAGTGTCATTATAATCTACTGTCATAAGGTAAAGCTAACAAATAAACAAAGGTTAATGATGAAGTAGGGGCCAGTGGGCTAATGAGTGATGTCATTCCCTACCAGGCCAATCAGAGTGCATGTGAGCAGATTGCTGTGATGACCACGCCTGCGAAGGAGGAAAAGGAAGTAGGAGAAGAAGAAGAAGAAGGGAAGGAACAGGAAGTGGCTAAACGATACACAGTGGAGGTATGAATACAGTACGTTAACATTCAGACTAACAGAAGATCATCATAGATTGGAATCCAAATCACCCAACATCAACATCAACAATAACAACAACAACAACATCAGCACCAGGGGAGGCTGGTGGAGGTAGAAATCGGAGGACAGGCTCATTGTAATGCATGGAATGAGGAATGGTATCCACTCGTCTCAGAACTGATGTTGTTGTTGTTGTTGTTGTCCTCAGGACGTCCACTCGTCGGCCATCAGGAGCCTGGCAGAGCTGACTGCCCGGTCCATAGAGCAGTTCCACAAAGTGGCAGAGATGATCCTATTCTCTACCAGCCTGGAGGTGACCAGCCTGGAGCAGGCCAAAGTCCTTTCACAGTAAGTCCCCACACACCCATACGTGTGTGTGTGTGTGTGTGTGTGTGTGTGTGTGAGTGTGTGAGTGTGTGAGTGTGTGAGTGTGAGTGTGTGAGTGAGTGTGTGAGTGAGTGTGTGTGTGAGTGTGAGTGTGTGTGTGTGTGTGTGTGTGTGTGTGTGTGCGGAGCAGGCCAGAGTCCTCTCACAGTGAGTCTCCGCAGACCATACGAGAGGTGTGTGTTGGCGTGTGCGTTTGCGTGTGCGATATATGGTCCTAATGATCTAAATCCATCATTTCATCATCAGCTCTAACTCCACATTGTTTTCTTCCTCGCAGAATAACCATTGTTTTGTGTAAAGAGATTTCACTACTATCCAAGAAGTTCACCTCCTGTTTAACCACAATAGGGGTAAGACAGCAATCGCTACCGTATATATATACACACACACACACACACACATACACACTCACTGAGCACTTTATTAGGAACACTATACTAATACTGGGTAGGGCCTCCCTTTGCCCTCAAAACAGCCTCAGTTCTTTGTGGCACTGATTCCACAAGATGTTGGAAACATTCCTTTGAGATTCTGGTCCATGATGACATGATTGCATCATGCAATTCCTGCAGATTTTTCAGGTGCACTTTCAAGCTGTGAATCTCCCGTTCTACCACATCCCAAAGGTGTTCTATTAGATTCAGATCTGGTGACTGGGAAGGCCTCTGAAGAACACTGAACTCATTGTCATGTTCATGAAACCAGTTTGAGACGACTTTTGCTTTGTGACATGGCGCATTATCATGCTGGAAGTAGCCATTAGAAGATGGGTAAATTGTGGCCATGAAGGGATGCACATGGTCAACAACAATACTCAAATAAGCTGTGGCATTCAAGCGATGATTGATTGGTATTTACGGGCCCAAAGTGTGCTGAATACAGTAAACAGTCCTTGCACCCACACTAAGCTTCAGATATTAGTATTCAAGGTCTTCACGGTACCTCTTTTCATTATAAAACTTATTTGTGCTGCTTTGGGATGAATGACATTGATAAAGTATCTCATGAGTTTCACAAAGTAATCAGCCTTATAGACTGTCTGGCCACCTGATACAAGCCAGTCTGTGATGATGATAAATTGATGCAATGTTTATTTCTGACATCATTTTAATGGAGATGTCTGAATGTAATTAATTCCCCGTAGAGAGTGGTGTGATGAATCTTATTAGGTGTAGAGGAGATTTGGTTCACCTTGATTTAGAGACTAATAAGACTGAATCTTTTTTTGTTTTTCAGTCAAATGAAAAGGCAGATGTCCTCAACCCGCTCATAACGGGAGTGTTTCTGGAGGTTTGTACCAAACTTTTACTGTGAAGCAGCTGTGTGTCAGGTCGTCACTGATTGGTGGATTAAGTCTGCAAGCTCCAACGAATTGACAACATGCACGATACATGTCCACCTGTCTATGCTTGTGTGTGATTCTTTATATGTGTGTGTACGTGATTTGCTCTCACTCACTCTCTCTCTCACACACACTCTCTCTCTCACACACTCTCTCTCTCACACACTCTCTCTCACTCTCTCTCTCTCTCTCTCTCTCACACACACACACACTCTCTCTGTGTGTGGCGTAACGGTATATAGTAACCAACAAAATCGTATGCATTCACAGATGTATAATCTGATCTCCTCCTTCCCCTCTTCAGGCTTCCAACAGTGCATCGTACATCCAGGATGCCTTCCAGCTGCTGATGCCCGTGTTAGAGGTCTCCTACATCCAGAGGAGTGCTGACTCTACCTAGCAACAGTGACCACTTCCCCTCTGTACTACAACTACGGGACTCTTCATAGCAGAGCATTGGATTGGACCAGGGGAGGCTGGTGGAGGAAGAAATCAGAGGACGGGCTCATTGTAATGCATGGAATGGAATGAGGAATGGTATCAAACACATGGAATGG
This sequence comes from Argentina silus, assembly GCF_951799395.1. Lineage (NCBI taxonomy): Eukaryota > Metazoa > Chordata > Actinopteri > Argentiniformes > Argentinidae > Argentina > Argentina silus. The sequence continues at coordinate 33,132,907 of NC_139656.1, read as the reverse complement.
AATAAGGAATAGTATCAACCACATGTGTTTGATACTATTCCTTATTCCATTCCATGCGTTACAATGAACTGGTCCTGGATTTCTCCCTCCACCAGCCTCCCCTGGATGGGACGTTTCATTGCTGTTTTAAAATACTGCCTCCTCTATTTTATTCTATTCATTTTTAGTTCAAGCCCCAACTGGCTTTCACACCTGGAAGGATGTGTACTTTTGATGAACAGTGTTTGCTTGTTGGGTATTGCAGTGCTATTGTCCTATAGCGCAGTAGATAGACACATTGAATTACAGTATTTGGGAAGTTAAGACATGGCTGGACAGTCGAATTACAATGTATTGCTTATCTAAATACTGTGCTTATGTACGGATTTACATTTTCACATTTCTGAATTTGGGCCTGTCCATGGTTTCTAACTGTCTCTTACCATCACCATGATTCAATTAATTTTTCCTCACACAAAAACTTCAGGATAAACCAAGTATTTCAGGTCTCTGTTGCAGATGGCTGTGATGTTGCTTTATCTGTATTAAAAGGTAAACTTGTACTCTTAAAGCAAATTCCACTACTATTGCTATATTTAGCAGGTATTTAAATTATATGTCAAACAATTGTATTGTAGTTAGTTATGTGAAGTGATCAGGTTGTCCTTGACCTTTTTGGAGCTACATAACTGTCAGGTATTTTATGCTTTTCAAATAAATGATGGTTTATTAAAAAAAAAAAAAAAAAAAAAAAAATAGAGATATTACATATTATTATTGCATACTACAATGGGAAGGTCAGCAGTCAAATCATGACAGGGCTCAACAAGTAATAGGCATACACTGGGGTCATCAACACAATTTAAATGACTATTATTTGGAGACAATATGTACAATTATTTTTAGAAATTAAATTCGATTTTCCTCAGCATGTGTGTGAAATGCGTCCTATCGCCTGGGCCAGAGAGGGATGTGCGGGCTTCATTATTCTGCGTACCGCTGTTTGACGGGAGGGGGCGCTACGCGTTTCTGTCACTACGCCTGCGTACATGTATATTTCTATGACTTCCGATACACCGAAGGAAACCAACAACGTTGACCAGCGTTAGCCAGGCTAACAGTAGCCCCGACACAACAAGATAATACAACGACGAATCAGGTAGCGAGCCACATACATGTTGTTTTCTGTGGTTCATGCGTTTCACTGCAAAATGATTGGATTTAGAAGGCTTAACCTTACCGATGTGAGCTGGCCAGTTATTTGGACCGTGTGTCGGTTTGCTAGCTAGCTTGCCACCTTACGCGTTAGCTAGCTGGCTCCATAGATAGGTAGCTTGCTTGCTAATAAGGGCTAATGAGAGCGAATGCTAACCGAGAGCGCTGACTTCCATCGGTGATGCGCTACTACCAGTACTAGGCTAACGGTGTTAGGCTGCTTGAGTTAGCAGGTGCCAGCTAACCAATGTATTGTTCCCCAATAACCTTCTTTGCTTATTGGTTATTGGCCGTTCTTCATGACTTCACGTAGCAGCTAACTATGGCTAACCACAATGCATTAAAAATAATAAATGCTCATACATTAGTTACCTGCGTGGTTTTGTTTTCGCTTGATGGTCATTGACTAAACCCTGGCTGGAGCCAGTAAATCAGCCACCCCTGGTTGCCTGGCATGTGAAGCTGTCTCTTGACTAGCATTGTGGTGCTAGTGGTGGTAGCTACAAGCACCCCCAGGTTTTGATTTAGGCGCCTAGTTCCATGTGTTTATGTCCAGCCATCTACTGTAGTTACCGCACAAAGTTTGCACTGTAATGCATTAACAGAAGCCATGATGATGAATGAGCTAACATCAAACCCCTTCTTGTCCCCCGTTATAGAGTCTATTTCTTCATCGGACAGCTCCCTAAAAAGTGCTGCAGAATTGTCGGGGTTTTCAGTCCTTTCCTCAACCTGCCAAAATGCCAGCCGCACTTGCAGATAGCAGTCAGATTATCTGTGAGGTCTGGGCGAGCAATGTGGAGGAGGAGATGAGGAAGATCCGACAGATTATTCAAGGCTACAACTTCATTGCCATGGTAAACTGTCCCTAGTGATATGCTTTTGAAAAAAAGTGATCTGTCCTCATGATTGTCAGCAATGGTAGTCTCCTCTGTGAAGGCTTTTGAATGCTTTTGAATCTCTCTGAATGTGTCTGTCTTGTCCTTGTTCCATCAGGATACAGAATTTCCCGGTGTGGTGGTTCGTCCCATAGGCGAGTTCCGGAGCACGGTAGACTACCAGTACCAGCTCCTGAGGTGCAACGTTGACCTCCTTAAGATCATCCAGCTGGGGCTCTCGTTCATGAACGAGGACGGAGACTATCCTCAGGGAACCACGACGTGGCAGTTTAACTTCAAATTCAACCTAACGTAGGTGCTGCTTCACATCCTTAGAGAGGCATTTAAAGAATGACAGTTCATACTTGTTTTAGTCCCACCGATTGCGGTCAAGGTGTCTCCTCTCGTCTGATGAGGAGACAATGTGTTGTAGTCCAGCTTCACACATCGTCATGGTTTTAAAAAAAAGTATATTTTGCTGACGGAAAAGAGGAATGTTTTAAACCGATGTTTGTTTGGCGTTCCCACAGAGAGGACATGTACTCCCAAGACTCGATAGACCTCCTACAGAACTCTGGCCTCCAGTTCAAGAAGCATGAAGAAGAGGGCATCGACACGCTCTACTTTGCAGAGCTTCTGATGACATCTGGTTTGGTGCTGTGTGAAAACGTCAAGTGGCTCTCATTTCACAGGTAAGAGTGTGTGGAGATGTTTACCAGTCTCTCTGAACAGCCCTGGGGGGGGGCAAATACACTTGGCAGACACTTTCACATGCATAAGATACGCTTGATTTAGTTTGCCTGGTACAGTGAGAGACCCACGGAGGAGCAAAGTGCAGACTTCAAACTGAATCGAACACATCTTAACTACTTTCACATATTTTGACGTATTCAACCCAGGTCTGCTTTTTTCACAGTGATCTTAGTTCCCAGTATGTCTGTCTGCCCGCCCTCTCTCCACACCTCCACTACTTCTGCTCTCTGCATTTTCTCGTTGACCCAGCTCTGTGTCCCAGTTGTGAGTTAGAGAAGTCAGTGTGTTGATGAATCTCCGTGCTGTGCTTGTCTGTTGCAGTGGGTATGACTTTGGCTACCTGGTGAAGCTCCTAACAGACACCCGGCTCCCAGAGGAGGAACATGAGTTCTTCCAGATTCTCAACCTCTTCTTCCCTGCCATCTACGATGTCAAATACCTGATGAAGAGCTGCAAGAACTTAAAGGTAAAGGCACAGTTGCTCTGTGTGGCAGTCGAATGGATGTTATGTCATTTGTCTCAAGTGTTTTCAAAACCAAAGTTGGGACGCTGTTGTGGACTGACAAACAGGTGGTCTTCGCTTAGGTGTGCTCGTTCCTTGTTTACAAGAGAAAAGAAGTGACTGACATTTGTGTGTGTGTGTGTGTGTGTCCGTCTGTCCAGGGGGGGCTCCAGGAGGTGGCTGATCAGTTGGAGTTGAAGAGGATCGGAAGGCAGCACCAGGCTGGGTCGGATTCGCTGCTCACAGGGATGGCCTTCTTTAGGATGAAAGAGGTACGTACCTCCAGAGGAGTCACACACGGTCTACGGTCCGGTGCTCTACCCTCCTCCCCAGGGGTGCACTCTTCCTCTCCCCCTCACGGATTTAAAAGGAATGCGTAAAGTGTGGTGGAAAACTCTCTCAAGCCATGCTTGTGTGACGGGCGGGGTTCGAACCTGGGTCTCTCACATGGAAGACCCAAGCGCCTACCATTAGGCCAAGAGGACATCCTCAAGGTCCAAGGGTGGCACTTGACTTTACATGTCTGAGGCAGGGCTACCTCATCAGGAGAGCCTGATTCCAAATCACCTCCGCTACACTTGAACCAATCCAGTGCTTTCAGGGGAAGTGAACGAGTGTACACTTTTAACCACAGGGTCCGGGATCAACCCCTTTATCTTGAATTCACACTGAAGACACACACTCTGTTTCACTGTACACTGAAGCTACGGTCGGTTTCACCATTGTTTCACCTCACTGATTCAGTCAGGCTGAGCCTCCATTGAAACCTTGAACTGTAATGAGGTTCACAATACAAAACGAGTCTGACAATCTTCTGACTTAATCCAAAGCTCTGCCTTTGGCCGCATTGGCTTTCCAACAGTTAAACTCTAATGTCCTGATTGGTTGGCTGACTGGTTACTTTCTAACGTTGCCAGATGAAATCAGTGAGGTGATTTGGAGCGTTGCTTTGGCTGCAACCCCGATCCCCAGAGCTCAGGGTCTCTGTAACCCACACTGGTTGGGTACAAGGATCTTTGCAAACAAATTGAATATGATCAAGAACCTGTCCTGTCAATCATTATCTAAGCACTGTCTCCTTTTCCTTTTTTTTTTTTCTTCTTCTTTTTCTCCCCTCAGCTTTTCTTTGAAGACAACATCGACGACGCCAAGTATTGTGGGCGGTTGTACGGCCTGGGCTCCGGGTCGACCCAGAACCAGAACGGCATCTCCAGCTCCTCCCAGGAAGAAACCAACAACAAGCACTGACCAGCGCAAGGCCTTCAAGTGGGAACACGCACTTGTTTTAACCATCCAGCAGATGTCACTATTTCCCCCCCCCCTTCTACTTCACGGAGGGAAAACAAAACAGAGGAGATTAATTTCTAAGATCCCCCAACTCACCAGCTGCAAATGGACATTGGTCATCTACGACTATCTCTCCCCCCCCTCCCGAACCCCATTTTTTGTTCTGTCATAGTTGATTTTACTGCGTATTGATTGACACCATTCAAATTCCCTATTGTACCACTATTAAGCCTTTCTAGCGGCCCATTTATTAGTGACCAGACTTCAAAACCCTTTTATCTTTGTTTTACAGAATTGCAGTTAATAATATCCTTTTTTTTTCTCTTTTTTTTTTTTGATATATAAAAGCATGGGACCAGCTCTTGTGGTATTGTACTGCTAATGAGAAGCTTAGCATTTTGAAGTGCTCTACAGCAATTCTCAGATTATATCTGCTTTTCTATTTCTTTTTCTCAAAAACAAAATGTCACTAGACCCCCCCCTCAACTGTAGCTCATGCATCGGTAGGTATCGATTGTTCTTCCCCCCCCCCTTCATCACCAGGTCATTGTTGGATACATGCTTGTAGGGATTGTACAATTTTAAATTATGCTGGAAAGGTATGTAAATTAAAATGTAAAATTTCAATGAAGACAGTATGTTTTAGCATTATTCCTCTGAGGACGGAGGCTTTTAGATGGGTTACCAGGCTGGTCTGTGAGGAGGACTGTATTACGGGGGGGCGGGGGGCAACACGCTGCAGTTCTGTGTAACATTTTTGCTTTTAATTTGTTCACCGCCAAGTTTAAACAGATGTTTGTGGTTGATATTGTTTTTACAACATACATTGTTTGAAACAGTTGTATATTAAAACATTTTCTATTTTCAATGTGAAAGTTTTTAGTAATTTTATCATGTCTTGTCTTGGGCATGCTCACACAACTTGTCTTTCGTCAAAGAAATGCACTTGACAAACCTTTTATAATAAAAAGTGTGGATGTTTTTTTGGGATCGTAAACACACATTTTACACGGCCTTTGCAGCAATAAGCAAGGTTACAAGATAATTTACACTCCTTCGTGACATCCTGAATCTGTTAAACACAGCAAATCTTCTCAGGGAGCTTTGGGTGACAATGACAGAGTATTTCAGGGGAGGCTAATGGAGGCAGAAGGAGAGGCTTGTTGTGATGCATGGAACGGAATCAGGAATGGAATTCCGTTCCATGCATCACAATGAGCCTCCCCCTGTAGGATTCATGCAACTCTAATCTGCCCCTCTGAAGACTACTAAATAGTAATAATAAGCTTTTATTTATATAGCACCTTTCAAACATAAGAATGCAGCTCAAAGTGCTGTACAATACTGTGCAAAAGAAAGAAAAAGAACAGATAAACAGATAAAAAAGGAAAATGTGAACAACCAAAACATCAGCAAAGTGCTGTACAATACGGTGCATAAATCCATAACCCATCCATCACTTGCGTCTACCCCCCCCACGTTCACAGACCTGAGGCTGTTGGTGTCTACCCCCCCCACGTTCACAGACCTGAGGCTGTTGGTGTCTACCCCCCCCACATTCACAGACCTGAGGCAGTTGGTGTCTACCCCCCCCCACGTTCACAGACCTGAGGCAGTTGTGTCTACCCCCCCCCACGTTCACAGACCTGAGGCACTTGTGTCCACCCCCCACGTTCACAGACCTGAGGCAGTTGGTGTAAGCAATATGGTGGAAATCCCACCTGGTCAATCCCCAATCAACTACCACATTGCTTACACCCATCCAATCCTGTGAGATCTACACAAGTGCGGGTGGAGGTTTGGTTTGGGGCCCAGCGGTGGTTTCCTCCCGTACACTGCCTGAGGTAGTAGAGTTATACCCAGAGACAAGGACCCAGAGCAGGGTTAGGTGTGTGTGTGTGTGTGTCTGACCTGCGGCCTGATTTTCTGCCCCTCTACCAGAAGTGTGCACTTGTTCGCTGGAGTGAGGGAACGTCCCCCCCCAGCCTGAGGGAACGTCCCCCCCCTAACCTATCCTTCACCCAGTACAACGCCATACATGCATGAGGGGGCGTGAACCAGTCCACAGTGCAGAGAAAGGGAATAGAACTGCAGTCCAGACACACCTTTCCTCAACCCTACTCCTCCATGCATTGTCCATACCAGGGGAGGCTGGCGGAGGTAGAAATCGGAGGACAGGCTCATTGTAATGTAAGGAACGGACTCAAACACCATTCCTCATTCCATCCCATGCATTGGAAATGAGCCCGTCCTCCGATTTCTACCTCCGCCAGCCTCCCCTGGTACACAGCGTTGCGTACCATCGTGAGTGTGTTATGAGGTTCTGTACAGCTCCATTTCTCAGACAGAGTACCGGATAAAACCACCTCTTAATGCTTAATGAGTCAGGTTTCACTCCAGCTGACAAGAACAACAGTGCTCTTGATGAATCACTCGATGAAGCAAGAGTGTGGAATTTCCCGTAAGCTGTAGAATCTACTCTGTATGACTCAGAAACACCTAACAAAATAACCCGAGCCTCGTCAACAGCCTGAGAACACTTCAGAGAGATTCAACCCATCAGTGTTTGTAGCGAAATACGGTTTATTGCATATACAGACTTACAGTTTCAACTTGCCATTCTGGCTAAGTGCTTTTCTGGCTAAGTACTTTTTTTTTTTTTCTTTTTTTAAACAGAGAGAATTGAGAGAGAAGAAAAATTAGAAAAATAAACAAATTCTATCATACATCTTTAACCGTTAAGACTGGAACTGCTTGGAGGCTTTGCAGAGAGAGGAAGTAGTTCCATATTTGCGGATTAGAGCTTGGGCTTGTTCCCTCAGGGACTCTGGGACGACAGCAGCAGACATCTTGTTTAGGTACAGGAGGACCAGGCAGCACTCCATGACATCAGGGAAGGGGTATTTCTGAAATGGGGAAAGAAGAAAATATTTGAATGATTAAAAGATGTAAAGGGTAAAAATGAACTGTCAGCAGAAAAAATATACTATGGCTGAATTCCAAACCGGCCCCTACCCTCTAGCCACGCGTGTAGACCTGATAGATGTGATCAGTATGGTAATCGCTCCACCTTGCCCTCTGATAGACCACGTGGAATCTGCACCATATTGCTTATATCTATCCAATCCTTTCAGCTCTACAGAAGTGCATATGTTGTAGGGGCTAGGGGTTAGGGATCGACATGGGGTTCAGCAGTAGGAGGTAGGGACTAGGGTGCAGGAGGTAGGGACTAGGATGTAGGACGTACGGACTAGGGTGTAGGAGGCAGGGACTAGGGGCTAGAAGTGGGTCTTACTTTCACATGGTCCGGGATCCCAGCCAGCTCTTTGTGGTGCTCAGTAACCATGGCGATCAGGGAGGGGAGGGATTCTGGGTCAGGTCTGGGGAAACAAAGATCACACATGATGGCATCATACCTGCCAGACAGACAGGCAGAGACAGACATAGAGACAGACATACAGACAGACAGGCATACAGATAGACAGGCAGACAGGCAGAGACAGACAGACCACACATACCGTTGTCCTGCATCAGCAGACGCCTGGCTGTCTGGGGGTCTTGTGTCCTCCAGGGGGACGGGGGGTGCCTGGGTCTGCGTCTCCCCAGCCGAGGGCTCTGTCCCCTGGGCACGGCTGTGCTGGTGCACCATACAGGCCAGTCTCCGCTGGATCTCTGCGATGGCCCTCTGGGTGCTCTGGCAGGTGGCGTGGGGCTCTGACAGAAGGACCTGGCAGGCACTCACACACACTCCAACCTCCTCAACGCCATTCTCAGTGCTCACACACACTCCAGTCTGCTCAACGCCATTCTGACCGCTTCTTTCCTCATCTCCATTCTGGGTGTCAGTCACCGGGCGGGTCGACCCATTCAGTCTCTCAGTGTGGGGCTTTAGGCCGTTGGGGGTGAGGTCGGTCAGGTCTCCGGCCCCGGGCCTGGTCCTGGTCTTGGGGCTTTGGCTCCACCAGACGTGGTAGAGCTGCAGGTAACAGACAAAGGCCTCCAGGCTCTGAGCAGCAGCCATGGCCTTCTCATCTGTGGCCTCCAGCTGCTCCTGGTAGTGGGAGACAGAGGCAAGGCCTACCAGAGAAGGTGAGTGGATGGATGGATGGATGGATGGATGGATGGATGGATGGATGGATGGATGGATGGATGGGTGGGTGGGTGGATGGATGGAAAATGAATGAATACATTAATGAATGTTCATGTTTTGCCCCAATTGAAGCACATCCTCAATGAGATTATAAAACATGTTAGTAGAGAATGCATCATATAATACCGGATTATTATGCACACGAGCACACACACACACACACAAAATCTTTGATAACTGAAGTTAATGGGTTTGTTTGAGACACACAGATTCTGCTCAGATTATTGTAGCATCCGAGCATTATATAGATTTGCCATTCTATGAAGACCTGCACGGAACCTGTCTGTCTATCTTAAAGGGGCAGACCACTTTGTTTGATTGCCCCTTTAAACAAGAATAATGCTTTCATGTGGTAAAATGCAGTGGGATGTTTAAAACGTTGGGTGAATGTTGCATCGTCACCTTGAGGGAAGAGCACTCTACAGGTCTCTGACATCAGAGGGTAGTGACCCGCCCCACTTCCTCTGGCCACGCCCTGCAACAACTCCTCTAGCGCCGCCCCCCGGTCACCTAGCAACCAGCTCAACGTGCCCAGAGTCATATCCAGAGAAACTTGGGTCAGAAGCTGGAGGGAGGGAGAGAGAGAGAGAGGGAGATTACAATCGGTTCACTTCATACAAACACAACAAATAACAAAACACTGCAGTAGAACAGATAGAACAGATATTTCTAGTCCCAACTATCGAAAGATGGCCGAAAGATGGCCGCGGGTCGGCCCGACCAATTGAGTTGAATGGGATGTCCGTTCTATCTGTATGTATAGTAACTCACCTGTTTCATGGGGATGTTGGGTGTCGGCTGGGGGTTCTCGACAGCCTTCAGCTGTTGGTGAAGACCTCTGAGTTTCTCCAGGTCACTGGAGGAGACCCCAAACTCTTTCTCCCACACGGCCGCCAGTGTCCTCAGGAGGCCTTCCACTCCCGGACCCCGGCCCTGACAGGGATCAGACCTGGGGGGGGCGGTGGCTGCAGCCAGGAGGTCGTCCTCCTCTTTCTTCCAGGCAGCTGCAGAAACACACCAGGGGTGGGGCGCTTTAGTTGGGACCTTCTCCTCCTCCTCCTTCTTCTCCTCCTCCTCCTCTCCTTTCCGGGGGGCTGCAGTAGACCTGGGGTGGGTGGCAGCAGCCGGGACCCCCTCCTCCTCTCCTCCAGGGGGGGCTGTAGCAGCAGCAGTAGACCAGGGGTGGGTGGAGGAGCAGGCCCATGTCACCACGTCTGTCCCAGCCAAAGCCACCTCCAGCAGCTCCGTGGTGCAGAAGTGGAGCTGGTGAGCCTGGAGGAGAGTTGGGGAGAACACAGAGGAAGAGACTCAGTGTGTCTGTCTCTCTCTCTCTCTCTCTCTCTCTCACCAGTAGGCTGTCCAGTGTGTGTGTGTGTCTCTCTCACCAGTAGGCTGTCCTGTGAGTCGAGAGGCTGGTGTGTGTGTGTGTGTGTGTGTGTGTGTGTGTGTGTGTGTGTGTGTGTGTGTGTGTGTGTGTGTCTCACCAGTAGGCTGTCCTGTGAGCAGAGGAGCTGCTGTGTGTGTGTGTGTGTGTGTGTGTGTGTGTGTGTGTCTCTCTCACCAGTAGGCTGTCCTGTGAGTCGAGAGGCTGGTGTGTGTGTGTGTGTGTGTGTGTGTGTGTGTGTGTGTGTGTGTCTCACCAGTAGGCTGTCCTGTGAGCAGAGGAGCTGCTGTGTGTGTGTGTGTGTGTGTGTGTGTGTGTGTGTCTCTCTCACCAGTAGGCTGTCCTGTGAGTCGAGAGGCTGGTGTGTGTGTGTGTGTGTGTGTGTGTGTGTGTGTGTGTCTCACCAGTAGGCTGTCCTGTGAGCAGAGGAGCTGCTGTGTGTGTGTGTGTGTGTGTGTGTGTGCGTGTGTCTCACCAGTAGGCTGTCCTGTGAGCAGAGGAGCTGCTGTGCTGGCAGCCAGTCGTGAGCGCAGGCCAGGTCCTTGGCACAGCGGAGGGACAGGGCGTGTGACAGCTGGCTCTCCCCAGCCAGCCGGGCCAGCCGGGCGGCCGTCTGCAGGGACACCAGGTCGTTCTTCTTGGAGATGACTTTGGCGGCGTCGAAGCTGGAGCCCGCGGCGAGATAACTGAGAGAGAAACACACAGGAGACACTCAATGTCAGACACTCAGAGGGTGAGTTGTCATTGTGGGAGTCGTCGTTTTTTGTAGTGTTGTTTTTGAAGTCTTGTCGTTGTTAAATTGTCATTTTTGCGGTCTTGCTGTTTTTGCGGTCTGCTGCTGTTTGTAGTTCCGGTGCATGGCTTTGACGGCCATGAAGATGTTGGTATGCTACGACCGTACCTTGTGTTTTTAGTACATTTATACCATGTGACGCATCGCATCACAACCCCCGGGAAAACAGTAAATAATAGATGAAGTGAAGTGAATAAAAGTCGTTTGACCAGCCACGCCCACGTTGTTTGACCAGCCACGCCCACGGCGAGGCGACTGGGGGGTAAACAGACGAGGCACCGGGTTCAAATCTTCGACCCCTCGTTGTTGAAGTGGAGTATATTGATTTAGCTCAACAAGAGTTACGACTATTCCCCTGGCCTGGCCAAATAAAGATTAATTGAACTGAATAAAAAGGTCCAGGTGGTGTGTGGTGTGTGTGTGTGTGTGTGTGTGTGTGTGTTGTACCATTTAGCAGCGGTGGACAGGTGTCCGTCCTTCTCCAGAACCGCGGCCCAGGTCAGGTAGAGGTCCTTCAGGACCGGGTCATCAGGCTGTAGACGGGCTTTGGCCAGAGCGATGCCCTCCCTGAGAGAGAGAAAGAGAAAGAGAAAGAGAGAGAAAGAGAAAGGGAGAGAGAGAGAGAGAGAGAGAAAGGGAGAGACAGCATGACAGTCACATCACGGTCACACACAGGGCACTGACAGGATTAAATCATTACTCCGCTCAATCCAAAGGGAGTACAGAGGTGTGACTTGCAGGGTAAACTGAAGGGATTATTAAGAGACACAGTGTGTGTGTGTGTGTGTGTGTGTGTGTGCGTGTGTATGCGTGTCTGACCTGTAGAGCTGGTGTGACTTGAGCAGGTCGACAGCCTCGTAGATCTTGTTGATGGAGAGGAGGTGGGAGGCGGCCTTGAGGAACTGCTCCTGAAGACACAGCTGTTTGACGTAGGCCTCCACTGTCCTCACCCACACCTGGTAACCCGCTGGGAGAGGGGGGAGAGGAGGGGAGGGGGGGGGAGGAGGGGGGAGGAGAGGAGAGGAGGGGAGGGGAGAGGAGAGGAGGGGAGGGAGGGAGGAGGAGAGGAGAGCAGTTGAGGGGAGAGGATAGGAGGAGAGGGAGGGAGGAGGAGAGGAGAGGGAGGGAGGAGGAGAGGAGAGGGAGGGAGGAGAGGAGAAAAGTGTGTTTAAATTGAGACCCATGTCAAATGAATGTGGAACCTTTTTAGTTCCTCCTGAGCGGTGCTGCGGTACCAGTACTCACCCATGGGGGCGACGGAGAGCAGGTGTTCACTCAGCTCCCCTCTTTCGGTCGCCGTCTGCAGAGCTCCGGTGATGTCACCTGTCCACAGCCTCAGGTACACCACCGTGTCAAAGTGACCCGCCTCCACGTGGCCCTCCTCTGGGGAGAACACACACATTACATTCGGAACATCAGCCTCCCGTTTCCAAGACCTAGATTAAACCTAGTCCTAGAGAAGTGTGTAGGTGTGTGTTATAGAAGGTGTGTAGGTGTGTGTTATAGAAGGTTTGTAGGTGTGTGTTATAGAAGATGTGTAGGTGTGTGTTAGAGACGCATGTAGGTGTGTGTTAGGAGTGTGTATGTGTGTATGTGTGTATTAGAGCAGTGTGTAGGTGTGTGAGTGACAGGGGTGGTGTCCTCACCCTCCTCCTGGAGCATCCTGTAGAGGGCCTGTCGGTCGGCGAAGAGGCCCAGCTGGAGGTGCTCTCCCTGGCCGGGGACGCACTGGGGAGGGGGGGCTGGGGAGGCAGACACAGAGGCAGAGGTAGGTGTGTGTGAGAGAGAGAGAGAGAGAGAGAGAGAGAGAGAGAGAGAGAGAGAGAGAGAGGCAGAGGCGGTCATGTGTGTATGTTCGTGTGTGTGTATTTGTGTGTGCGATATGATCTTAATCCATCATCTCAGACACAGAAGAGAGAAAGAGAGAGACAGACACAAAGAGAGAGAGACAGAAAGAAAGGGAGAGAGAGAGAGAAAGAAAGGGAGAGAGAGAGAGAAAGAAAGGGAGAGAGAGAGAGAGAGAGAGAGAGAGAGAGAGAGAGAGAGAGAGAGAGAGAAAGAGAGAGAGAGAGAGAGAGAGAAATAAAGGGAGAGAGACAGAAATAAAGGGAGAGAGAGAGAGAGAGAAATAAAGGGAGAGAGAGAGAGAGAGAAATAAAGGGAGAGAGACAGAAATAAAGGGAGAGAGAGAGAGAGAGAAATAAAGGGAGAGAGAGAGAGAGAGAAATAAAGGGAGAGAGACAGAAATAAAGGGAGAGAGAGAGAGAGAGAATAAAGAGAGAGAGACAGAAATAAAGGGAGAGAGAGAGAGAGAGAAAGAGAGAGAGAGAGAGAGAGAAATAAAGGGAGAGAGACAGAAATAAAGGGAGAGAGAGAGAGAGAGAGAGAAGGAGCAGGGAGGTGTGGCTGACCATCAGAGTGTGTGACTGCGGCCAGCGTGAGGCAGTCCTGCTGGAGGTCTTCTCTGGGCCGGTGGTCCATGGACGTACTGAGGGGGAGCATGGAGCGAGGCTTCCTCTTCTTCATACCCACCTCTGGAGGGAGGGAACACACACACACACACACACACACATTATTTGATGAACAATGTTCTCTCAGCGTGTCAGGGGTTAATATTCCACTTCCAGGACGTACCAGGTTTGTCTCTTTTCATTTCTTTCTTCGCGGTGATGAAGGACTTCCCTCCGTTCTGGACTTTCTCTGCTGCTGGTCGGTCCATCTGAACGCTGGCCGGACAGGCTGGAACCATACCAACACAAATGGAACATCCTTCATACTCTCATCAGTGTAGATGAAGGAGAGGAGAGGAGGAGAGGAGACAAGGAGAGGAGACAGGGAGAGGAGAGGAGACAGGGAGAGGAGAGGAGACAGGGAGAGGAGACAAGGAGAGGAGACAGAAAGAGGAGACAGGGAGAGGAGACAGAAAGAGGAGACAAGGAGAGGAGAGGAGACAGGGAGAGGAGACAAGGAGAGGAGACAGGGAGAGGAGAGGAGACAGGGAGAGGAGAGGAGACAAGGAGAGGAGGCCATGCCAGTCTATTGGGACACAGCCTTTGTTACCTGTAAGTGAGGAGGAGGTACTGGTGGTCTCGCTCCCCTCCTCCTCTTCCTCCTCCTCCTCCCCTGCTGGGGCCGCCGCCCCTCCTTTCTCCTCCTCTCCGTTGTGAGACGGGGGCGGGCTCTCCTCCGTCCTCGCTTCTCCTTTCCCTGGTCCCTTCTTTTTCTTGGCCTTGGTCTTCATTTTGGCCTTCTGCACCGGTGTCTTTTTAACTGAGGAACAGAGTTATATACAGTACCAGTCAAAGGTTTGGACACACCTTCTCATTCAATGGTTTTCCTTTATTTTTTATTATTATTTTCTACATTGTAGATTAATATTGAAGACATCACAACTATGAAGGAACACATATGGAATTATGTAGTAAACAAAAAAGTGTTAAACAAACCAGAATATGTTTTATATTTTAGATTCTTCAAAGTAGCCACCTTTTGCTTTGATGACAGCTTTGCACACTCTTGGCAAGGTGTGTCCAAACTTTTGACTGGTACTGTACATCTGTGTTATGATCTATTTTCTAATTCCTTCCTAGACCTGCTTTAGATATTATTATGAATAATACAATATTGCTCAAATTGTGAGCACTACATAAATGAAAAAAAAAAAAACATAAATATATCTATATAAAATAAAACATTCAGCGTAGTTCTATATGCTAAGACAACACTGTCGGGTTTTGATGATGTCACTGTGTGTGTGTGTGTTCCGGCTGTTACTTTTGGGGGGCTTGGTGTGTTCCTGCTTGGACACGGCCCACTCCTGCACCGTGAAGTCATCGGCGCCGGTCCAGATCAGGTCAGGGTCCACAGGGGACCACTGCACACACAGCAGCCTGCCTCGGTGACCCCGGTAGTTACACACACCCTCCTCCTTCAACACGTCCCACACCTGGGGGGGCACACACACACACACACACACACACACACGCAACGTCAGACACCATTAACTACAGTCTACAACTATATGGAGGTGACCAGTAGAGGGCAGTAGTAGTAGTAGTAGTAGTAGTAGTAGTAGTAGTAATAATTCACCTTCTCATTCTCCACCTTTTCTAAATAAATAAATACGTTCAGCCCGGTCTGTAATATTGACTAGACCTGGTTTAAGACCTAAAGGTCTAGTAAACCAAGCAAGCCAAAATAACAGCACCATCGGCCAGTGTGTAACTCACTCACGACCCTGGTCTGGTACAGCCTTCCCTGGTACAGCCTTGCCTTCCCTCCCCTGGTACAGCTTTCCCTGGTACAGCCTTCCCTTCCCTGGTTCCCTGGTACAGCCTTCCCTGGTATAGCCTTCCCTCCCCTGGTACAGCCTCCCCTTCCCTGGTACAGCCTCCCCTTCCCTGGTGCAGCCTCCCCTTCCCTGGTACAGCCTTCCCTGGTACAGCCTTCCCTTCCCTGGTACAGCCGGTCCTGGTGCTCACCTGTGCGGTGCCGTCGTAGCAGACGGTGACCAGCCGGGCGTCGTGGTGAGGGCTCCACGCCAGGTTGGTGATCTTGGCCGTGTGACCCGCCAGACTCCTGTAGGCCTCCGTCATCACCACGGGACTCTCGGGAGGAGTCTCTGTCGTGTGGAGCGACAGGGAGGGGCCAGCGTTAGAACATACCATCTCCTCAAACACACAGGGGCGGTTCCCCCAGACATAGATTAAGCCAAATGCTCGACTAAAAAGCATCTTAAAAATGGAGATTCTGCATTAGAAGTGTGATTTAGTCCAGGACTAGGGTAAATGTACGTTCAGGAAACCGCCCCATGAACTGTCAAGTTTTCGCTGACACAGATTAAGATGACTTCCGAAACTAAAGAAAAGCACAGATTTGCAAATGGAGGCTCTCCATCGAAGGTATGATGTAATCCAGGACTGGGAGAGTCCCACCATCAGTTTGACACGACACTATTTCAATTGGAAAGACTAGTTCCATAGTGATAGGATATGATGTTACATTTACATTCATGGCATTTGGCAGACGCCTTTATCCAAAGCAACTTACAACAAACACATTTGTTTAAGTAAGTGAATCATCTATCCATCAGTCATCATGAGAAAGTAATCAATACTCGGACCAGGGGCCATTGGCAGTCACAATGCTAGAAGAAGGATTTAAAAAATATATATATATATATATATATATCTTTTATTAGCAGGATAGAAACGTGTACAGGGGGGTAGTGGGGGTGAAGAGGTCTTTAGGAGGGATGTAAGCACTCCTGGGTGTCATCGGTAAGGAAAAAAAGAAAGAAAGAAAGGTAAGGTCAAAGTGATGTCCAGGACTTGGAGAGTCCCTCCATCACTTTACACAACACATTTCCATTGGAAAGACTACAGTTCCATACTGACAGGACATGATGTAGGCGCTCCTGGGGGTCCTTACCGACGACAGTCCTGAGGTCGTGGACGTAGACCACGGCGTTGGCGGAGCCGGAGGCCAGCAGGTGGTGATGGTCGGGCTGGGAG
>NC_139656.1:33096453-33111453 GCF_951799395.1 Argentina silus | reverse complement strand
TGCAGCATTTCTGGTATAAATTCAAAATAACATCACGGGGGGCTGGCTGGAGCTGTCTTTGCTCCATATATGTAATATACGCTAACAAATACTTTATTAGGAACACCTGTACACCTTCTCATGGTGGAGGTGATGTAATGGTGGGGGGAATGTTTTCTTGGCACACTTTGGGCCCGTTATTACCAATCAATCATCGCTTGAATGCCACAGCCTATTTGAGTATTGTTGCTGACCATGTGCATCCCTTCATGGCCACAATTTACCCATCTTCTTAATGGCTACTTCCAGCATGATAATGCACCATGTCACAAAGCAAAAGTGGTCTCAAACTGGTTTCATAAACATGACAATGAGTTCAGTGTTCTTCAGTGGCCTTCCCAGCCACCGGATCTGAATCTAATATAACACCTTTGGGATGTGGTAGAACAGGAGATTCACAGCTTGAAAGTTAGTGTAATGTTCTAATAAAGTGCTCCTCGGTGAGTGTACATATACATTGAAAAGCTAAATTATTTATGTTGTGGTGGCTGCTTCTCTCTCTCTCTCTCTGTCTCAATAAGGCAGTTTAATAGATAATAAAAGCACACGGTGGACATTTTCTAATCCCACGGGTTACTGTATTACTGTTATACAGCCCAGCCCTAGTTCTGTCGGCTCTGTGAAAGAGCATTCTGCTGCACCGACTACCCACAGCATCATGATGAGCATGCAATGTAAAGTGCTGAGCACTGGAACAGAGATACATAGATGCTGGTGGAGGTAGAGACCGGAGGACGGGCTCATTGTAAGGCATGGAACGGAAGGAGGAAGGGTATCAAACACGTGTGTTTCCGTCCCATGCCTGCGAATATTCCAGCTTCACATCAGGGGAGGCTGGTGGAGGTAGAAATCAGAGGACGGGCTCATTGTAATGCATGAAACGGAATAAGGAATGGTATCAAACCACACGTGTTCGATATCGTTCCTCATTCCGTTCCATGCATTACAGCCTGTCCTCCAAATTCTACCACCACCAGTCTCCCCTGATTGAGGTGAATCAGTTTGAAGGTGGCACACAATCCAGTCCATCATCTTTGATTTAGAACCCTTCTTGAGAGGTATTGAATTCATGCACAAAGGGGAATCTGATCAGAATTGCAAACCATTATGATGTCAGTGTCACGTTGTCATGGTTTCTACCTCCACCAGCCTCCCCTGATAGGCGCCATCCGTGATCAGCTGCTACAGTGTCATCATTATCATACGAGGATGCAGATGTTTAATGTTGAGGTGCTTGTTGTTGTCGTCGCCTCACCTTTGCCCTTCGCCGTGCTCCAAATCCTCACCGTCTGGTCTTTGCTGCCAGAGGCAAGATAGCAGCCCTTCTCTGCTCCATCAGCCACCCCATTGGTCGCTTCTGAAAAGAAGGACGTCACTCGTTTAGGAAGGAAAATGTATTCCGGTGTTACCCCGAGAGCTTCGCAGTACTGCAGTCAGATAAGACGATTTCAGCTCTACAAACTCACCCCAGATCTGCTGACTGATACATAATTCTGTGCACTTGCAATTTGCCAAGACATTCTTACAATGATCCTGTGTCTTATCTAACAAGTCGTTTCGAATACAAGCCTCAGCTGAAAGACCACATGGTACTAACTCACTGTGGACCAATCAGCTGAAAGACCACGTGGTACTAACTCACTGTGGACCAATCAGCACAGCACCTCCCATAATGACCCACCTGTGTGGTCGTCTGGCCTGCTGTAGAGAGCCTCCTCATTGGCCAGCGGGGCCCAGGACAGGGCGTGGATCTCGTCGTCATGGCCACGCAGGCGGTGGATGACCTCACCCTTCCTACTGACGTCAATCAGCACGATCATCCCATCCTTGTACCTTGGAGAGAGAATGATAAATAAATGATAAACTCTTAAACACCAGATTAAGCCTAATCCTGTACCATCTATAAATCACTCTTGCAATGATGGAGAGTCTTCCATTGAAGATGATTTTCAGTCCAGGTCAATGTCATCTCTGTCCCTGAAACCAGTCCTTAGAGCTAGTTTCCCAGACCCAGATTAACCCTAGCCCTGGACTAGAGACCATGTTCAATGGAGGGTCTCTATTGGCAGTGAGTGCTTCCTCGTTCAGAGGCAGGCTTAGCCTAAATCTGTGTCTGGGACACCGCCGCTTAGTTCCATTCCAGGGATACTGTACTTTCCTATGAGGTCATCTACCCCTGATATTAGCCATGGTTTTGTCTTATGTTTCTCCATAAACACTGGTGACTGTGTGTATCTCAGTGTAAGGGGAATGTTGTTGCCCACCCT
Source organism: Argentina silus (assembly GCF_951799395.1). Classification (NCBI taxonomy): domain Eukaryota; kingdom Metazoa; phylum Chordata; class Actinopteri; order Argentiniformes; family Argentinidae; genus Argentina; species Argentina silus. The sequence goes on along the minus strand of NC_139656.1, from coordinate 33,109,147 downwards.
GGGGATCATAGCTCACTAAGCCCAGCCCTCTTACCCCACAGCCACGTAGTTCCATGAGTGAGGAGAGCAGGACAAGCAGAAGACGTTCCTGGGCTCGGGGAAGAAGCTGACAACATCGCCTGTGTTGTACCAGTAACACACCACGATGCCCTTCTCATCCCCTGACACCACCAGGTTCTTGTCTACTGGGGACCAGTGCAGGGCTGTGATGGTGTTCTGAAGAGTGGACAAGACAAGAGCACTGTAGTAGCCTCATCTCATACCTTACTCCACATAAACAACACTTTAGGATCATAATGTAGTGTGTGTGTGTGTGTGTGTGAGAGAGAGAGAGAGAGAGAGAGAGAGAGAGAGAGAGAGAGAGAGAGAGAGAGAGAGAGATCCTTGGAGGTGAAGGCTCCATAACCTGGTCCATTTAAAAACCCAGGTCAGCTTGCAACTCAAGGCTTCACACGCAAGTCGAATCACAAGTCTGAAAGTCAGCCAAAGCTAAAATATCCATGCCACCACGGTATGGTTTGGGTCGGCCCAGTAGTGTGTGTGTGTGTGTGTGTGTGTGTGTGTGTGTGTAGAGCCCCAATGTAAGCAGGTCATCCCATCTGTGAGGTGTGGCCCAAAGGAGCAACTGTGGAATAACGCTCACCTGGTGAGCCTTATGCTCCTTCACTAGGACCTTCTCATCTGTGTCCCAGAATTTAACTGTCCCATCATCAGATGTGCTGGCACAGATGTGGCTTTGGCCGGCATGTTGGCAGAATGAGAAACCAGACACTCTTTCTCTGTGGCCAACCAGCTCACCTGAAACCAATAACACAGCGGGAATACGAATGAGTTCATCTGTTGTGATGCAGACAGCACACTGAATGATTTGGCATGGACGATCATAAAAACAGAACGATGCCTCACCCACGACTGCAGAGGACGATGCAGTGACGTCTACCAAATAGATGGTGTTTTTGGCTCCAAACCCCATTAATCCCTTGTCATTCGTGTCACTGCATCGCGAGCAGTACCAGTTCGGAGAGGCGGGAAGCAGTCTTTCGTGCATTATGCAATCAGTGATCGACGCTCAGTAAAACTCAATAGAAACCTAAAAATTCAACGTAAAGTCAACACATGCACATGTAAGACACTGTCGCTTTCATGCTGCTGCACCATCAACAGAGCGACAGCCGTATGAATTGATGAATTGTCGTAAACATAGTACGGAAAACGAGAAGGGTTAAAATATGCCGGCTTGCAATTCAAGCGTTTCATAACCATTCTAGTCTTGTTCAGATAACTTTAATTCGCTTTAAATCCAATCAGACATTACATTCCTATCGACATCTCGCATTTCCAGTATTGTAAAGCAAATAGTTACGCCTACAGAATTATTAAGCATTGAATATGCGAGACGGTGTACTTGCCGTAAAGCAAAGAGTGTTGATGTAAAACATACATCATGGCGACCTCCGTACTGACAGGGGGTGGTAAGTCGTAAGACACTTTTAGTTGTTAATGTCATGTTCATTTAATTATCTTGCTTTTCTACATAATTGTTTATTAAAATCACTGTTAACTAAATGCGGCTCCACAGGGTTTACGTTTCTCAGGAGCGTAGCGGGGCAGATACAGGCAAGGTAAAGATCATCAGATATCACTGTCAACCTGCAGTATGCCATTTCATTTCAAAGGACAAATCAACAACATAAACAAATGCATCTTAAATACTCCCTGGCTCTTCCTCTTGCCGGAGTGACTGTCATGCATGATGCATCTGTTATTCTCCGACTTGATCTTTTTCTTACCTAATATGATTGCAGGTTGTTCGCCTTTGGTGGGAGCCCACAGCAGCTGTCCTGCATTCACACCAGCGCCCCACTAGACGTCAATAAGCACTGGGACAGGAGGAATCTCCAGGTCTTCCCACCTCAGCGACCAGATGAGCCACGCCGACCAGCTGTGAGTCCCATAAATGGCCAAACCATGACGCATTATAACTTTAAATCATATAGACATTTCAATAGTGTCTCTCTCTCTCAGGAGGTGCACCACTGCAGGAGGCAGATCAAGTACAGCAAGGATAAGATGTGGTATCTGGCTAAATTGGTGAGACACCCAAGCGTATGGTCTAATTACCTCTATAAAGTGTTTACATGTAGGCCTTGGGGGCTATACGGGTATTCATGAAACTCTGACCGCTTTTGCTAGATCTGATTATAGATTGTGTAATGTTGTGAAGCTTAAAGCAGCACTTTTCAGATCAAAGGATAGGTCATTGATCTTCAAAGTCAGACATGCAGGACTGATACTGTGCTCTGTGTTTCCCCGACAGATCAGAGGGATGGCGATCGACCAGGCCATCGCACAGCTGGAGTTCAATGACAAGAAGGGGGCCAAGATCATGAGAGAGGTGTGTTTTTATTGAGGCACCATGCTGTTTGTGCTTTGATGTGTTTTAGCTAGGTCTCAGAAGATATGCACTTTGCCGTGTGTGTGTGTGTGTGTGTGTGTGTGTGTGTGTGTGTGTGTGTGTGTGTGTGTGTGTGTGTGTGTGTGTGTGCGTGTGCGTGTGTGTGTGTGTGTGTGTGGGTGCTTGTTCTCCCTAATGATGTGTCTCTGCGTTTATTTTATTCCTCAGGTCCTCTTGGAAGCTCAGGATATGGCAGTCAGGAATCACAATGTAGAATACAAGTCTAATTTGTATGTAGGTGAGTGTTGACCATCCTTTAGGGAATGGAAACCTGATCCCACCTACTTACTTATGCTTAGGGCTTGAGCCCCCCGCCAACCCACAGGCTTTCCAGTGGGGCTCACGCTGTGCGTGTCGGTGCCTGCCAAGACCAATTGCGTTTCCACAGTCACTCCCGGGTTTCCATGGTGCTTACACCGGGCCTGTTCGGTGCTTAAACTTTATCCTTATGAAGCCAAACGGGTCTAGGGACGTGGTTTAGAGCAAGGGTGGGATATTCTTATCATCCAAGTGTTTTAGTCGGCGAACTCGGTGGGTGGAAGGCATAGCTCGCTGTGACTACACAATCAAATTGATTTGAATAGCGCTCAAACTAAATAGCTTATAACTAAAATGTTACACTAAGTGCAGAACCTCTGGAAAACCGGTGGATTTGACATGTCGTCTCCATATAATTCACCACCTCACGAAACTGCAGAGTGCAAACAAACTGGAGGTCATACAGGACGGGACTAGAAAGCCCAGCTGTGGAAACTCAAACAGGCTTGTTCACTAGGCTCGAAGTACCGGGCTTTCAGCACTAACTGGCCGCTAGTCAGCCTTGGCACACTACACTAACCCTAACCCTAACCCTAGTCAGCCTCAGCACACTACACTAACCCTAACCCTAACCCTAACCCTAGTCAGCCTCAGCACACTACACTAACCCTAACCCTAACCCTAGTCAGCCTCGGCACACTACACTAACCCTAACCCTAACCCTAGTCAGCCTCGGCACACTACACTAACCCTAACCCTGTCTAGTCAGCCTCGGCACACAAAAACAGAAAAGTAACTCGTGTGAGGTGGGTTAGAAGTGTCAAAGCCAAAGTGGCTGGGATATTATACTGTGTGTGTGTGTGTGTGTGTGTGTGTGTGTGTGTGTGTGTGTGTGTGTGTGTGTGTGTGTGTGTGTGTGTGTGTGTGTCAGTCAAAGTAATCATCATCAATAGTCCATCCTATTAATCACATCTTCAACCGTGGCGTCTGGATAAGGGATGATGGCGGCGGCGTCCTGGATACACATCAAAAAGTAGATAGACTTTTCTGAACTACAAAAGCGACGTTTGATTTATGCTAATCTAATGCAGAAGTTATTTCAGATCGACAAAGGGAAACAGTCGACTCTGTGCGGATGTGTTTGACAGGCAAATGTAATTTTCAGAATGAAATCTGTCATTCTTCAGATGGATTATTCTCATACTGACATTAACGTCTCTCTTTGTCTCTACGTCTGTCTCTCTTTGTTTCTCTCTTTCTTCCCCTCTCCATCCTGCCTTTTTTCTCTCTCTCTCTCTCTGTCTCTCTCTTATCTATCTCTCCCCCTCCCTCCCACTCCAGCGGATTCCTTTTCCAGCAAGGGGAAGTACCTGAAGCGTATCCGTTATCACGGCAAAGGCATGTTTGGCATCATGGATAAGGTGCACTGCCACTACTTTGTGAAGCTGGTGGAGGGAGCTCCGCCCAAGGTGGAGGAGAAGAGCAGCTTCGACCAGGCCAAGGAGTACGTGGAGCAGCTGAAGAGCCGTACCATCATCCACAGTCTATAGGACAAGCTGCGCCGCTTGCTTCTGTGTTTCTGCTGTGTTTGATTTTCGTATTTGTTGTAAATAAAAAACATTATTGTATGATGATATTTCGGGGCTGTGTTTGATTGTTGTAGTTTTTCAGGTTTGATTGTGCGGTAACAATGTTTGTGCTGTGAGATATTCTTGTCTGCTTTTGATGGTGCCTTTTGATTCACTGTGTACTATACAATATGGACTGCACAAATAACAGCTGGGATAGGGAAATACATAAATTAGTGCTGCATTGCCATTAATTTAATAGATCCAAGTACTGATTCGCTTTGGTCTGGTGACTAAAGTTAGTCTCATTTGGCTGTGCTTAGACTTGGGACACTTATGTAGATTTACATTTATGGCATTTAGCAGACGCCTTTATCCAAAGCGACTTACAACAAATGCATTTGTTTAAGTAAGTGAATCATCTGTCCATCAGTCATCATAAGATAAAGTAATCAATGCTCAGACCAGGGGCTATAAGCAGTCACAATGCTAGAAGAAGGATTATTATTTTTTTAATTTAATTTTATTAACAGGAGAGAAACTTGTAGTGGGGGGGTGAAGAGAGGTCTTTAGGAGGGATTGTTTGTGGTAGTGTGCCAACATATATTTTATCGTGAGCAAAATAGGACTAGATTTGGGGAACATTGCACTTCTTCGATTTGACCTGTGAAAGTCACTGCAGAGAAGCACAAGCACATCAACAGAACTAAAACCTTGTCAGGAGTCCCATCACCACGGATGGATAAGCATTCCGGTTTGCCCCTTAACTACTCCGCGAATTCGGCGGCCAAACCCACTACTTCTCCAGAGCCCCCAGACAATGTCTGGGTTCGGATGTCAACGGTAACCAAGAAGCGGCGTGTATAACCCTCCCTGTCACACGGGCTCCCGTTTCTACACTATGCTCCATTAAACTAGAGGATCTGAGTGTTATAGATGTGGACGCGGCTGTCCCAGGGGCCTGGCTGCGTTTAGAAGAGCAGAGACTTGACAATGTTCAAAGTGCCTGGGTTAGAAACACACTCGTGTTGACACACACTCTCTTCTCTTCGGGGGCGTGAGTGGCTGTCTTGAACTGCATCCAAAAGGCTCCAATGTGTGATTCAGCAAATAGTGCTGAACAGCGCAGAAATACCTTACGAAGAATACTCTACAGCATGATTTTTATTGTAGCGTATTATAAAAAATTGTTTTGAAAAAACTGTAATTATTTAATCTACATTTTTGTAAACAGTCTCCATTGCATATAACGGTTTTGCTGGTTTGCACTTCGTGTCGTGTCTCATTAAGAGTAGAAAACTAATATCAATAGAAACACACACTCTCTCTTCCTCTTCTTGTGTGTGGGTGTGTTTGTGTCAACAACAAAACAAATCTTGACTTTAATATGGTACATTATGGATGCGCCTGTGCGTTATTTTTTTTCTATTTTCTATGATATATCATGAAAACGCTCTATGCAGCATTCAAAACTCCCATTGGAATGTTTCTCATTATGTCTATTAGAAACATTATGGTAAAGATGGCCAACTCCCACAATTTCACAACATCATTATGAATATATCTGTTTTAATGTTACCCTTTGATTCAGGTTTTGTGTGTGAATCCTGTCTATTTGTCAATAGAAAGTTACAATAAACACAATGAATGAAGTATAGATTTTTCTTTTTTATCGGATGAGAACACTTGCCGCCAAACTTGTTTACAGTTTCTATATCCTCTGTGTTCTGTACAACGTAGCCTCAGTTTTGTAATAAGCTTTACTCCGTCTTAAAGGCTACTGTGTGTCTGGGTTGGGATGGAGAGGCCTACAGAGTTGCGGGTCATTGACGCTGTTGCTTCTAATTGCCCTTTAGTTCCCCAGTCCCTCCGTTCCAGATCTGGCCAGCCTGTCTGTCCATCACTTCTCTCCCACCAAAGCCCTTGTCGGCTCGGGGTGGCTTTGAGTTTATTTTCAAGCGAAATGCCATCTCCTGGCCCCAATTTCACCAGACAAGTGCCCTCAATTTCAGGTTCGAGCCTGGGCCTATTCCCTGGCTCTCCGAGCACAATGCACAGCGGAGGAGCTGTTGGAAAGAGCAGCAGCTGTTCATTCTTCTTTTTATGTTTTCTTTTTTTTTTGGGTAATCCTTCTCTCCATCCTCCTCTCACATCAATGGGAAAGCACAGCCACAATCACCATCACACACATGCATACAATACATCAAAGTTCCTATTCCACACATAGCAAGCTAACAAAATACATCTATGATTAGCACAATTGCTAGAGGCATGAGGCATCTTTCTTCTCCCCCCGATTGTCTGGAGACAAGGGGGGTAGCGTAATGCCTGCTCCAATTAGCTGATATTGTACAGCTGATTGCCTGCGCTCAACTACACAGAAAGACAGAATTGCAGTGAAAACTTTAAGCCAAAGCTTTCCCAGCTGTCACGAACGATAGCCCTTGAAAGACAGAAACCATCTGGTCTATCAGCCCTGAACAAGGACAGAGGAGAACAGATGAACACTGGCTGGGATATTATACTGTGTGTGTGTGTGTGTGTGTGTGTGTGTGTGTGTGTGTGTGTGTGTGTGTGTGTGTGTGTGTGTGTGTGTGTGGCTATTATCGCATAAAAGAGTTACTGTACACACACTCTTCACTTCTAACATACCTACTTGTACGGTACCTGAGGTTTTGCCTAAAAACCCAGAAAATAGCAGTATCAGTCAGTACTGTCTGTCTGTGTATGTATCAGTCAGTACTGTCTGTCTGTGTATGTATCAGTCAGTACTGTCTGTCTGTGTATGTATCAGTCAGTACTGTCTGTATGTATCAGTCAGTACTGTCTGTCTGTGTATGTATCAGTCAGTACTGTCTATCTATGTATCAGTCAGTACTGTCTGTATGTATCAGTCAGTACTGTCTGTATATGTATGTATCAGTCAGTACTGTCTATGTATGTATCAGTCAGTACTGTCTGTATGTATCAGTCAGTACTGTCTGTCTGTGTATGTATCAGTCAGTACTGTCTGTATGTATCAGTCAGTACTGTCTGTCTGTGTATGTATCAGTCAGTACTGTCTATCTATGTATCAGTCAGTACTGTCTGTATGTATCAGTCAGTACTGTCTGTATATGTATGTATCAGTCAGTACTGTCTATGTATGTATCAGTCAGTACTGTCTGTATGTATCAGTCAGTACTGTCTATGTATGTATCAGTCAGTACTGTCTGTCTGTGTATGTATCAGTCAGTACTGTCTATGTATGTATCAGTCAGTACTGTCTGTCTGTATGTATCAGTCAGTACTGTCTATGTATGTATCAGTCAGTACTGTCTGTATGTATCAGTCAGTACTGTCTGTCTGTATGTATCAGTCAGTACTGTCTATGTATGTATCAGTCAGTACTGTCTGTATGTATCAGTCAGTACTGTCTATGTATGTATCAGTCAGTACTGTATGTATCAGTCAGTACTGTCTGTATGTATCAGTCAGTACTGTCTATGTATGTATCAGTCAGTACTGTATGTATCAGTCAGTACTGTCTATGTATGTATCAGTCAGTACTGTATGTATCAGTCAGTACTGTCTACATATTCTTCTATCACGTTTCTTAGCTCTAATTCGTAGACTCTAACTAGTCCCTTAAAATATACCAAAGTCCTGTAGCATCGCTTTAAGAATAGGGAACCTCCCAGTCCAGCTGACTCCCCCAATGAGAATGAACACAGAGTCAGTCCTTTAGAACGGTGCCACCATGGAGACGACAGCTGTGGGTGAGAGCACGGAGGAGGTCCAGAACTCTAGAACTCGTTTCATTGTGTTTGTCTTTGTGGTTGGCATAAAGACGTGTGACCTCAGAATTACAGTGGGTCATCAACATCCAATGAATGTATCTGAAGTAAAAAATGAAATGATCTCTCCGCCATATTAGACTGGCCTTGTGCTGTCCTGATTGTGTCTCCTGCATGGTGGCTGAATGTTGGAGACTCATTTACATTTACATTTATGGCATTTAGCAGACGCCTTTATCCAAAGCGACTTACAACAAATACATTTGTTGAAGTAAGTGAATCATCTATCCAACAGTCCTCATAAGACAAAGTAATCAATGCTCACACCAGGGGCCATAGGCAGTCGTAATTCCAGTAGGCTATTTAAAATAAATAAATAAATAAATAATTAGCAGGAGAGAATTTGCACCATCAGCAGCACAGTATGGGCTATATTATGGGAGTATCATTATTGTATTTTAGTAAAATTGTAAAATTAAATAATAATGTAAATGCGGATGAAGAATATTAAGATCATGCAGAATGTCATGATGCAGGATGGATATAGCTTTCTCTTTCATAGGATTTCTATGATTTCAATAATAGTTTTCACTGTCAAAAAGTGGCAATTGTCTTTATAGCAATTTTGTGTGTGTTTACATTGTAAGACTGAAGGGCTTTGTATTATTGTAAGAATGCTGCATGATGAATATGGTTTCTGCTTTTGCCAATAAAAGGATGATTTTCCTCTTCCACTACTGTCTTGTCTGACCTGCTTAGAACTGTTCATCTTTCCCACAGGCAGGGGAGGCTGGTGGAGGACGGGCTCATTGTAATGCATGGAATGGAATGAGGAATGGTGTCAAATACGTGTGTTTGATACCATTCCTCATTCCATTCCATGCATTACAATGAGCCCCGTCCTCTGATGTCTACCTCCACCAGCCTCTCCTGTAGCATCCTAGCAGTAGGGGTTTATAGATGAGGATTGGGAAACAAATAAAAAAGTACAACTGAGTAGTTTTGGAAGTGCCTTAGGCTGTTTTTCATTTTCCTTTTTTTTCCTTCCTAACCTGTGCATGGAAGGACAGCCACAAATGATGTTAGCTCCCAAATGAAATTCGTTGCAGAGCATCGCAGACAGCCGAGAGCTCCCACCGGCAGGCAGGCTGGCAGGGAAGCACACCATGTTTTGCCCTTGAGACAAAGCAACAACAAGAACCCAGACACACGGACAAACTCTCCTCATTGCATTCTGGACCTGAGCTGTACCGCCACAGACCACAATAAAGTCATATTCACTGTTGAGGCGCTGGCCCTCAATGCACTTTGGTTACAGAGTGTCCTTCCCAAGGGAAGGCAGGCCGAGGTAGAAATCGGAGGACGGGCTCATTGTACGTGTGTTTGATACCATTCCTCATTCCATTCCATGCATTGCAATGAGCCCCGTCCTCCAATTTCTACCTCCACTAGCCTCCACTGATTCACTCACTGCTGGCTGCTCTCCCTGAATAAACTCGGTTACAGACTGTCCTTCCTCCTCACATTGGTTTATCCCTGACCAAGGACTGTCTTTGAGAAACTGAAGTACGAGAAATGCGAAGGTTTGATGATGGTCTTTTGACAGAAAACAGAAATATGTCCTCAATCTCACTATGACTGCAGCAGAGGAGGCAGGTGGAGGTGGAACGCCACAGTAATGCTACGTGAGGCTATCTACCGTAGAGTAACACCAGGGGAGGCTGGTAAGTTTGATACCGTTCCTCATTCCATTCCATGCATTACAATGAGCCCATCCTCCGATTTCTACCTCCACCAGCCTCTTCTGAGTAACACACTGACGACATCCAGTGAGCATCAGAATGAAGAGAAAGAGGACGCGTCAACCTCATATGTCCTACATCCTGGCTCTAGGTGTCGCTGTTGAGTTGCGTCTGAACACTCTTTGCACCAAATGATGCACAGTCTTAGCAGATGCACCAGATAGACCCGTGTGAATTGGCTTCCCTGCACTGAATGGAAGCACATTTTTACCATTTTACATTCCAGCTGATAAAATCCAATATGATGTTTGAATCGACCGGCTCTTGAGAGACACAAATCCAATCCTATTAGGTATGCATGTTACAGAGCATGTTTTTTTGTTAAAGCTCGATTTCAATATTTTAATTTGACTTGCATGACCGTATCTGCTGAGAATCTTGGAGGGTCACAGCGGAGAGAGTGCCAAGAATGTGACTTTTGAAGACTGTGTTGGCGGAATAGTCTGTTACAGTCAGTGTCATCTTCTGTCACTCCTCTATGAAGTCATACAGGTCATGGATATTGCCATAGTGGGGTTTCAGTGTGTATGTATTGCAGGGTCGTTGTAATTCATGGAATGGAATAAGGCATGGTATCAAACACACGAGCCATGTTCAGAGAGGAGGGTGAGACAGGCTGACTCTCCCCTGCTGTGTGAGAGAGGCCCATCAAGAGAGGCTCATCAAGAGAGGCTCATCAAGAGAGGCTCATCAATACGCTGCAGTGGGGGGGGGGGGGGGGGGGGGGATCTGGGGAGGCCGGTGGAAGTAGAAATCAAAGGATGGGTTGAATTGTATTGCATGGAACGGAATAAGGACTGGTTTGATACCATACCTTATTCCATTCCATGCATTACAAGGAGCCCATCCACCAATTGCTACCTCCACCAGCCTCCCCAGATGCACTGGAAAGAGTGCACCCTGATGCACTGTAGACAGGTAATTGTAGATACAATAACCCACATCCTAGCCTCATTTCACCTTTGACCCCCTACATCTTATATTCTTTCTCTTTTAAATGTCAACTGTACAAGCAAGTCCCCGCCTGGGAGTTATGCTGAATATCTACAGCCTTAGTCAGAGAGAGTAGGGTCAGGTCTGCATCCCCCTCTAAGAGATGAATTAGTGCCAATGTCAGAGTGGTTCACATTGAAACCTGCTGTGGGGAAGGAAAGTCACCGAACGCCTGTGTCTGAGGGGATTAGAGGCACTGCGGCTGTATAACGGACCATTAACAAACGCTCGCACGCACGCATGCACACACACACATACACACACACACACACGAAGGGAAAGGACCAGGCTCCCTTGGCAACAGAGGGCCCAAGCCCAGACCAGATCAGACTAGCCTAGGACAGCCCAGCACAGCTCAGACCAGCACAGCACGGTACAGCACAGTACAGTACAGTACACCTACTACCTTCATGTCTACGGTCTCTCGTAATCTTCAAACTTGAACTCTGTATAAGGCAAAAAAGAAAGAGAGAAAAAAAAAGAAAAAAAAAAAGAAATTGTATTAACAAAGAACATTGCACCTCTATTCAGTTAATGAAATATTGATTTAGAAATGTATTCTAAGCCTGTAAAGGCCTGAAAGCTTTTAAAGTGCTTAGCGCCTTTACTCAGAGCCAACTTCATCTATTATTTTTCAGCAGTGTTCATTTCTAAAAGTAGAAACTGATAATGTTGTTCCTGCGGCACTAATTTATTTTGGGTTTATTGTTTGGGTCATTAGTGTGATCTGTTTCTACCATGGGAATAGTGGGGTTTGAGGAGCAGGGAATCGGATTAATAAAACATCTGGGCATTTTAAAATAAAAATCACAGTAGGACATCATGTGTTTAGTGCAGTCAATACCAATTCCCCCTGTAAGGCTTCACTCTACCACAACAAATGCCTGTCCCAGCCCAGCCCAGCCCAGCCCAGCCCAGCCCAGCCCACCCCAGCCCAGTACAGCCCAGCCCAGCCATCCCCGGCCTTTGCATTCTGCCCCGACCCAAGCCAAGCCCAGCCCAGCCCAGCCCAGCCAAGCCCAACCTTGCCTTGCCATGTCCTGTACAGCTATACCAGCCCCAGCCCAGCCCAGCCCAACCCAACCCAGCCCAGCCCAGCCCACCCCCAGCCCTATCCCCAACCCCAGCCCCAGCCCACCTCACCCTGCTCTAGCCCCAGCCCAGCCCCAGCCCACCTCACCCTGCTCTAGCCCCAGCCCCAGCCCAGCCCAGCCCCAGCCCACCTCACCCTGCTCTAGCCCCAGCCCAGCCCAGCCCAGCCAGCCCCTAGCCCCAGCCCAGCCCACCCCACCCAGCCCTAGCCCTAGCCCCAGCCCCAGCCCCATCCCCAGCCCCAGCCCCATCCCCAGCCCAGCCCAGTCCACCCAGCCCTAGCCCCAGCCCCAGCCCCAGCCCCAGCCCCAGCCCCAGCAAACCCCAGCCTGACCCACAGTCCATCAAGCACCTTACTGATAAACCAACCCAGCCACTGCACCTGCACTGCTCTCTGCTCTAATTTAATGATAGCCATCACCTGTTCAAGAGCACCGCCCCGCTCCAGATTGTTAGTGAATAATTGGACGAGGCCCGTGTGCTTGATTAGTTTGATAGCCACATTTTTCACTGTCCCCCGGCAATTGCTTGGCACTACAGTTGCGTGGTTTTCATTAATTACAATCTTAATTGATTTGGAAATGTTGTCCCAAGTCCGGATAGGAGGTGGGTTTGTTTGTGAAGAGCAGAACATCTCTCTGTATGTTTTTCCACTTAAGAAGACAAATGAAGCTCATTGTTTTAGCAGATTGTGGGGCAGATTCTTGTAGCGTCGGACCTCAACAGCACAGGCTTCTCATGCTGCTGTTG
>NC_139656.1:33083953-33091453 GCF_951799395.1 Argentina silus | reverse complement strand
TCAAATATTCTGCTCTCCGAGAGCGGAGAGCATCCCTGAACATAAACTGTAGTAATGTACATGTGAACTCCACAACCAAATCACCCTCTGGGAGACATCATTCACTCCAGCCCAGCCCAGCCCAGCCCAGCCCAGCCCAGCTCAGCCCAGCCCAGCTCAGCCCAGCCCAGCCCAGCCCAGCCCAGCCCAGCCCAGCCCAGCCCAGCCCACCCCAGCCCATGTGTGGTAGCATCTAAGCTCTAGATGTATGGTATATCATGATAGCATCTAAGCTCTAGATGTATATTATGATAGCATCTAAGCTCTAGATGTATGGTATATTATGATAGCATCTTAACTCTAGATGTATATTATGATAGCATCTTAGCTCTAGATGTATATCATGATAGCATCTAAGCTCTAGATGTATATCATGATAGCATCTTAGCTCTAGATGTATATCATGATAGCATCTTAGCTCTAGATGTATATTATGATAGCATCTAAGCTCTAGATGTATATTATGATAGCATCTAAGCTCTAGATGTATGGTATATTATGATAGCATCTTAACTCTAGATGTATATTATGATAGCATCTTAGCTCTAGATGTATATCATGATAGCATCTTAGCTCTAGATGTATATTATGATAGCATCTAAGCTCTAGATGTATATCATGATAGCATCTAAGCTCTAGATGTATATCATGATAGCATCTTAGCTCTAGATGTATATCATGATAGCATCTAAGCTCTAGATGTATATCATGATAGCATCTAAGCTCTAGATGTATGGTATATTATTATAGCATCTAAGCTCTAGATGTATATTATGATAGCATCTAAGCTCTAGATGTATATTATGATAGCATCTTAGCTCTAGATGTATGGTATATTATGATAGCATCTTAGCTCTAGATGTATATTATGATAGCATCTTAACTCTAGATGTATATTATGATAGCATCTTAACTCTAGATGTATATTATGATAGCATCTTAACTCTAGATGTATATTATGATAGCATCTAAGCTCTAGATGTATGGTATATTATGATAGCATCTTAGCTCTAGATGTATATTATGATAGCATCTTAACTCTAGATGTATATTATGATAGCATCTTAGCTCTAGATGTATATTATGATAGCATCTAAGCTCTAGATGTATATTATGATAGCATCTTAACTCTAGATGTATATTATGATAGCATCTTAACTCTAGATGTATATTATGATAGCATCTAAGCTCTAGATGTATGGTATATTATGATAGCATCTTAGCTCTAGATGTATATTATGATAGCATCTTAACTCTAGATGTATATTATGATAGCATCTTAGCTCTAGATGTATGGTATATTATTATAGTTTCAAGTTTCAAGTTTATTGTTACGTCTCATACATGAGTGCAGGGAGTAAAATTCTTGGGCTCGGTTCCTTGACAATGCAGCATCCAATACAAATAATACAAATAATACAAACAATACAAATAATACAAACAATACAAATAATACAAATAATACAAATAATACAATACGCAGTAGTGCAATGAGGTAAGGACAAGACAATAAGTGACCTAGTACAAGATAAGTGAGACAAGACAATAAGTGACAGTACGATATAAGTGAGATGGTTGGACAGTGACGATTGTTGGGGAAACAAGACAATAGACACGACACAATTGCAGTATAAATAGTAGAATAAAGCATCTTATCTCTCAATGTATGGTACATTATGATAGCATCTTAGCTCTAGGTGTATGGTAAATGATGAATGATATTAGTGCTATACTGCCAGTATATACTACCCGCAGTATATACTACCAGCTATACTACCAGCTATACTACCAGCTATATTACCAGCTATACTACCCAACCTGCCTTTCATGCATCTCGCTGGAGGTGAGATTGAGGAAGGTAGTTGGAGAGCATACTCCCTGTTTTGGGTTATATGGAAAATGTGCTCTGAATTCCAAATTCGCTCCTACCTTCTCACCCGTACGTACTTGTGTAGATCTGAAAGGAATTGATAGGTGTAAGCTGCAATGTGGCGAAAATGCCACCGAGCCTATCAGAGGTCAAGGTTGAGCTGTAGCTTACACCTATCCAATCCTCTTAGATCCATAGTGTTCAGGGGGCTGAGGATAGTATTCATCAGGGGAGGCTGGTTGAGGTAGAAATCGGAGGACGGGCTCATTGTAATGCATGGAATGGATTGAGGAATGGTCTAAAAGATGATACCGTTCCTGATTCCGTTCCATGCATTACAATGAGCCGATCCTCCAATTTCCACCTCCACCAACCTCCACTAGTATTCAGGTCATACTGTAGCATACTCTGTCTGTCTGTATTCTATCCACAAAACCTGTCAGCATTTTAACCAATTGGCATCACAGCGATCAAGCAAGAGGAGTTTTAGAAAAACAATTTCTGACCGTAAATGAGCAAAACTGAATCACAACTTTTTGATGCTTGAGGTAATGTTGGGATAATTTCCTCAGCAATGGTTTAATCTATTTTGGATTGTCAGTCTGTGTTACAGCGAGTTAAGCCACTGTAAGAAGTAATTAGAAAGAAGTCTACAGCAGGGGAGGCTGGTGGGGGTAGAAGTCAGAGGACGGGCTCATTGTAGTGCTTGGAACGGAATGATGAATGGTATCAAACACACATGGTATGATACCATGATACCATTCCTCATTCCATTCCATGCATTACAAGCCCGTCCTCCGATTTCTACCTCCACCAGCCCCCCCTGGTCTACAGCACCCTCTCTCAAACATAACAGAGAGCCCCCCCCCCTCCCTATGGCTCTCCATTTAGATTAAGCAATTTAAATGATTGCAATTACACACCGTCAAGGGCTTTTATATCAATTTGATTGAATAACCGCTTTAATTCAATACCCCCCAAACTAATTCCTCTCCACTTTAAACTATATGGCAGGAGTCAGTTCCAATTTTCCTTACCCAACATTTTTCTATTTTTTATCTGTCTCTTTATCCCCCCCCCCCCCCCACACACACACACACACACACACACCAACCCCCCGTAGCTAAACCACAGCTCCGTGTGAAACAGAGAGGGGTTTCTCCTTAGTTCAGCTGTAGCTAGTGTTAATAACGCATGACATCAATCTCTCTCTTCCGTAAGATGAGGCATAGGAAACGCTTCAGGACGCAATTAACCAAGACCGATTGTAAGCCATTGTAAATCTGCCACGTTCCCCTCCCAGGTCACAGGTCAGTGAGCTGTACTCCAGAGGACAGTGTGTCCATAGGCGCAATCAGCACTAAGACAGGAGCACCGTCGTATTTGCATGTCGCAAAGTGTTTGAACCGTTGGAGATGGACACACATGATTAAACAGCATGTTGTCAAAAGCTACAGTAGTGTATAGTCTCTCAGCAGAAATGTGATGTGAAGGTTTTTTGGTGTCCCCATACACACCAAAGAAGTTATATAGAAGTTATATAGATGATTCACTTACTTAAACAACTGTATTTGTTGTAAATCGCTTTGGATAAAGGCGTCTGCTAAATGCCATAAATGTAAATGTAAATGTAAGTTCTAGTTAGTACCAAAATATGGTTCTTCATTTGTCCCTTTAGGGGAATCCTTTGAAGAACCCCTTTTGGGTTCCATGTAGAACCCTTTTGGGTTTCATGTAGAACCCTTTTGGGTTTCATGTAGAACCTTTTCGGTTCCATGAAGAACCCTTTTGGGTTCCATGTTTAACCCTTTCCCCAGAAGGTTCTAAATGGAACCCAAAAGGGTGTACATGGAACCTAGAATGGTTCTTCAAAGGGTTCCCCTCCAGGGACACATAAAGAACCCTATTTTTTTTTCTACGAGTGTAATTCCAACTGTGTCCCTGTTATGTGGTCATTACCAGCAGATTTATCTCCAGCGATCTTATAAACCGTCTTTATTATGCAGCAGATCCCAGAGCTCAGTGGTCTTGTGCAGTCTCAGAGCAACTCTCCCCCTCGGGCCCCAAGAAGTCATCTCCAACCCCGGCCTTCTACACCCAGAGACTCAGCTCTTCTTCCCTCTCCGCAGGCCAGCCATGGAAATTCATCATTCCAAGTGGATATCATCGGAAAATCAATGAGTCATTGCTTTGGGGTGATGTAGATAATAATGAGGACGTAGTATAATCCACCATGTCGTTGGAAGGAGGGGGGAGGTATCCGTGACCTTTGGTTTTGGAGAAGAGGCACGTTGGGACCCTCTCTCCCTGCTGTACCACCCCCCCCCCCACACACACACACACACACACCACCATCCGCCAGTTCATTTACAGTCACAAGGCAAATGTCCTCTTGCCGTCGGCAAAGTCTTCCACCTGAGAAAGGTGCCACGTACTGTAGTTGCCCCTGGACGAGGAACATGACACCTGAAAGAGAACCGAGTCCCTGAGAAACAAAGCAGGATTTCTTTCTGCCATAAATAAAGAGCATCAAGATAATTTGATTTTTTTTCTTTTCTTCTCATCTCCCCCCCCCCCCCCCCCCTCTCTCTCTCTCTCCCTCTCTCTCTCTCTCCCTCTCTCTCTCTCTCCCTAGCACTGCAATGCAGATAGATATACTGTACACGCGTGTGTGATACCGTTCCTCATTCCATTCCATGCATTACAAGGAGCCAGCCCTCCGATTTCTACCTCCACCAGCCTCCCGTGATATACACTGTAAGTATGTGAATAATCTTTTTGTGTGATCAGGCAATGCTTTTCTTAATTGCATCCTAAGGGAATGAATAAAGTTGTATTAAATTGACTTGAATTTAAAATGTAATTTCTCTTTCATCTGTCATGGTTGGAGAGAAAACCTCCATGCCAGTCCATCTCTGTCATCACTAGACAACCCTAACCCTAACCCTAACCTCCATGCCAGTCCATCTCTGTCCTCACTAGACAACCCTAACCCTAACCCTAACCTCCATGCCAGTCCATCTCTGTCATCACTAGACAACCCTAACCCTAACCCTAACCTCCATGCCAGTCCATCTCTGTCATCACTAGACAACCCTAACCCTAACCCTAACCTCCATGCCAGTCCATCTCTGTCATCACTAGACAACCCTAACCCTAACCCTAACCTCCATGCCAGTCCATCTCTGTCATCACTAGACAACCCTAACCCTAACCCTAACCTCCATGCCAGTCCATCTCTGTCCTCACTAGACAACCCTAACCCTAACCCTAACCTCCATGCCAGTCCATCTCTGTCCTCACTAGACAACCCTAACCCTAACCCTAACCTCCATTACAGTCCATCTCTGTCCTCACTAGACATCCCGGCTGCAAAACACCTAGTGTACTCTTTCTCCTCCCTGAATTTGGATTTTAAACCCTAACCCTTACCCAGGCCTAACCTTAACCTACCCCTACCTTATGCCTAACTCTACAACCTTAAATTAAGACCATACAGCAAATTTGCTTGGTCGTCAGTTTTGACAATATTGACCCCCGCCACACACACACACACACACACACACACACACACACACACACACACACACCACCCCCCCTCCATGAGGAATGGCCATTGCTCATTTTGTTCCAAGCGTTACAATGAGACCGTCCTCCGATTTCTACCTCCACCGGCCTCCCCTGATCCCCCCCCCACTACTGCAGCGTAGATGAGCCTCACGCAGGGACTCTCTCACGCAGCAGGGGAGAGTCAGCCTGTCTGACATCCTGCTCTCTGAACATGACACATCCTCTCACTTGAAATAATGAAGTCAAGAGGAGTGGATGGTGGTCGCTCATCATTATTCCTGAGTAAACATCTCTCTCTCTCTCTCTCTCTGTCATTCACACTCTCTCTCTCTCCCCCCCCCCTCTCTCTCTCTCTGTCATTCACACTCTCTCTCTCCCCCCCTCTCTCTCTCTCTCTCTCCCCATCCTCTCTCTCTCTCTCCCCCATCCTCTCTCTCTCTCCCCATCCTCTCTCTCTCTCCCCTTCACACTCTCTCTCTCCCTCTCTCCCCATCCTCTCTCTCTCTCTCCCCCATCCTCTCTCTCTCTCCCCATCCTCTCTCTCTCTCCCCTTCACACTCTCTCTCTCCCTCTCTCTCCCCCCCCATCCTCTCTCTCTCTCTCCCCTTCACACTCTCTCTCTCCCTCTCTCCCCATCCTCTCTCTCTCTCCCTCTCTCTCCCCCCCCATCCTCTCTCTCTCTCCCCTTCAGACTCCCCCCCCGCCCCTTTCTCTCACTCTCTTCCTCTGTGACGGCTCACACAAGACAGATGTCACAGAGACCAGAGGCATGGTCAGAGCCAGTGAGGCTGAGATACCACTGAGATATTCATTAACGGCCTGTCAGGAACGGCTGGCTGGAACGTATTCATGCAGACCTCTCATCTGTTAGGGGCAGAGAGGTTGAGAACAGCTCCAATGACACACGGTTGGTTTGTTGTTTTTTTCCCCCCCGACAACTTCAAACAGCTTCTTTTACAGAATTGATACGCTTTTATCCAAAGCGACTTACATTGCAGTGAGTGCATACATTTCAGTATACATGGTCCCAGCGGGAACCAAACCACAACCTAAGCGTTGTGACCAACCAACTGAGCCACAGAGGAGTTGGGGCAAAGTTGACGATATCAGACCAAAACTATATAATCCTTCATGTTTCTCTAACGTCATTAACATTTTATACAAAACGTCAGATTTTGTATACGAATATATCAGATAATAAGCACCGAGCACTGTTGATGGAAGGATGCTGCTGTCTCGCAATAACTTGTGGTCCTCTGTGGCTCAGTTGGTAGAGCATGGCGCTAACAATGCTTAGGTTGTGGGTTTGATTCCTGCTGGGACCATATATACTGAAATGTATGCACTCACTGCAATGTAAGTCGCTTTGGATAAAAGCGTCAAATTAATGGCATATATATATTATATGCTATGGACACAGTAAGCATTAAAAAGAAACGTTTAGGAAAAGGCTATTTCATCATTAAATCCTATTATTATTCTTATTAGAACTTCTGAGGATTTATTTGCGGCAGTCGTCTTTAAAGTTGTTTACCGCGGGTCACAGCGCTGAATAAGGATGACGGCATCTGAATGGAACGGAAAACGGAGGCTTTGACAATAAAGACTGGGGTTACGCTCATTGCTCCGCTGGCATTTCACAACGGTTTGACTTCACTTTTCTGTGAGAAATCTTGGAGAAATAACAGTCATTTTGAGTTCGTATGAAAAGAATATACTAGAATGTGAAAATACTGAATGTCATGTCTCAAAATCGACATCTACCTTACCTCTGTATTGTTTTATGTCCTGCGGATTCAAAGAGAAAGATGACGAGTTTATCGAGGAAGTGAGTCAGGTCGCCTAACGGGAGTTACAGTAGTACATTTACATTTACATTTACATTTATGGCATTTAGCAGACACGTTTATCCAAAGCGACTTACAACAAATACATTTGTTTAAGTAAGTGAATCATCTATCCATCAGTCATCATAAGAAAAAGCAATCTATTGTAGGACCAGGGGCTATTGGCAGTCGTAA
>NC_139656.1:33061453-33078953 GCF_951799395.1 Argentina silus | reverse complement strand
GCGTTTGCCATCTTATTCTCTCTATTAGAAATGCTTGTGCTGCATAAAAGGCTCAGTTATGGTGTTGGGCATCAGTCCATTTGTTTTAATTAACACCGTTGCTTTGTCATTACATGTGAAGTCAAGCGTTCAGTTATAGGTTAAGGATATTAAGTGGCTCTGTTTATTAGAATAATGTCATCTGTAAATGAATGGAGGAATGACATCAACAACAACATCCGTATGTGTTGGGCCCCCATTAACACCCCCCCCCCATCCGCCTACACACAGCTGCAGTTCTTATTTAATTAATGTCTCACACAGAGAATTGTTATTATTATTATTATTATAAGTCTGTGCTGTCATATCCCATCAAAGAATTCCAAATTCAGGACTAGTGTCTTTGGAGGAAGAGCTATTTGTTCTGTTTATATGTATATTTCTAGTCATTCTACCAAATTCAGGATCAAAAACAACATTTCTAAATAACTTTGGACTGAACATTTCTAAGTGTACAAGAGTCTATGTTTTCTAATCACGGCAAATGTGTGCATATCCATGTAAACAAACTAAACTTACTCAACAAATAGTATGTAAAGGACGGTGCTAGACCACGACACCAGATTTTAGACAACGCTACCGATTTATCATGGCAATGCACCATTATCTTAAAGCTAAAATCTATGTACAGTACCAGTCAAAAGTTTGGACACAAACTTGCCAAGAGTGTGCAAAGCTGTCATCAAAGCAAAAGGTGGCTACTTTGAAGAATCTAAAATATAAAACATATTCTGGTTTGTTTAACACTTTTTTGTTTACTACATAATTCCATATGTGTTCCTTCATAGTTTTGATGTCTTCAATATTAATCTACAATGTAGAAAATACTGAAAATAAAGAAAAAGAATTGAATGAGAAGGTATGTCCAAACTTTTGACTGGTACTGTATATATATAAGCTACCCTGTGGTTCTTCAGACCTCATAAACCCAGTATGTGTGAGATACAGTACTTGGCATTAAAGCCAGCTTAAAGCTAAAATCTACGTACTGGACCTTTAAGGCTTTTCTATTACGGCTTCTCTCCCAGTGAATGACGGGGCTCAAGTTGTCCGTTGAAAGACAGAAACATGAACTAACATACGGCTACAAACTGACATCCTAACAGCATCTGTTGGTGAATGACAGCTGTCAGAAAAGGACACTGAATCCACCTTGTAGAACTAATGCATCAGTGGAGGCTGGTGGAGGTAGAAATCAGAGGACGGGCTAACACAATGTGCTACCTCCACCAGCCTCCTCTGTAATGCATCCATGCCTGTCTTGTCATTTGTGTTCCCCAGGAGACAGAGTTAAGAAAGCAAACAAAATCATCTGTCTTTTCCCGAGAGGTAAACAACATTCCACTTTACATAGACACCCTTGAGGAACTCAACAAACAGCCAAACCAAAGGAGAGGCTTTTTTATTTTATGCTTTCCTCAGCGTTTCAGCTGCACGATTTAAACCCTTCCATAGACTTGTCGCCTCATTTAACCAAATAAACATAACACATCGCCTACAGACACATACAGACATACACCAGCGCTTCAGAAAACACTTCTCCTCCCATTCTATTGTTCCCACATTTGACCGAATTAAAGTTTCACCGTTTAACGTTCTAACAAAGGCAATGAATGTTGTTTGCCACATGCCTTACAAACAAGTTGAAAACAAGGCTGCGCTGTAAAAGTGACTTTAATTCCCTTTTATGGCTATGAAAATACCAAGGGGCTGTAACTGTTTAACAATGTTGAAGCCGTGCCCGCAGACACCGTTAATTCTATTTTCTGTCCTGCTCACTAACTTCCAGTTCTGTTCTTAGTTTGGTCCAGGACAGTTTAGACAGGAAGGCACAGTGGTTTGGCTAAACTCCCTTCAAAGGGGGATATACATTGATCCTAAGTACAACTAAAGTACAACTTTATAATAACTTTCATACATGAGCATTTATAAATGTTGACACATTTGTATAATTGCTTATAAATGCTTAATACCTGGTTATAAATCCTTCGAATTCATCACAGTTAATTTAAAGTGTTACCCCCTAAGGTTCAATGAATGGATTTCTGTGTGGTAATTGGAATCGGAGTATATACTGAAATGTATGCACTCACTGCAATGTAAGTCGCTTTGGATAAAAGCGTCAGCTAAATGGCATATATTATATATATTATATATATATATAATACATTGTGGATTGATCAATCATGAATTAGCTGAATTAACACATTTATCAACACACTTACAGCATAAATAAAAATGTTTATGAGTTGGTTTTTCAAAGTCACACAGCCAGTCACGACATTAGATTTACATAATGTTAGAAATATTAAATATTATAGTAGTAATATATAATTAATACTATGATTGATAACACCGACTGTACACAATTTAATATGTCAATGCAATATTCATATCCACATCCAAAGTGTGTGAAGGTCTTTACTTTAGTAACATCTCCAAGTTGTGAAAGACTTTCCAACCATTAATTCCTCCATTTTAGCCTCTTCGTCAGAATTATTTATATTTTCTAGAGGAGAGCAGAACTTCCTGGCCAAGAGGGAAAAAATGTCACAGACTAAAGTTATATCTCTAAATAATTAACATGGACAATACTATCTTTTACACTTGTCCGACAGATTTTACAGCCAGATTACTCATATTCATTATGCCCCAAAGAGGAATTACTATTTGCTCAAGCTGAGGTGAAATCCCGGTAATGGTGGATTGCCAAAAAGACGATATGGGCAGAAAATTAGGAAGCTGGAAGATATAAGGGTATAGCCACTGGCGTGACAATTTAGTGCAATCACCGGCTTCATTTTACAGCTGCTATGGGGTGTTGGGACTGTGTGTGTGTGTGTGTGTGTGTATGTGTGTGCGCATGCGCTTGTGTGTGAGTATATGAGTGTGTAGGTGTGTGGATGCGTGTGTGCACGAGTGTGTGAGCCCCTGTGTGTGTGCGTGCGTGCATGCGTGTGTGTGTGCGTGTGTGAGCCCCTGTGTGTGTGTGTGCGTGCGTGCATGCGTGTGTGTGTGTGTGTGTGTGTGTGTGTGTGTGTGTGTGTGCGTGCGTGCATGCGTGCATGCGTGTGTGTGTGTGTGTGTGTGTGTGTGTGTGTGTGTGTGTGTGTGTGTGTGTGTGTGCGTGCGTGCATGCGTGTGTGTGTGTGTGTGCGTGTGTCGAGGTATAAGGGTTGAAGGGGGGGAACATGGCTCCAAACACAGAACCCTCAGAGCTGTGCATTCCTCCACGCCGGAGGGGCTGTCTAGATGGATCAGCACCAGGGACAGCACCAAGTCAGACTACAGCCTTACATCTACAGCTAAAGGCTTTTCAACATCCACGAGCACAAAACACCAGTCAAAACAATGGACAGCTCCAGACTGCTAACAGTGGCTGAACACTTGGAGCCGGATTTGGTGGTGCCAGCTATTTGATTTAAGTGTGTTTAAATGTGGCTGCAATACAGTGATCGTCTGATCTTCCACACATTTACATTTACATTTATGGCATTTAGCAGACACCTTTATCCAAAGCGACTTACAACAAATACATTTGTTTAAGTAAGTGAATCACCTATCCATCAGTCATCATAAGATAAAGTAATCAATGCTCGGACGAGGGGCCATAAGCAGTCACAATGCTGGAAGAAGGATTTTTTTTTTTTTTTTCTCCAAGTGTGCATGGTGGTCAATGCCCCACTCTCTCCAGCCTATTTACAGCCAACACCTATTTACAGTTGAATGAGCATGCCCGGTGGACATCCTGAAGAAATCGCGCCTTGCCTGTCGTCAATTCCTTTGCTATTGTATATAGTAGAGGCCACCTGGCTCTCACACCTACTGTATGTCCTATTGTTGGGATGGTGTTTAAAGACAAGGACAGCACAATGTCCTTTGAGTTTTGGCTTAGGCCTGTGATGGGAACCATTCTCCTGTGCTGTCCTTGACACACGTGGCGTTAAAGAGTATGGTTGAACTTCCATTTGTTTGCTATTACGGTTGGTTAATTTGTTGATACTCGTTCTTCCTATGTCCTTTAATGTGATGTTGTGTGCTAGACACAGGTTCTGTTAAATCAGCATAACATATTCATGAACAGGTTCGCCCGTTAATGTTTAATGTTCACATGCATCGTTAGCGACACATTAAGTGTTGAGTCATCAGCTTCAGGCGTTTGACCGAGCGTAGACTCCTCGTGATTCATCTTAACTTGAGGGCATGGTGAGATAACATGTTGGGTGTTCTTAATGGAATCTAGGATCCAATATGATTGATTGTCGGTCACACAGGGATGAGCAAAGCATTACCAATCATTATTAACAATGAAATATCGTATTGGAGTCAGATATAACATGTTAACTTGTGTTAGTTGGTCATGTGACAGCTTGTGTAGAGTCCGCTGTATCATATCCATAACCGTTTGAAGTTGCACTTGGGAATAACTGTATGTCTTATTCTCAAAAGTCCTTTATTGTTCAGTGTTTTATTTCCAATTCTTCACACCCATACGGCAGCCATAGGCCAGAAGGAAGCTACTCCAATCCTCGGTGGCCACAGTCCACCTCCCTATCATTGATCAATTAAAAGAGGCCAGGTCTGATTGAGTTCTGAGGTTTGGTTGTGAGGTAGGGTTGATTAGCAGCAGGATATATGCCCTCAAGGTCTGTTGAGTTACCCTAGCAACAGAATAGAGTCCTGCATTGGGTCGGGCACCCACCGTTCCCCGCAGATAACCTGTTAATAAAGCAATTTGTGACCCTGCGGGTGGGTTGTGGTCCAAATCAAGCATGTTGCAAGGCAGGTTTGGTTTTAATGATAATAACACCATAATTTATTTACCCGTTATTTGTGTTTGTAATGTCATTGTGTATTCTGCCATCAGAGTGCAGCCTGAGAGAGAAACAGACTTGTTCTGTCCCTCTCCTACTTCTATGATCAGTTCTAACCCTAACCCTAACATAATTATGAGATGGACAATGTTATTTTCTCTTTGTTCGCGGGTATCGGGGCAGGTTTCAAGTTCAGTTCTCATGGTTCGGGTCAGGTTGTGGCAGCGGTGCACACTGAAGGCGGGTTGCCGTTCGGGTCGTGGCAGAATTGTTGCGGGTTGGGTCTGGTGCGGGTTGTGAAAAATGGATCAGCGCAGGACTCTCCAACAGAATAGACCAGCCAACAATCAACATACAGGTAATGTTATTCTACCATCACCTAGCCAGGCCTTCTCTACCCCAAGCATTAGTTACACTACTAGAATTCTCTGATTCTAACTCTATGACTCCACCATCAACTGGCCACAGCAGGTGACACTGCTCTGTGGTCTACCTGAGGGGCAGCATAACAGAACAGTTAGCCTTCCAGCCATGTTTGCCTGAGGGGCAGCATACGAGAACAGTCAGACTCCCAGCTATGTCAGCATACGAGAACAGTCAGACTCCCAGCCATGTTTGTCTGAGAGGCAGCATACAAAAACAGTCAGACTCCCAGCCATGTTTGTCTGAGAGGCAGCATACAAAAACAGTCAGACTCCCAGCCATGTCTGCCTGAGAGGCGGCATACGAGAACAGTCAGACTCCCAGCCATGTCAGCGTACGAGAACAGTCAGGCTCCCAGGCATGTCAGTGTAGGAGAACAGTCAGACTCCCACCAGCCAGACAGCAGCACGGTGGCGGTGTGTGATTGTAGGAGGCCACTATCCACCATATGCTGGTGCTATAACAAGCCGTGAGAGGTGCCAGCCTAGTGACAACTCCATGAACACTCATTAAGAACACTTAACAGTGACGCCGGTTGACGTGACCTGTCATACGCAGTGAGCATCTACATGGCAGGCAATAACATCCTCATTACCTGCCTGAGGGGGAATTAGATTAAAGAGTCATTAGGCATGGTTGTCCATGGAGTAACACAAGAGCTAACCATGGATTATGATGTTGAGTTCCAAATCAGCCCTCCTATCTCCTACCCTCTACCCCCTACCTCCTACCTCCTACCCTCTACCCCCTATCTCCTACCCTCTACCCCCTACCCCCTACCTCCTACCTCCTACCCTCTACCCTCTACCCCCTATCTCCTACCTCCTACCCTCTACCTCCTACCCTCTACCCTCTACCTCCTACCCTCTACCCTCTACCCCCTACCTCCTACCTCCTACCCTCTACCCTCTACCCTCTACCCCCTACCTCCTACCTCCTACCCTCTACCCTCTACCCTCTACCCCCTATCTCCTACCTCCTACCCTCTACCTCCTACCCTCTACCCTCTACCTCCTACCCTCTACCCTCTACCCCCTACCTCCTACCTCCTACCCTCTACCCTCTACCCTCTACCCCCTATCTCCTACCCTCTACCCCCTACCTCCTACCCTCTACCCTCTACCTCCTACCCTCTACCCTCTACCCCCTACCTCCTACCTCCTACCCTCTACCCTCTACCCTCTACCCCCTATCTCCTACCCTCTACCCCCTACCTCCTACCCCCTACCTCCTACCCCCTATCCCCTATCTCCTACCCTCTACCCCCTACCTCCTACCCTCTACCCTCTACCTCCTACCCTCTACCCTCTACCCCCTACCCCCTACCCCCTACCTCCTACCCTCTACCCCCTACCTCCTACCCTCTACCCCCTACCTCCTACCCCCTACCTCCTACCCCCTATCCCCTACCTCCTACCCCCTACCCCCTACCTCCTACCCTCTACCCTCTACCCCCTACCTCCTACCCTCTACCTCCTACCCCCTACCCCCTACCTCCTACCCACTTCCCCCTACCTCCAACATCTAACCCCCTACCTCCTACCCTCTACCCCCTACCTCCTACCCCCTACCTCCTACCCCCTACCTCCTACCCACTTCCCCCTACCTCCAACATCTAACCCCCTACCTCCTACCCTCTACCCTCTACCCCCTACCTCCTACCCCCTACCTCCTACCCCCTACCCCCTACCTCCTACCCACTTCCCCCTACCTCCAACATCTAACCCCCTACCTCCTACCCCCTACTCCCTATAATAATAGTAATAATAATAATAATAATAATAATAATAATAATAATAATAATAATAATAATAATAATAATAATAATAATAATAATAATAATATCATAATAATAATCAGAAGGCAAAGTGGAGAAATTACCATATTTCTATCCAGTCATTTCAAATCTACAAGGGTTGCCAGGAGGAAAGGTCTGGAAGTCGATGTGGAACTCAGCAGTGGAGTGAAACATTAATTGCCTTGATTTGTCAAGTCAATTACCGACTCATCACTGTGAGGACGACATATTTCCAGGGCGAGGTAAACAAAACCATTGATATTCACATCCTAACCTCTCTCACAAACACGTCTCAACAACCAGTCACCCTACCCGAAAGAGTCATAGTCAGACTGCGCTGTAATACCCAAACTATTATGAATTATAAAGACCATCTTTCTCAATAAAATCAATGGCTGTTTCATCTTCATAGAGTACGAAAGATGAAACAGTGGTGTTGTTCTGGGTTGCAAATCACCTCTGAAATCACCTGAGGAGGCAGACAGTGTTACAGCAGCCGAAGGGGCTGTGGAGAGCGGAGTGGAGCGGAGTGTATGAGCGTGGCTGATCTGTTTTATTCATAGTGAGCAGTAAGACAACATCTCCCCAGTCCCCCCTGGAAAGAAGTCATCCTTAAAAGCTGCTATTGTTTGTTCTTGCGTTTGTTGATCTGGCTGGAAAATAGAATCACCCACCACCCACACACACCTACACCTACACCACACACACACACACACACACACACACACACACACACACACACACACACACACACACACACACACACACACACGCGACTCCATTAACACACTACACAGACACAGACGCACACGCACACGCACATGCACACACCCACGCACCCCCCCCCCCCCACACACACACACACATACACACACTCAGATTTATAGCAATACAGTCCATAAATTACAATCAAAAGCTGTCCATATCTATCTGTTTTTTTTTGTTTTTGTTTCTGGGTCTAACATTTCCTTCAGGTGACTGAATCAACGTGAATGTTAAATACTGTTGCGGCAACCAGGAGTGGCATTACACAGAGTTAGCTCAACAAATGATCGTGACGATTTCACTAGGAGAGCATGCCATGATTCACAATGACAAGGCATGAATTATTGAGGCAAACAAGCGCTGTGCTTGGAGCCATGTTTCACTTTGTACACGGAAACCCAGCAGGGCCAACAAAGAAATACAGACGGGCTGTTATTGAAAGCCATCCACAGCGTGGACCGTGGGAAGAGAGCAGAGGAGGCAGGTAGATCTCTACCGTAGATTGAAGACCCATCTCTTCAGGGCTACATCTTAACTGTCCCTCCTAAAGACCTCTTTATCCCCACCCCTGTGCAAGTTTTTCTCCTGAAAATAAATTAAAAAAAATATATATATATATTCCCTTCGTCTGGCATTGTGACTGCCAATAGCTCCTGGTCCTAGCATAGATGACTTTTTCTTATGATGACTGATGTATAGATGATTCACTCACTTAAACGAATGTATTTGTTGCTAGGATTTACATTTACATTTATGGCATTTAGCAGACGGCTTTATCCAAAGCGACTTACAACAATACATTTGTTTAAGTAAGTGAATCATCTATCCAACAGTCATCATAAGACAAAGTAATCAATGCTCACACCAGGGGCCATAGGCAGTCGTAATGCCAGTAGGCTATTTATAACAATTATTATTATTTTATTAGCAGGAGAGAACTTGTACGGAGGGGGGGGGGGTAGCGGGGGTGAAGAGGTCTCTAGGGTTGGGGTTAGGGTGAGTATAGGGGGGGTAGTGAGGGTGAAGGATAAAGGCATCTGCTAAATGCCATAAATGTAAATGTAAATGGTCGAGGTAGAAATCTGAGGAGGGGCTCAGTGAGATTTCTACCTCCACCAGCCTCTACTGGAAGGGAGCCTGACAGTCATTCTGACTGGGTGGAGTTGACTTGAAAGCTAGATCAGCAAGAGGCTCAATCACAGTATCCACATAAACCCCAGAGGACTCTCTCTGTAAACCCTGTCAGGTATTCATCTCCGACAAGCGAGGCTAGTGGAAGTAGAAATCGAAGGACGGGCTCATTGTAACGCATGGAACGGAATGAGGAATGTTATGCGTCTAATTCCATTCCATGCATTCCATGCAACGAGCCCGTCCTCCGATTTCTACCTCCACTAGCCTCCCCCCGAATCTCCAAAGAAACAGGCCTACTGTAGGTAAGGCTGCATTCTGTATCATAGTGAGGAGATATCCTGTTAGATTTGCTATAATTAGATAGTTTGGGGTAAAAAAAAAAAAGAAAAAAAAGTAGAATGCTAAGCGCTCTGTGTTCCATTTCTTGAGGATTCACCAGAACATTATTATTATTATGATTATTATTATTATCATCATCATGTACCCAATGTGATCAGGGAACATGGTTTTACTCATGTATGGCGATGTCGGCGTCTGTGGTCCGAACGACAGGTCTATGTAAGTTTTATTCAGTTATTTCTTGAGGATTCACCGGAACAAACGTCACAGAGACACCGTTTGGCACCTCTAGTTACCAAATGTTCCCAATTATTCGCGAGGATCAAGCCAGAAGATATCCCTTGTTACCGTACCGGTTTATAATACCACAGAGAACCATCCAGGAACAAGTGATGCTGTACTGTACCCATGCTCAGGAGAGGGACCTCCGGCACTTAGAAACTTTCCAGAGAGTTTGGAGCAGTGAGTTATCAGGTGCAGTCCCTGAGCGGGCCAGTGGGGGGGTTGTAATTGTCACCTTAATAGGTTATGGCTCCCTCTTGTCACCATTTCATTAGTTGATCGTTCATAAAGCTGCGCGTTGCCTGGGATCTTTCTAATCAAAAAAAGCGAACACCCACACACTTGCCTACGCACCCACGCACCCACGCACCCACCCACACCTACGCACCCACACACGCCCCCACCCATACCTACGCACGCCCCCACCCACACCTACGCAGGTACACACCTACAAACGCACGCATGCCCCTATGCACGCCCCCACGCACTCACGCACGCACACGCACACGCACACCCACAGCCACACACACACACACACACACACACACACACACACACACACACACACACACACACACACACACACACACACACACACACACACACACACACACACACACAGACAGACTCCAGTCTGGTGGGACCTGATTGATTTTCAGCAGCTGTAGATAAATCCATGTTCCGCATCTCATGTCACTGGTCGCTGCCTTGTCTTCTGCTCAGAAAAACTCTATTCATCACCCATAGCTGTACCAGACCCTGTACTCACTCACACACACACACACACTCACACACACACACACACACACACACACACACACACACACACACACACACACACACACACACACACACACACACACTCACACACACACACACACACACACACACACACTCACACACACACACACTCACACACACACACACACACACACACACACACACACACACACACACACACACACACACACTCACACACACACACACACACACACACACACACACACACTCACACACACACACTCACACACACACACACACACACTCTCTCCCTGTCCTTGTCTCCCACCGTTGCTGTACCACTCTCATCGAGGTATTTATAAGTCATATTTATCATCAACAAGCGGTACATGTACTCATTTGAAACCTTCTACTGGAGAGTTACAGACTGTGGCTATTACTTAAACCATGTCCTGGCCCTATAGTCATCTCAGGCCCAGCGTGGCCCACCGCAGGGAGTCGTACAATCATACCCTGCTCTCAATCGGAGGTACACTTCACTCTATGCTGTCATTGGCGGTTGCTAGGCTGCCGGAGGTTCCGATCGGTCGGTAACAATGTAATTGCAATCAGTGGAATGTATTGTGTATTGTTATCACCATTGTGTGCCCTGTGTGATAGGGAACATGGTTTTACTCATGCGTGGCGGGGGTCACCCCAGGGTCTGTGGTCCGAACGGCGGGTCTGTTTTATTCATCTGTCATGGAACCGCAACATGGGTCTGAGTTCTATTCACTTACTGTTCTATTGAGCGACCCGGAGCGTCTGTGAGCTTGAGCCTCTTTATTCCCCAGATCCAACATCCGACGGCCACAGAACTGCGTCAGGCCCCGCGCTGATCCACCGTGATGAATGGCACAGCTGTCATTTCACCACAAAGGCTGAAGCAAGATGTGCAGTGATTGATTTTCCCCGGGCTTGAAAGTGCTGACTGTAACCATGGAAAAGAGATTTGCCATCAAACTTCACCTTCTCCTTTATTCATGGACCAACTCAGTCATGTTTAACCATCAAATATGCCCCCAGCCATAGAGATGTGTATGTGTATGTGTATGTGTGTGTGTGTGCGTGTGTATGTGTGTGTGTGTGTCTGTGTGTGTGTCTGTGTCTGTGTCTGTGCAGTGTGTTAATGGAGGTGTGTGTGTGTGTGTGTGTGTGTGTGTGTGTGTGTGTGTGTGTGTGTGTGTGTGTGTGTGCCTGCATCTGTGCACAGGCTATTGTATGAGTATGAGTGATTGAAAGAAAGAAAGAAAGAAAGAAAGAAAGAAAGATTAAAGGTCATTGGTTTCTGCCTCCACCAGCCTCTCCAGCCACAACATACCTCCTCAAATGCTCAGTGGAGGAGTGTGGATCAGGGGAGGCTGGTGGAGGTAGAAATCGGAGGACGGGCTCATTGTAATGAATGGCATGGAATGAGGAATGGTATCAAACACACCATTCCTAACCCTAACCCATGCACTACAATGAGCTCGTCCTCCGATTTCTACCTCCACCAGCCTCCCCTGTTGTGGATATCCTAACATAAGGTCTCTAGTGAGTGATGTTACCCCATGATGGGGAAAAACCTTCACTGACGAGCTGATCCACATCTCCTACACTGTGTTGTGTTGTGTTGTGCCGGGCTGTACTGTACTGAGCTGGGCTGGGCTGGGCTGGGCTGGGCTGGGCTGTACTGTACTGTACTATACTATACTGGGCTGGGCTGGGCTGGGCTGGACTGGGCTGGGCTGGGCTGGGCTGGGCTGTACTATACTGGGCTGGGCTGGGCTGGGCTGGGCTGGGCTGGGCTGTACTATACTGGGCTGGGCTGGGCTGGGCTGGGCTGGGCTGGGCTGGGCTGGGCTGGGCTGGGCTGTACTATACTGGGCTGGGCTGGGCTGGGCAGGGCTGGGCTGGGCTGGGCTGTACTATACTGGGCTGGGCTGGGCTGGACTGGACTGGGCTGGGCTGGGCTGGGCTGGGCTGGGCTGGACTGGGCTGGGCTGGGCTGGGCTGGGCTGGGCTGGGCTGGGCTGTACTATACTGGGCTGGGCTGGGCTGGGCTGGGCTGGGCTGGGCTGTACTATACTGGGCTGGGCTGGGCTGGACTGGACTGGGCTGGGCTGGGCTGGGCTGGGCTGGACTGGGCTGGGCTGGGCTGGGCTGGGCTGGGCTGGGCTGGGCTGGGCTGTACTATACTGGGCTGGGCTGGGCTGGGCTGGGCTGGGCTGGGCTGGGCTGGGCTGTACTATACTGGGCTGGGCTGGGCTGGGCTGGGCTGGGCTGTACTATACTGGGCTGGGCTGGGCTGGGCTGGGCTGGGCTGTACTATACTGGGCTGGGCTGGGCTGGGCTGGGCTGGGCTGGGCTGGGCTGTACTATACTGGGCTGGGCTGGGCTGGGCTGGGCTGTACTATACTGGGCTGGGCTGGGCTGGGCTGTCCCCGGTCAGATGAATCTTCTCCAGCCTCTCTTCATCTTCTCCTTTAAAGTACACTTCATGTCCTGATTCACACTGGCCTGTTGTTATACATCATCCTGCCACCGGAGGACGGCTCCTCCAGGACCAGACCCACAGGAGTAGGGGGGAGGGAGGGAGGGAGGGAGGGAGGGAGGGAAGGAGGGAGGGAGGGAGGGAGGGAGGGAGGGAGGGATATTGAGTGTGGAGAGATTGTGAGAAAGAGCGGTGGAGGGATAGAGGGAGAGAGAGGGAATGGAGGAAGAAGGGAGGGAGAGAGAGGGAATGGAGGAAGAAGGGAGGGAGGGAGTGAGAGAGGAGGGGGGGGGGGGAGACATACTCTCTTCAGAGTGTATTTTGGTTCATATTTAATGTGAGTGAAGTTTTATAATTCAGTGATTAAAAATATCCCAACTTCATCTCTGTCTTATGAATGCACATACAATGCAAGTTTCACTTTCTGCCTTTCTTCGCCTTTCTTTGTGATTTGTTATATTAATTCACAGGCCACCCATTTCCTCCATTTCCTTGAGTGGCATCAAAGGGCCGTCGGTAGAGATAATGAGTTGAAATTCTAATCTGAAGTCTGAGACCCCAAAGGAATTAGAAATGCTCACACACACACCACATACACTACACACACACACACACACACACACAGACACACACACATGCACATGCACATACACACACACACACACACACACACACACACACAGACACACACACATGCGCATGCACACACACACACACACACACACACGTGCTACACACACACACACACACATGTGCAACACACACACACACACACACACACACACACACACACACACACACACACACACACACACATACACGGACACACAGAGCTGGGGAGATAACACACAGCGCACACTAATGACATTTGGAAGGAGAAGTATGCGAGCCCTCCATACAAAGTCGAGAAGAGAGGGAGGAGCAGGTGAAGATGTAGGCAGAACGTAAAGATTCAATCTTATAATTAAAACTAAATCTTCCATGACCCTATATCCAATTTAACTGTTTACGTTCCTCTCTCTTGTAAGGTGTGAGAGTCTCATCATTAAGACTAAATCTTCCATGACCCTATATCCAATTTAACTGTTTACGTTCCTCTCTCTCGTAAGGTGTGAGAGTCTCATCATTAAGACTTTCCTGAAATTTGATTTACCTCTCTCCACCGGACCTAACTCATTCCTATAGGATTTTCCTGTCGAGTGAAATGCACAGGGAACTCTTGTCATATTTCTTGACGCTAACATCATCTGAGGAGTCATGTTTCATATCATTTTTATCAGTAGAGGGCGAACTAACTTTTGTCACATTTCTGCTCACCATTTAAAGGACATACATACCTGACACAAGTGTTATTTGCTGTGATCTCTACACTCCTAAACACACTATGAATTATCATTCAGCTCACCGCATCCAGAATTTATTTAGTTTTCAAAATCTGTGTGTGGTCTAGGCCCCAAAGCCATGGTTGTATTATAACCAAATCTGTGATGGCCCGACAGCTAACTTCCTCATTAAGACTTGCTCTTGCTCTTCGTCAAATTTGGTGCCTTTATCACAAAAAACACAACTCCTTTAAATGTTGGCCTCTGGCCACTAGAATGAAATAAGAGAAAGATGTTCCACTTCCTTTTAAGGGGATTCAATACTTGAGACGTAGAACTGGGGAGAGTCATGTAGAGCAAACTCTTTTTGAATTAATGATCTCAATGACTTCAGGAGCAGCCCAGGAGTTCACACATCCAGTTCTCATCAGTTATACACTGCCTGTGGCCCCCCCAGGAGCTGGAGCTGTCCACCCCTCACACACACGCACGCACGCACGCACGCACGCACGCACGCACGCACGCACGCACGCACGCACGCACGCACACATACCCCCCTTCCCCAAACACACCTTCCGACTTCAGCAACACACTTACATTAACCCATTCACTTCAGGTAGGCCGAGAACATCATTGAGATTGACATGGTGGTCCGCTGTACTGAGAACAGCCCCCCCCTCCCTTGCCCCCTGAAGCCCTCCGTCACCACTGAGCACCCCCCACCCTGCCCCCCCCCCCACCACTGAGCCCCCCCCACCCTGCCTGAGCCTCATCATCATCAACACCGGCCCACTTTGAATACAAAGCAGGAGGACAAGGGGGTTCTGGATCCCGTCTGCTTGACTGAAACAGGAGATGAAAGGCGTAGAGCGGGAAAACGGAACGTTCATCACTTGATATTACTGTAATACGAGACAAAGGACGCCCGGCTTTGATCAGAGGCGGAAGGTCAAGTGTAGCAGATGCCGAGGAGCTCTGAAGGGAGACAGAGCCGTTCTTCATCACTCCAGGGATGCACAGCTCCCCTGCTATGCAGGAGCTGGGGAATGTATGTTGCGCTAATCTCAGAACAGAGCGGAGCGCTCTCACCCCTTAGCCGGCAAACGCTAGCTGCCAAGATTTTCTAATTCTGCCGGGGAAAGCTCGTCACAGTTGCCATGCGAATATATTCAACATTTTTTGAACCTGGTGAAGCTGCTCACTGATGATGCAGTTATGATGCAGTTATGATGTGACCTGATGTGATCCTGTTGCATGTCAGGGATGTAGTGTACGATATGCGCTTGGCTTTTCTGTTATCAAACCCGGTTTCCCTCTAGTGTGTATCACATTAATATCAGTAATAATATTAATATAATATTAACATCAGGTTTTGGGCCCAAGGTTGTTGGACTATGGCCTTTCCCCCGGCATTGATTTCCTCTCATCGCCTATAAGACTGTAACATACTTTCACATGTCACTGCAAATATCAAGCCATCATATTTTAAAAGGTCAGCTGTTTATGGGATGTTTAGCATGTCTAACAGATTACTGTGGCATTCCCAAGAGCACAGCTGTGAACGTGCAGAGAGAGGATCTTAACCTGTATCAGGAGAATGAGGAGTGGAGGTAGGTGAAGATACCAGTGTGGACCAGCAGAGAGAGGATCTTAACCTGTATCAGGAGAGTGAGGGTGGAGGTAGGTGAAGATACCAGTGTGGACCAGCAGAGAGAGGATCTTAACCTGTATCAGGAGAGTGAGGGTGGAGGTAGGTGAAGATACCAGTGTGGACCAGCAGAGAGAGGATCTTAACCTGTATCAGGAGAGTGAGGGTGGAGGTAGGTGAAGATACCAGTGTGGACCAGCAGAGAGAGGATCTTAACCTGTATCAGGAGAATGAGAGTGGAGGTAGGTGAAGATACGAGTGTGGACCAGCAGAGAGAGGATCTTAACCTGTATCAGGAGGGTGAGGGTGGAGGTAGGTGAAGATACGAGTGTGGACCAGCAGAATATATGGCACAACGTTAAAAGACTGGAAATCTAATTTTAGTCTTTAGTCTTTTAGACTTTACCCCCAGCACACCCACAGAATGGACTCTACCAGCACACCCACAGAATGGACTCTACCAGCACCCCCACAGAATGGACTCTACCAGCACACAGTCACTTTAACAACACCTCTCACACCAACGGCTCAGTGCAATAATAATGACATTCCACTGAACCACTTTACTTTTTTACTCTACTATTTATACTGCAATTGTGTCTATTGTCTTGTGTCCCCAACAATCGTCACTGTTCAACCGTCTCACCTATCTTGTACTAGGTCACTTATTGTCTGGTCCTTACCTCATTGCACTACTGCGTATTTGTATTATTTGTATTATTTGTATTGGATGCTGCATTGTCAAGGAACCGAGCCCAAGAATTTTACTCCCTGCACTCATGTATGAGACGTAACAATAAACTTGAAACTTGAACTTGAATTTGAACTTGAACTTGAACTTGAACTTGAACTTGAACTAGTCATTCAGTCAGCAAAATATCACCAGCGATGGCGATGTCACGATGGCAGAATCTTGAGTGCTAACATTCAATGATGTACAAACTCACATAGTTTTAATCAGCTGTACCTAAAATTCTAACCATGGTTCATCACATGTCCCTAACAAGTACAAGTCAGTCTCCAGACCGCCAAGGGAGCTGTGGGAACATACCACCAGCCGTTCACCATAGGGGGGGTTCAACGAGGTTACTCAGCTTGTAACGACTCTGCCCGGCTTTTCTTTTGAAATCCATTTTCCCAGCTATTGAAAATCCTCTCATTAAAACCCAAGAGAACAGTTGGTGCTGTTGCTGGTAGTGCTGCTGGGGGCTGAGATGTATTGTAAGGTGCCACCCGTGGAGGCTGGTGGAGTTCGGAGGTCTGGAAATCGGAGGACGGGGCTCATTGTAATGCATGGAATGGAATGAGGAATGGTATTAAACACGTGTGGGAACATAGCAACAGCTATTCACCATAGGGGGGGGGGGCTCAACGAGGTCATGGAATGGACTGAGCAATGGTATCAGACACGTGTGCTTGATCTCATTCCTTTCCATGCATTACAATGAGCCTGTCCTGCAATTTCTACCTCCACCAGCCCCCCCCCCCCCCCCCCCCCCCCAGGTGTCAGTGAGTTCTCCAGCCAGAGCTAAATGAGTCTCTCACCACCTCTTGGTCTGGCCTACACTCTCTTTCTGCCTTCATTACATGTCACTTCCAATACTGCAGATAATAATCATAACTAATATGACTAATAGGTGGTTTGGTGTGAGGCTGCTAATAGATGTTCGCCCTGAGTTGAGA
>NC_139656.1:33059848-33061253 GCF_951799395.1 Argentina silus | reverse complement strand
CCTCCCTCCCTCTTGATCACTCTCACGTTCTCTCTTTTCCCATCTCTCCCTCCTTCTTTTGTTAGATTTGCATGAGGGAATCACTAACACTCAATTACAACTTGGCCTCGCAGCTGATGAGGTCCTAAAGCATATTACACGCCTGTGTTCTCCCAAAACACATCCAGCACATATCCTCTTCTCTATAATGAGGGTTTCACTAGTTCTCAACAGAGAGAGGTTTTTTCTCGACAGAGAGAAGTTTTTGCTCGACAGAGAGAGGTTTTTGGAGGTGGAGGCTGGTGGAGGTGGACATCGGAGGACGGGCTCATTGTGATGCACTTTTCCTCTAGTCCTGCTCTTTCTCTCTTTTCAATGTGAGTTCAAAGCCACCTGAAAAAGAGAGAGAGAGAAGGACAGAGAGAAGGACAGAGAGAGAAAGAGGCACAATAGAGAGAGAGAGAAACAGAGTGAGATGGAAAGAGAGAGAGTGAGAGAGAGAGAGAGAGAGAGAGAGAGAGATAGCAATGAAGAGAGAGAGAGAGAGGGAGAGAGAGAGAGAGAGAGAGAGAGAGAGAGGGCACCAGTCAGTTCTAAGCGTTTTCCCTCCCTTCCCTGTTTCCCCTCTCTGCCAATCCCTCCATTGTGTCTGTGGGTCTCTGATGTATGGTGTGATGTCACATTAACTTATGGAGATGGTTTGGGTGGTTCCAGCCCATCCACGCAGTCATGTCAGCTTTCCCAGCCTGCCACTTCTGTGTCAACATCTATTTTGTAACAGTTTAGTCGAACATTAAGCCATGGCTCTCTCTCTCTCTCTCTCTCTCTCTCTCTCTACTCTCGTTCTCGCTGTCTCATTCTCTTTTAACTTCTCTCTCTCTCTGTCTCTCTCTCTCTCTGTGTGTCTGTCTGTCTGTCTCTCTCTCTCTCTCTCCTCCCTCCCTCCCTCTCTCTCTTTCAGTGTGACAATCTCTTCTTCTCCAGTTCCCTTCATGGTCAGTGAGTCAGTCGCTCGGGCCGGTGGGAAACTCTGAGTTATCTCCCATTCCTCCTCCTCCTCCTCCTCCTCCTCCTTCTCCTCCTCCCCCCCTCCTCCTCCTCCTCCTCCTCCCCTCCCACCTCCTCCTCCCCCTCCTCCTCCTCCTCCTCCTCCGTGGAGCGCGGGAGCTCAGGGTCTCCAGTGAATGCTGATCACGTCACGTCTCATTGGTCGGTATGCAGAGACGGAGGGGGAGCCTGATGAATATCAACCGGTAACAAAATGGAGGATTATTCAAGGCAATGACTCACGGACGCAAGTAGCAAGAAGGCAGTGCAGCGTGTAGTGCACTTTAACTGTGATTGGGGAATCCTCCAGAGAGGAGGGGGGGGGACGGGGGGGGGGACGGGGGGGGGACGGGGGGGGGGTTAATACAGAGAAAGGGGA
>NC_139656.1:33044848-33047348 GCF_951799395.1 Argentina silus | reverse complement strand
GGAATAATACTGAATTATTATAACAAGTATGATATTATTTGGGTTGGGGACGTGCCGTAGAGTATCTAGGCGACAGGGTAAGGATGAATATTACCACCAAAAAAAAAAAGTTAGTTACAATATCGTGCCGGGAGCTCTGAGTGAATGCTG
Organism: Argentina silus; assembly: GCF_951799395.1. NCBI lineage: Eukaryota > Metazoa > Chordata > Actinopteri > Argentiniformes > Argentinidae > Argentina > Argentina silus. The sequence continues at coordinate 33,047,198 of NC_139656.1, read as the reverse complement.
GCTGAATGTGTCGGTCTGAACGGGAGACGGGAGCCCGTGGTGGTGTGTGAAGCCGAGGACGAAGCGGTCTGCGGTGTGATTGAAGAAATCCCCTCACAGCGCTTATGAAAGGACACTGGGCTGGAACGTAGGCTTGCGTTTGCATTTGAAAAATCACTTTGGGATTTTTTAATTCTTAACTCCGCTAACACGCACAGTGCCCTCAAGCCGTGAGAGGAGAGAGCACTCCGTAGGTGCCAGTGAACTCGGAAACTTCCACAGAGTCTTTTAAGATTCCACCTCATCTGTTCCACTCAGGGGAGGCAGGTGGAGGTAGAAATCGGAGGACGGGGGCTCATTGTAATGCATGGAAAGGAATGAGGAATGGTGTCAAACACCAGCCTCCACAGATTCCACCTATTCCATTATTATTCCACCCAGACATGGAGTTTACTGCCATATGACTTACACCTATCCCATCCCTTCAGATCTTAACAAGTGCCTACAGGTGGTGTGTAGGGGCTATAAGGGTTCATTGGGGATACAATATCCCTCTCTCCCTGTCTCTCCTCCACAAGGTCATCCCTTGTTGTTACTGTGGCCCGTGAACAGAAGCGTAGTGGGTTGTGGGTTTCCAGTCCGCTCCCCTCAGTGCTGTGGTTGAGTTAAGGTTAAGGGGTGAGGTCGATGTGGAGACGAGCTCCCACTGACAGCTGTTATATATGGGGTTGATGCCTCTATGAGCAGCATGTCCATCCCCACCTCCTCCTCCACCCCACTCTTTACCCATCCCCAGCCCCAGCCCCTGTCCCAGTCCCAGTCCCAGTCCCAGCCATAGGCCCACTTCCAGCCCCAGCCCCAGCCCCAGCCCCAGCCCCAGCTCCAGCTCCAGCTCCAGCTCCAGCTCCAGCTCCAGCTCCAGCTCCAGCTCCAGCTCCAGCCCCAGCCCCAGCCCCAGCCCCAGCCCCAGCCCCAGCCCCAGCCCCAGCCCCAGCCCCAGCCCCAGCCCTAACCCCAGCACCAATCCCAGCACCCTCCCCAGCCTCCCCCTCCCCCTCCCCCTTCCCCACCCTCCCCCTCCATCATTGCCCCAGCCACTCCCCAGTCAGCTGGTCAGAAGTGCACTGGACCTCGATACCACAGCATGTCAGAGCGGATGAAGGATTGGCCCTTCACAAACACATGCCTCTAGTCTGTTCCACCTTGATCTGCTCTTCATCCAGACAGCAGGGGCCAGGGGGGGTAGTGCGTGTGTGTGTGTGTGTGCGTGTGTGCGTGCGTGTGTGCGTGCGTGCGTGCGTGTGCGTGCGTGTGTGTGTGCGTGTTTCTGTGTGTGTGTGCGTGTGCGTGTGCGTGTGCGTGTGTGTGTGTGTGTGTGTGTGTGTTTGTGTTTTCTAGGGCATCCATGAGTGAAGGTGTGTGTTTGAAGCAGTATGTTGTGGAGAGGTGGTGCAGTGGGGTTAGGTGGATGTAAAGACCAGGGGTCAGGCTGAGACGACAGGGGACCACCAGTGGAACACACACAGGCCAGAGGTTCTCTTTGTGGACCTGACTTCATCAACATCAAACGCCTGCCATTGAAAGGCTGACCACTGTGAAACCACACACACACACACATGCACACACACACACACACACACACACACAAACAAACACACACACACACAAGCACAAACGCGTGCACACACACGCGCACACCCACACACCCGCACACACACACACACACACACACACACACACACACACACACACACACACACACACACACACACACACACACACACACACACACACACACACTGTCGAAGCTACAAGCCCACCCCTCCAAGAGCAAGATGTATCCTAAGTTTTCATGTCTTATCTCTTCCTGGCCTGGAGAAGGCTGCTCTACCCTGTCAGATAGCAATCCCAACAAGGGCTATGATGGATCTGCAAAACAATAGAGGCCTTTACTTTAGGTTGAATAACAATGTCATTTATCTTTTTCTTTATCCTTATTCCTTATTTTACATCCTTTACATTACTCATTTTCAAATTAATTAAGCTTACATTCCTTATATACGTATTACCTATTACTTATACTTTTTTATCTTATATTAATATTCTTAATTATAGCCGCAACCAAACCTATTTTCAACTCTAAGAGTAAACGTAAGTGAAGTCTGAACTGAACTGAACTGAACTGATCAGGTTAAACTATTACTTAGCTATTACTTAGCTATTACTTAGCTATTACTTAGATATTCCTATCAGGTTAAACTATTACTTAGCTATTCCTATCAGGTTAAACTATTACTTAGCTATTCCTATCAGGTTAAGCTATTACTTAGCTATTCCTATCAGGTTAAACTATTACTTCACTAAGACAGGT
>NC_139656.1:33037348-33039848 GCF_951799395.1 Argentina silus | reverse complement strand
ACATGTGGGATCTCCAGGACTAGCCAATCCAGAGACACCTGGGATCTCCAGGACTAACCAATCCAAAGACACGTGGAGGGACTAACCAATCCTGAGACTTTGGGATCTCCAGGACTAGCCAATCCAGAGACACGTGGGATCTCCAGGACTAACTAATCCTGAGACACGTGGATGAATTAACCAATCCTGAGACCGCGTCTGATCTCCAGGGCCAGATCTCCAGATCCGTGCTAGATCTCCAGAGCCCAGTCTGTCAAATCTTCTTTTACTCTCCATCAGAATGATCCAGAATTTTTTTTTGATCCAGGATCAGATAGAGCTGTCTGATTTCCCCTATAGTACTCAAACTCTGCCAGATAGATCAGATCCTGGATAGGAAATAAGAATCCGGGTCATTCTGATCCAGATTAAAAATACTGGAGCTGGGGTTTTTAATGTGTTTTGAAAGTGCTTCGAAAGTTTGAAAGCCCAGGTGATAAGGGATGTAAGATAATGTGGGAGTTTATGGATAATTGCTTTATATCCATTGAACCAGTACTGTAACATACACAACAACAATTGCTTCAATAACAGCATTAGACATAATTATAACACTAGACCATCATGCAGACTAGGGGAGGCTGGTGGAGGTAGAAATCGGAGGACAGGTTCATTGTAAGAATGGAATGGAATGAGGAATGGTATCAAAAACACATGTTCTATCATTCCTCTTTCCATTCCATGCATTACAATGAGCCCCGGTCCTACGATTTCTGCCTCCACCAGCCTCCCCTGGTGCAGAGGAAATTAATACATTGCAATCCATACGAGCCATTGTGAGGTAAGGACCAATCAGAAGAGACTCTGGCTCAGGCCTTAATAGAGCACAATGAAATATGATATTAAAGCCAGGTGGAAGATAGGATGTTATTGGCCCTGCATAAGCATACAATCAGATTCCATTCACGGCAATACAAGCAAGTAATTCGCAATCCAACAATAAGCATGTACTGTATAGCCAGCGCAGGCATATAACAAGGGACATTCATAAAAGGCTGATATCTTTCATTTTTACAACTCAATTAAACCCAACAAGAATAATAACATCGCACATGATTAACTTCTTAATCTGTACAATACCATAACATACTTTGGTAGACAGCAAATTAAAAAACGACATGTGACGTTGTGGCTTTGACTTGTTGATAATCCAGAGCAGTGAAATAGGTCTTTAGCAAACTGGGGTGCCATTTCCCTCTAATACCCGAATGCATCTGCTGCACAGTAATCCAATTTACCACAGTGCCACTATCATCTGAAATGAATAAAGGTGTCAAATAATATCATTGCGTTCCACCATAAAGTCTAAATTTCAACAAAAACTCTGCGCATCTTCTCAATCTGTCAATTTCATCGACATCTGTTCTCTTGTTTATTTGATATTGAGCATATGGATATAATTTACGCCCTAGTACGTTCTCGTACTGTAGCCTTAATTGCGTCATGCAATTACCCACAGCCTACTTCATAAAGGGAGAAATACTACTCTTTAATTGTCTTGTTTTCTCTAGAGGGACAGCCAAGGTGTGTTCTTTGTAATTAACACCAGTGAAGCCCGAGAAATTAATCATTTACTGGAACACTTATAGTAAGGTTAATTAATAATTACCATATTTCATATTAACGCACACATGCACACACACACACACATGGGTGCACACACACTCTCACACACACACCCACACACGCACACACACACACACACGCACACACACGTGCACACGCACACACACGTGCACACGCGCACACGCGCACACGCGCACACACGCACACACGCAGACACGCACACACACACACACACACACACACACACATACAGGTACGAGGAGAGGAAGACGGAAGCCGTGAATAAATTATGATACTTTTTATGGTTCCAGAGTTATTGAAAAGTGAATACAAAACAAACATGTGCAATGCAAAACTCATCCTTGTTAATAATCCTTAATATGCATTCATATTAATCCATGTCCTATATGTTGGCCCTCATATCATTCATAATGCATTATAACATGACTTCAGGAAGACCTCGAGTGAACATCCTGTGGGCTCCTGTAGACACTCTTCATGCAGTAGTTGGTATGAATAAATCATTCTTAAATGAATTACCAAACCATGAATCATGCATTACACGTACTGCATTTGCCCGGGCTAGCATATGTATGTATGCTAATGCTTGCTAAGCCATTTAAGTAAAGACACTAACACATTATTTAAAAGAACAATGTTTATGCAGCCGTTTGTAAAGGGCTTTAATCTGCAGTGACAGTAAACAGAATACTTACTTTCATATAGTACATCCTAATATGAACAGGTTAGTGGAGGGCTACAATATTAAAGGGATAATTCATATAAGTAAAAACATTAGTTTTCTGAAGTGTTTTTCCTTGAATAGTGATAGTAATGCAGTATAAGTACCAGGGGAGGCTGGTGGAGGTAGAAATCGGAGGTCGGAATGAGGAAT
>NC_139656.1:33027348-33029848 GCF_951799395.1 Argentina silus | reverse complement strand
CCCCCCCCCCCCCCCCCACCCGGACAATTGCACTATTGCACTATACTCCCCTCCCCTGCTCCTACTCAATACCACTGCTCTTCTGTACATACCTGTCCATACTGTTCATACTGTTCATAATGCACATAATGCACATATCCTATATTTTCTTTAATACTACTGCACATACTGTACATACTTGTTTATACTGTTTATACGGCATTCCATATTTATATTTATTCTGCATCTACCTCATGTTACTGTTAATACATATATACTGCTAGACTGCATTACCCATACAGCTCATATGCTGCTACACTGCTCATACTGTAACTATTTATTCTGCTATAATGCTACTGCTACTCACATACTGCTATACTGCACTGCTATATTATACTGCTTATATTATACTATATTATACTGCACTACTACTGATCACATATTGCACTACCTGTAAATACTGTTCATTGCACTTTCTGCTATTTTGCACTTCTGGTTAGACGCTAACTGCATTTCGTTGTCTCTGTACTTGTACTCTGCACAATGACAATAAAGTTGAATCTAATCTAATCTAATCTAATCTTAGGTTGTAGGTTCGATTCCTGCTGGGACCATATATACTGAAATGTAGGCACTCACTGCAATGTAAGTCGCTTTGGATAAAAGCATTAGCTAAATGGCGTATATTATTAAGTTGGGATTTCACCCTCTATCGGAGGTTCTGCTTGTACTTTACATGTTCCTGTTGTTCACCTTGGTTACTGTGGGTCGATTGCAACCAACATTCTGAATGGGATGACCATAATAAACTGGTCTCTTGTTAACTCAGATACAGGTGTTAAAGAGATGATCCTAATTGCCACCAAGATTCCCCCTGAGACTAGAGCGCAAGACTTATCAATTAGCACACACCTGGGGCTCATCTCCTTGTTAGATAATCCAAGTGCTCCCAACTGTTTGAAAGCGACATGCCCTGCTTTAACAGGGCTAATTTTAAATCTGCTTTTCAACCAGACTAAGGTGCTTATGATCATTATTCACCTTGATTTTCCATCTTTATTTTCTATTTTTTCAAGCCAATTTCATTTCACATTTGGGAGGAAAGACACTGCATTATTAAATGCACATTCCTACCGGCAAACATTTTACAAAAACGCGTAACCATTTCATCAATCCACGTCTGTTTGAGGTTGACCAACGATGGGTCAATGTTACGCTATTATTCATTCATTCATGTTCTTTCATCCTTAGGAATAATTTCCTCGGTGAGAAACGATTACAATGTGGATTCTTTAATAATTATCTGAGATTCTTTCATTGTTCATGATCTTCATTCAACTTTAGGCGGGTGCAGTCTCTGTGGTTTCTGATAGGTTGGTGGGGGAAGAGAGTCTCAGTGGGGAAGAGAGTCTCAGTGGGGGAAGAGAGTCTCAGTGTGGGGTGTGTAACGTTTTCCATCTGCCATCTGCTTTGAAAGCAAATGCACGCAGGAATATCTACCAGACTAGCTCTTCCCGAGCAGCATTTGTGAGGCTTTTTGGTTTTAAGTGAATTCAATTTGACAAACATCGGCGGGTCATCGCTCTTTGTTCTACCCACATCTCCTACCTCCCTGGGTTCATGTAAACACTCAGCTAATCGGCAAGTCAGATCGTTTGGTAGCAATTGACCCTGCATGTTTTTGCATAGTTTTCTATAAATGCATGAGGGAGAGTCGATTAAAAAGTCCAACCAAACTTTTGGAGTGACAGATACATATCTAATCAACATGCACATCAGATTTCCTCGCCTTTTCAAAACCTGGCCTTTCCCCGTCTCTCCCCCGGCCTCTCTCTCCTCCCTCCCCTCTCTCTCTCTCTGGCTCTGTGTATGTGGACCCAGCTCCACTGCATTGGTATTATATATTATGTGCATATGACTGTTTTGAAAGCCCATCTCCACAGATGAATCTACCCAGAGCACATGTGGGCAGACTGACCTTCAGCTCTACATAATGAGACTGAGGAACAAGTAAACAACTTTGTGTTTTTTCTCTTACCTGGTCCTGCCTCTCTCTCTCCCTCTCTCTCTCTCTCCCCCTCTCCCTCCCTCCCTCTCTCCCCCTCTCTCTCTCTCCCTCTCTCCTTCTCTCTCTCCCTCCTTCTCTCTCCCTCCCTCTCTCTCTCCTCTCTCTCTCCTCTCTCCCCCCTCTCCCCCCCCTCTCTCTCTCTCTCCCTCCTTCTCTCTCTCTCTCTCTCCCTCCTTCTCTCTCTCTCTTCCCCCCTCCCTCTCTCCCCCCCCCTCTCTCTCTCCCTGGACTGGCCTCAGAGGTAGAGGAGTGTTAGCTATGCCAGAGCACCTCTCCTCCTCTCCTCTCCTCTCCTCCTCTCCTCTCCTCTCCTCTCCTCTCCTCCTCTCCTCACCTCTCCTCCTCTCCTCCTCTCCTCTCCTCTCCTCTCTGGGTCTCTGAAAGAGAAGGGCATTCTCCACCACGTCTGCATCCCCACACCTCTCCTCCTCTCCTCTCCTCCTTTCCTCTCCT
>NC_139656.1:33019655-33027148 GCF_951799395.1 Argentina silus | reverse complement strand
TGTTTGGCTGAGGATGTCTTCTTGGTCTAGTGGTAGACATTGTGGCCAGTGAGAGGAAGAACTGGGTTTGAGCTCCATTGGGTAGAGGCAGATACTATATGAATATTCTCTGGAGAGTGTTTAATTGTCTAACTTCCATTTCCTTACTCCATTACAACCCACTGGTTATGTCCTCAGTGTTATGAAATTAGTTGCGGGTAAAGAAATAAATCAAAATGCAAATAAGTATGAATGTATTAGTCTCTTACATTAGGGGGGGTCGACCATTTCATCTTTTGGAATTGTGTTGTAATTGCTCCATTAAAATTCCGTTCCTGAAACACATCAAACAGAGCCTTATTGTAATTACATTAGAACTGCAAAAACACTTGTTCTTCCCCGTGACATCTTTGTCTTCTCTTAAATTGTAACAGACAGGCCAATTCTAGACAGTGGGGCCATCGTTTCTAATTAAGACTAGCAGTTTATTATTGTACAAAATTGTATTATTGTAAGTAAAACATTGTTTCATGATTGGCTTTCTTGAGTACAGCACTCCTCCTCTACCTTTCATTCTCTCCTCTCCTTCTCTCCTCTCCTCCTCTACCTCTCCTCCTCTCCTCTCATTCTCTCCTCTCCTCTCCTCCTCTACCTCTCCTCCTCTCCTCTCATTCTCTCCTCTCCTCCTCTACCTCTCCTCCTCTCCTCTCATTCTCTCCTCTCCTCCTCTACCTCCCAATCCCTCCTCTACCTCTCATTCTCTCCTCTCCCTCTCTCATCCTCTTCCTCTCCCCCTCTCTTCCTCTCCCCCTTTCCCCCCTCTTCCTCTCCCCCTCTCTTCCTCTCCCCCTCTCTCATCCTCTTCCTCTCCCCCTCTCTTCCTCTTCCCTCCCCACCCTCGTCACGTCTAACAGAGGTAGTGTCTGACACCTGAACAGTTTGCCCTGGCTTTAATCTAGCCTTAGCTTCGCGAGCTAAGGTGATGTTGTGGTAAGTGGGACATCCGTGTTGGAACATCCTGTCACTTCCATACAGTATACCGTACATTTGTAGCTGTTGTAGGATGGGACGTCAGAGCTATGGGATACACAGTACTAGTGGCCCATAAAACCAGATGGGAAGTTTGATTGAATGGCCAAGGCTTTTATGAGGAAGATGAGCCTATTCCCTATTCTGCTGGTCTATAGTGACATATATATCTGCCGACTTCATGAGTTAGATGAGGGAAAACGTGATGTGGATCATTACAGAGCCAGTGAGGTGCGTGATGGTGTAGACTCCATAAAATGTGAAACTCCAATGCAACTGTACACTATACTTTCTCCATGTGAAACGGCCCACAGGCCCATTGTGCTGTAGCTTCAGACTGGGGGAGCATGAGGGAGATAAATTACATCAGACTTAATGCCGAACCGCACTCACGCCCCTCCACACACACACACACACACACACACACTCACACACTCACACCACACAGCCCCGCCCCACGAGCCCATCCCCCCCCCCCGGTTCCAACGCCTCCGCCCCCTTCAACACACCACACACGCTCCTGCCCCACTACCCAACCCCCCCCGCCCCTCTTCCACACCCACGCCCACACCCACCGCCCCCAGCTCCATTGCCCCCCACCCCCCACCCCCCACCCCCCACCCCCCACCCCACCTTGACTCCATAAAATGTGAAACTCTAATACAACTTCCATACTTTCTCCATTTGAAACGGCCCACAGGCCCATTGTGCTATAGCTTCAGATGGGGGAGCATGATGAAGATAAATTACATCAGACTTAATACCAAACCACCCCCCCCCCCCCACACACACACCACACAGCCCTGCCCCACTGCCCCCCCTCCACCACCACCACCCCCCAACCCCCCGCCCCACCGCTTCACATAATACGCTCTTAGCATTTATGACATACAGCGAGTTGATGGATGGGCTGTTTCATGCAGAGCATTGAAGCAATTATGTCCAAGTTCTATCTTTGTCAAAAAAATCAGCTCTGAAAAGTTCTCGTTGCAGAGTTGCACAGACGTCTAGCTCCAAGGAGAGGGATTTGAATAAAAGTCGGTGCTTTTACGGGCAATCATCTATGGCGGAGGTTAGCGAACCCTAACTCCCTGGGAATGTGGTGCGATCAGCAGATATTTGATATGCGTTAAGCACACGGAGGGAGGCATGAAAGACACTTTCTGACTGCAGTCAGCTCACCTGGAGTTTGAGGTGCAAATGAGATGTTGATTGTGGGTCTACCAGCCGGAGGGGCAGGTGAGGTGAGGCTTCTCTCTCTCTCTCTCTCTCTCTCTCTCTCTCTCTCTCTCTCTCTCTCTCTCTCTGTGTGTCTCTGTGTCTCTCTCTCTCTCTCTCTCTCTCTCTTTAAATCTCTCTTTCTTTCTTTCTTTCTTTCTTTCTTTCTCTATCAACCTCTGCCTCTCTCCTTAAAAAGACCCAATTAGGCTCTGCAGCATGTGCCCAACCAACCAGATTCAAATCCAGGTCTCCCACTTGCCGGAACACCGCCTTAAGCTAAGCTAAGCTATAGACTAAGCTAAAGCCTAAAGGCGTTCACTTGCAGATCTAACGCACGTGTTCAGGTCTCAGGCGGGGTTACGTGTTTCCAAACCACCTCCGCTACAAGACATACACAAAGCATACAGTATCACGACTGTAATGGCCATTGACCAGGTGCCAATGGATAAAGCCCTATTATATGTGTATCTACGAATCAAAGCAAACACACTCCCATTTGAACAGGCCTCACTAAGGCTGAGGGGGGAGAGGAGGTCCCAGATCAATCAGGCATGAGGCACATGAACACAGACAAGCTTGGCTCTGGCCCAGAGAGGGAGGGAGGGAGGGAGGGAGGGAGGGAGGGAGGGAGGGAGGGAGGGAGATAGAGAAGGGGGGTGGGTGAGAGAGTGGAAGAGACACAAGGGTGAGAGAGAGGGGAGGAGGGAGAGTGAGGAAGACGGAGAGACTGAGAGAGGGAGAGAGAGAGCGAGCTGTTTATGATTCTGTAGAAATAATCTGCCTCAGACCAGCTTGCTTACATCTCTTGGTGCAGTACTCTCATCTGGTTAGACTTCTCCCCACACTGACAGCCCCAGGCCCCTATTGGACAGCCCCAGGCCCCTATTGGACAGAGACAGGCCCCTATTGGACAGAGACAGGCCCCTATTGGACAGAGACAGGCCCCTATTGGACAGAGACAGGCCCCTATTGGACAGAGACAGGCTCCTATTGGACAGAGACAGGCTCCTATTGGACAGAGACAGGCCCCTATTGGACAGAGACAGGCTCCTATTGGACAGAGACAGACCCCTATTGGACAGAGACAGGCTCCTATTGGACAGAGACAGGCTCCTATTGGACAGAGACAGGCCCCTATTGGACAGAGACAGGCTCCTATTGGACAGAGACAGACCCCTATTGGACAGAGACAGGCCCCTATTAGACAGAGACAGGCTCCTATTGGACAGAGACAGTGAGATTTCATATCCACACTTAAAGGGATGCTTACACCCCAACTTAAAGGGATACTCAAACTCACAATTAACGGTACAGTTGAGTACAGTCGACTCCAAAATCATACCAATCACATCTGTCACCAGTCTGGCTGTGTTTTATAGATCCAGCTTCTGTATATGACTGTACCAGGGGAGGCTGGTGGAGGTAGAAATCGGAGGACGGACATTCCGCATTCTGTTCCATGCGTTACAATGAGCACGTCCTGATTTCTACCTCCACCAGCCTCCCCTGGTAACAGTGTACACCTCATTCCAAAACGAATGGAAAACATGTTTAACTTCCTAATTTCCCAATTTAATTTCTGTGTGTTCCGTTAATTTTCCATTCGTCTGGCATTTCGACACGGAGAAGGGCACGGAACGCTGACTCGTCCTGACTGACAGCAGATCCCTTTTGTCTGAAATCAAAGTCTGACAAACTTTGATCTGGGAGCGGACTGTCCCTTTAATGTCCCCGTCTACACAGGGTTCTCTGTCAGGTAGGCTAAATGAATCAGGACGGTCCGGACGGAGAGAAACGGTTTAATTTAGTCTCTGAACAAAGCCCAGTGTAATGACCAATCTGAACTAACTGTTCAATGAAGCCCCCCCCCACCCGATCTCCACACACACACACACACGTGCGTGCGTACACACACACGCGCATGTACACACACACTGATTGATTTTTCAAATAATATGTCATTAAACTGCCATTATCAACAATTGCTGGTTTACCTAATTTGGTATTTCCATGAAGCATCAACCAGCCAAAGAGCCAACCAGCCAACCAGCCAACCAGCCAACCAGCCAACCAGAAGGTCTCTCTAATTAAAAAGGAAGGCTATCACATAGAGAACAAGGAAGACTAAAAATAGAAGAGACAGCTGCGTATGTGTGTGTGTGTGTGTGTGTGTGGAGGTGGTGAGGGGTTGGGGGGGGGGGGGCAGGGGGTAGGAAGTGAACTCCCTTACTTAGTAGCTCATGAAAACTGCGTTCTCCCGTCTCTGCCCCTGATGGTGTTATGGGGTGGAACGCTCCCTCAATGTGCCTCCATTATCACTCTCCACACACAATGCCCCCCCCCCCCCCCCCCTCCACACAATGCCCCCCCCCCCCTCCACACATATTTACAAACCTTTTGTGCCTTTTTGGAACTCCATTTCTGGTTGATGTTTTTGTTACCAGAAATGCCCCCCCCCCCCCCCCCCCCCTCACACACACACACACACACACACACACACACTTCAAAAGCCGTTTACTCGCTTTGGGTGGCCTAAACTATCTAGACCTGCTGGAAAAGGGGGTCGGTCGTAACAGGCCTGGGGGTTTAACTGTCAGCTTGAACATGGTTCTTTCAGTGTGTGTGTGTGTGTGTGTGTGTGTGTGTGTGTGTGTGTGTGTGTGTGTGTATGCCACCCAGCTGTCAGAGAGATGCTAATTTTCCTCAGTCTCACTTTTGAACACTCACATTCTGGTCATGTGTTGACTAAATGGGCGGCGACGGAGCTGTGTTGTAGCTGCTCTGAGCACGACAGAAGGCCCATTGTAAGTTTACGTCCTCATTTTAACACAGTCTTTTGGGGAGTGTGTGTGTGTGTGTGTGTGTGTGTGTGTGTGTGTGTGTTTATGTTTATGTTTATGTTTATGTGTGTGTGTGTGTGTGTGTGTGTGTTTATGTGTGTGTGTGTCTATGTGTCTATGTTTATGTATGTGTGTGTGTGTGTGTCTATGTTTATGTATGTGTGTGTGTGTGTCTATGTTTATGTATGTGTGTGTGTGTGTGTGTGTGTGTGTGTGTGTGTATGTGTGTGTGTGTGTGTGTGTGTGTGTGTGTCTGCTTGTCCTAAAACGTAATAGCTGTTTATTACCGTGCCATTAGGGCGAGCTCACAGAACAGCAGCTAAAATGGGACAAGCTGCAAGAGTATTGATTCTAATCAATCCCAATGCAGTCTGGGATACCTGCTTCTGCTCTGATTACTACAATTTGTTGGGATGAGAGGGCCGTTTAGCAGGGTATTTACATTACAACTGCACACAGACACATGCACACGCGCACACACACCGACACGCACACGCGCACACACACACCGGCATGCACATACTCACGCAGGCACACACAAGCACACATAAGTAGACACACACCGACAGTGCACACACACACGCGCGCCCACACACACGCGCGCACACACACACACACACAAGCACACATAAGCAGACACACACTGACATGCACGCACACACACACACCGACACACACACACACACGCACGCACACGTGCACACACACGTGCACACACACACACACACACACTGTTCCATCTATTAGACAGATTTGACGTTCTTTATGGAAAAGGCCATTTCCCTCTGTCTTTATGGCCGTTTTCATTTCTCCTGGGGGAAAGCTCAGCATGCTCCTAGATGGAGGGGAGCTGTATGAAGCTGGAGATTACGGCCCCGGCGCTCCTGTCAGGAAGTAAACAGGCCCCACGACTTATGGCTCAGAGGGTGGAGGTGCAAATCACACAGCCACAGAGAGGCTCTAGATGAGGGCCTGCAGTTCTGCGGTTTACTACGGGGATGGGGGGATGGAGGGAGGTGGAGGGATGGAGGGAGGTGGATGGAGGAGGGGGTGAGGGATTAGGGATTGAGGAAGAGAGGTGGAGGGAGGAGGGAAGGCAAGGGATGGGGGATGGAATGTGAAAGAGTGGAGGGAGAGGGGAGGGAGGGATAGAGGGATGGAGGGATGGAGGAAAAAGGTTGAAGGGAAAGTAGATAGAGGAAGAGAAGATGGTATATATGATTAAAACAAACAAGATACTGTATGACTTTTCTTCGTTGTGCACATGTTTTATATATATATATGTATATATATATATATATATATATATATATATATATATATATATATATATATATATATATATATACAGTACAATAATGGATGCAGAAATGTCTTCAACACACTTAGACAGTTAGACACGTAGAGGCTGACGCACACACGCACCCACACACGCACACACACACACACACACAAACGTACACACACACACACACACACACACCTCTGTCCCAACTATTAGACAGATCTGACGTTCTTAGTAGGAAGAGTTTAGAACACCAATGCCAAGCAGAGTACCATCCAATGCTGCTGTGTCTCTCTGTCTCTCTGTGGGCTCTAGAGTCTATAGGCTCCATGTCTCTGTGTCTCCCTGTGGGCTCTAGAGTCTATAGGCTCCATGTCTCTGTGTCTCCCTGTGGGCTCTAGAGTCTATAGGCTCCATGTCTCTGTGTCTCCCTGTGGGCTCTAGAGTCTATAGGCTCCATGTCTCTCTGTCTCTCTGTGGGCTCTAGAGTCTATAGGCTCCATGTCTCTGTGTCTCCCTGTGGGCTCTAGAGTCTATAGGCTCCATGTCTCTCTGTCTCTCTGTGGGCTCTAGAGTCTATAGGCTCCATGTCTCTCTGTCTCCCTGTGGGCTCTAGAGTCTATAGGCTCCATGTCTCTCTGTCTCTCTGTGGGCTCTAGAGTCTATAGGCTCCATGTCTCTGTGTCTCCCTGTGGGCTCTAGAGTCTATAGGCTCCATGTCTCTGTGTCTCCCTGTGGGCTCTAGAGTCTATAGGCTCCATGTCTCTGTCTCCCTGTGGGCTCTAGAGTCTATAGGCTCCATGTCTCTCTGTCTCCCTGTGGGCTCTAGAGTCTATAGGCTCCATGTCTCTGTGTCTCCCTGTGGGCTCTAGAGTCTATAGGTTCCATGTCTCTCTGTCTCCCTGTGGGCTCTAGAGTCTATAGGCTCCATGTCTCTCTGTGGGCTCTAGAGTCTATAGGCTCCATGTCTCTGTCTCCCTGTGGGCTCTAGAGTCTATAGGCTCCATGTCTCTGTGTCTCCCTGTAGGCTCTAGAGTCTATAGGCTCCATGTCTCTGTGTCTCCCTGTGGGCTCTAGAGTCTATAGGCTCCATGTCTCCCTGTGGGCTCTAGAGTCTATAGGCTCCATGTCTCCCTGTG
>NC_139656.1:33002155-33014655 GCF_951799395.1 Argentina silus | reverse complement strand
AAACCCTCAGACAAAGACGCTCCACTCAGCGCGGCTTAAGATTACCCCTGTAAAACCCGTGTGTTCTCTTTTAGAATTAAGCCGCAAAACAATATCTTTGCACGCAGGAAGTCGGCTTAGTTTTTTGGGGGCCGAAACTGGACCTGTTCTGGCCGGGCAGACCCAAGTGTGGTTCCCTAGTCTATTGTTTCTGGGTTTCGTGTGCTTGCCGTCGGGCCCGTTGGCTAGCCTTTTTTGGGAGCTAATGATACGTAGCGATCAAGTGGAGGCCGCTGGGGGTAGACGCGGGAGGACGGGGCTCGTTCCAAGGCATGGAACGGAATGAGGAGCGGTATCAAACACGCACACCGCCGTTGGACACCGTTCCCCCGTTCCGTTCCATGCACTGGAGCCGAGCCCCGTCCTCCGATGTCTACCTCCACCTAGCCTCCCCTGCTAGCGACGTAGCATGTTGTGGAACAGGATGAGCACCAGAGGAAGGAACAGCTGTGGCGGCTCGGTCTCCGTCCCACAGAGATGGCAGGATGTGACAACAGTCGTCAACACAAGCTGTCCTCACACGTGTAGCACTGCCGCGCAGGAAGGCGTTTCTAGAGGCTGTTGATGCTTCTTTTATCCCTTTCGCTTTGATCGCTTTGTTGACGTGTAAGGGCTTTGACTTAAACTGGATTTAAAATAATTGTCAAATGCATTTTGATTTGTGTCAACATGCTGTGCTGTGTTTACGGAGTCAGTACAGTATGCGCACACCCAACGGGATGGAAGGCTGAAGGCCCGGGGAATTCTGAGTTTACATTTACATTTGTATTTATGGCATTTAGCAGACGCCTCTATCCAAAGCGACTTACAACAAATACATTTGTTTAAGTAAGTGAATCATCTATCCATCAGTCATCATAAGATAAAGTAATCAATGCTCGGACCAGGGGCCACTGACAGTCACAATGCTAGAAGAAGGAGAGAAACTTGTACAGTGGGGTAGTGGGGATGAAGAGGTCTTTAGGAGGGACCGTTGTGGCCTGAAGAGATGGGAAGTTTGGTTCGTAACGTACCAACCAGTGTTGTGGATCTCTCTGATCTCTCTGATCGCTCAACATTTGCACTTCCTTCGAAAAGAATGAGAAGTAGTGGGCCTAATGTACCGTAATGTACCTAATAGACCTACTGTGACACATTCTGTTTAGTTTTCAAGGTTACAGTTACTAGTAATGGTACAGTAACTACACATGGACTTACACAAGGATACACAGCAATCCTATTCATTCCAGAATATCATCTTTATTCTCATTCACCGACTATGCTCCTCTTTTAAGATCATTTAAATGTTATAGTGTCACTCATACATGGGTGACTACGGTTAAGTGACCTAACTTTTAATGAATGTCACTACACAACGTCTATACATCAAATGTCATTTGTACTTCAAATCTATTAAAAGACTAGTCATTTGGAGGATATTTGAGGGCGTGCGTGCGTGCGTGCGTGCGTGTGTGTGTGTTGCATACACGTGCATCAGTGTAATAATAATTTGGACGATGATAACATTGTTACTTCGAGTAATTGGATCCAAATAGGCCCCCCTACCGTCATTATTAATAACCAGATACTAAAATATATTTCCATCTCATGTTTACACAGACCCTGTGAGTATTAAATTATTCATAGGGCCTGATAGGCAGCAGGCAGGAAAGAGGTTTATAAAAAGCTCCATTGTATTCCAACCCCATTCACTGCTTGTATTTCCCATAAGTAACAGAGTGTTGGGGTACAGAGAGGTGTGATGAAATCCAATCATTGCTGTGCCATGGTGGCAGATATTAGCTAGTGAGCTGTATGTGCTAGGCTAGCTAGTGAGCTGTATGTGCTAGGCTAGCTAGTGAACTGTATGTGCTAGGCTAGTGGTGAACTGTATGTGCTAGGCTAGCTAGTGAACTGTATGTGCTAGGCTAGCTAGTGAACTGTATGTGCTAGGCTAGTGGTGAACTGTATGTGCTAGGCTAGCTAGTGAACTGTATGTGCTAGGCTAGCTAGTGAACTGTATGTGCTAGGCTAGTGGTGAACTGTATGTGCTAGGCTAGCTAGTGAACTGTATGTGCTAGGCTAGCTAGTGAACTGGATGTGCTAGGCTAGCTAGTGAGCTGTATGTGCTAGGCTAGCTAGTGAACTGTATGCGCTAGACTAGTGGTGAACTGTATGTGCTAGGCTAGCTAGTGAACTGTATGCGCTAGACTAGCAGCCCTCGTGTGCTATGGTAGCAGATGTTAGCTAGTGGTGAGCTGGATGTGCTAGGCTAGTGGTGAACTGTATGTGCTAGGCTAGCTAGTGAACTGTATGTGCTAGGCTAGCTAGTGAACTGTATGTGCTAGGCTAGTGGTGAACTGTATGTGCTAGGCTAGCTAGTGAACTGTATGTGCTAGGCTAGCTAGTGAACTGGATGTGCTAGGCTAGCTAGTGAGCTGTATGTGCTAGGCTAGCTAGTGAACTGTATGCGCTAGACTAGTGGTGAACTGTATGTGCTAGGCTAGCTAGTGAACTGTATGCGCTAGACTAGCAGCCCTCGTGTGCTATGGTAGCAGATGTTAGCTAGTGGTGAGCTGGATGTGCTAGGCTAGTGGTGAACTGTATGTGCTAGGCTAGCTAGTGAACTGTATGTGCTAGGCTAGCTAGTGAACTGTATGTGCTAGGCTAGTGGTGAACTGTATGTGCTAGGCTAGCTAGTGAACTGTATGTGCTAGGCTAGCTAGTGAGCTGTATGTGCTAGGCTAGTGGTGAACTGTATGTGCTAGGCTAGCTAGTGAACTGTATGTGCTAGGCTAGCTAGTGAACTGTATGTGCTAGGCTAGCTAGTGAGCTGTATGTGCTAGGCTAGTGGTGAACTGTATGCGCTAGACTAGCAGCCCTCGTGTGCTATGGTAGCAGATGTTAGCTAGTGAGCTGTATGTGCTAGGCTAGTGGTGAGCTGGATGTGCTAGGCTAGTGGTGAGCTGTATGCGCTAGGCTAGTGGTGAGCTGGATGTGCTAGGCTAGTGGTGAGCTGTATGCGCTAGGCTAGTGGTGAGCTGGATGTGCTAGGCTAGTGGTGAGCTGGATGTGCTAGGCTAGTGGTGAGCTGGATGTGCTAGGCTAGCTAGTGAGCTGTATGCTCTAGGCTAGCTAGTGAGCTGTATGTGCTAGGCTAGTGGTTCCCAAACTTTTAACAGTCATGTACCCCCTTTTAACAGTCATGTACCCCCTGTCGGTTATTTTGTAGCTTAATTGATATTCTATGAACATTATCCCTTACATGGTAGACATTGTGATAATATTATTCTGTTGGATAGGGTGCATGCATTTATTTTTGGTACTGAGACTGCAGTCGGCTACTCAACAGGACTGTTTGGGAAGGTAAATCACAGATTTATTTCTAGCGAGTGAGCTGCCATGGTGGCCTCTGTGAGCTTGTGAGCTGTACGCGCTAGGCTAGCATCCCTTGTGTGCCATGGTGGCAGATGTGAGCTGAATGCACTAGCTAGGCTATCAGCTGCCTAGATGCTTGGGTCTTCCATGCCAGAGACATTACATATATAATAATATACGCCATTTAGCTGACGCTTTTATCCAAAGCGACTTACATTGCAGTGGGTGCATACATTTCAGTATATATGGTCCCAGCAGGAATCAGACCCGCAACCTAAGCGTTGTTGGCGCCATGCTCTACCAACTGAGCCACAGAGGACCACATATACATGTTGTTTGTCATATAACATTGTCCTGTCATGTTTTTCCTCACACAGGGCACCAGAATATGGGATCACATTGGACTGGTAGAAAATGTATAGAGCCCAGAGAGATATGATTGATCTATTTGATGGATCTGATAGACTTATCGTGACTTACCTACGACTTGATAGCGGTCTTTTAGACTGAGCATACCGCACACATTTGTTCCACACCATTCCTCATGCTATGCCACGCATAACAATGAGCCCGTCCTCCGATTTCCACCTCCACCAGCCTCCCCTGGTTGGGAGGGTACTGCAGGTGATTTACAGTATTTGTGTTTGAGCTATACTATAAAACCTTCCACCAGGATCCCAAACTGGCCTAATCGTGTACATCACATTCCCATTTCTCTAGTCACACATTCATGTTTAGCGATAAGATATGTATTTACCGGCTTAGATTAGGTCTTTTAGGCGGTAATACTGCAGATATCGTATCTTTCCCCTCCAGTGAATAATGTCACTTGTTTTATTCTATATTTGGAAAACGAGAAGCGTTCCTTTCCCCTCTACAGCTCGAGGCAGGAGACAAACACCATCAACCACAAGCGTCATGTTGTCATTTAAACAACACTTGGCCCATTTGAATCTGGGTCATATATCTATCACATTGAACTCTTCATTCCAAAAGAAAATAGTTCATTTTCAGTCAACATTTGCATCTGTTACAGAACGTACTGGTTACCAAACCGAACACAACCTTTTAGTGTGTGAACAAGCAATATAGGTGATGAACAGTCCTGCCTACTCTATAACCAGCAAGTAAGCAATGGATATAAAAGTTTATGACACTACAGTTTATGACATTTGGTGAAGCCTGTATAGAAACTGTGATAAATGATGTAACCTCTTCATTAATAATACACAGAAGTCTCTTTTTATAGTTGAATCAAACCTGTAGAGTATGGATGAGTCGTCTGTCACATTTCATTTAAACAAAGTTTGGAGGAGTTGCAGTTTTCCACATCATAAAAGCGATATCACCCTCAGAAGAAGAACATGATTACAAAGACAAAAAAAACAAATAGCTTTCTTCTTTCTTCTTCTTGCTTTCTTATCTTTTTAGCTTGCCTATCTCTGTTCAGAGTGATTGAAGGGTGGGCTGTTGGACGGGGGAATAGACAAGACCAGGCTAAACGTCAAACAAAGACAAAGAAGAACCAACACATGAATGGAAATTGACGGGGTTCTTTGAACTTAAAAGCAAGATTGAATGGAAAATGAGCTCTGTTCATGTAAGTTGTATGATATGCTGAAAATGTGAATGAAAGCCTGAGGCCATTCATCTGTTGGTAAATATATTATATATATATATATATATATATATATATATATATATATATATATATATATATACATATAAATATATAAACAACATTATAAACAACATTATTTATTCTAAATGATAATACAGAATGAGGTCTTTGTCAGAAAACAATCTCCTAGACTTCATTTAAAGTTATTTACAAGGGTGCTTCTTGTCCTAAATTTAGAGCAATAACTTCTTGAAAGAAAAACGGGAGGCGCTCCAAAACTTTTGGAGTGTGTCCCATTTTCTTTCATGAAGTTATTGGAAATGATAAAACACCCACAGTGTCATCATCGTACATCCACGATCCATTGTATTATCCATATCAGTCTCTTGGCAACAGTTCTAGGCTTCATGGATGTACAGTATGCATATATGCCGTAACATGCAGTGTTTTAAATATTAAAAGTATGAACCTCATGAGCATGTGTGAGGGAGTGAGATGAGAGAGGAACTGGGGGTGAGGGGGGGCGGGGGGGCGGGGGGGGGTCACCCACCATGTGTGAGGGAGTGAGATGAGAGAGGAACTGGGGGTGAGGGGGGGCGGGGGGGGGTCACCCACCATGTGGAATAGCGCTCTGTTCTCACATCTACAGTGTACTATACAGGAGGATGGTCTTTATGACTCAGAAGAGGCTGGTGGAGGTAGACATCGGAGGACGGGCTCATTGTAATGCATGGAATGGAATGAGGAATGGTATCAAACATCTACCTCCACCAGCCTCCCCCCTGGTACTACTGTAGTTCTCTCTCCTGGTACTACTGTAGTTCTCTCTCCTGGTACTACTGTAGTTCTCTCTCCTGGTACTACTGTAGTTCTCTCTCCTGGTACTACTGTAGTTCTCTCTCCTGGTACTACTGTAGTTCTCTCCCCCTGGTACTACTGTAGTTCTCTCTCCTGGTACTACTGTAGTTCTCTCCCCCTGGTACTACTGTAGTTCTCTCCCCCTGGTACTACTGTAGTTCTCTCCCCCTGGTACTACTGTAGTTCTCTCTCCTGGTACTACTGTAGTTCTCTCTCCTGGTATTACTGTAGTTCTCTCTCCTGGTACTACTGTAGTTCTCTCTCCTGGTACTACTGTAGTTCTCTCTCCTGGTACTACTGTAGTTCTCTCTCCTGGTACTACTGTAGTTCTCTCTCCTGGTACTACTGTAGTTCTCTCTCCTGGTACTACTGTAGTTCTCTCCCCCTGGTACTACTGTAGTTCTCTCTCCTGATACTACTGTAGTTCTCTCTCCTGGTACTACTGTAGTTCTCTCTCCTGATACTACTGTAGTTCTCTCTCCTGGTACTACTGTAGTTCTCTCTCCTGATACTACTGTAGTTCTCTCTCCTGGTATTACTGTAGTTCTCTCTCCTGATACTACTGTAGTTCTCTCTCCTGGTACTACTGTAGTTCTCTCTCCTGGTACTACTGTAGTTCTCTCTCCTGGTACTACTGTAGTTCTCTCTCCTGGTACTACTGTAGTTCTCTCCCCCTGGTACTACTGTAGTTCTCTCTCCTGGTACTACTGTAGTTCTCTCCCCCTGGTACTACTGTAGTTCTCTCCCCCTGGTACTACTGTAGTTCTCTCCCCCTGGTACTACTGTAGTTCTCTCTCCTGGTACTACTGTAGTTCTCTCTCCTGGTATTACTGTAGTTCTCTCTCCTGGTACTACTGTAGTTCTCTCTCCTGGTACTACTGTAGTTCTCTCTCCTGGTACTACTGTAGTTCTCTCTCCTGGTACTACTGTAGTTCTCTCTCCTGGTACTACTGTAGTTCTCTCTCCTGGTACTACTGTAGTTCTCTCTCCTGGTACTACTGTAGTTCTCTCTCCTGGTACTACTGTAGTTCTCTCTCCTGGTACTACTGTAGTTCTCTCCCCCTGGTACTACTGTAGTTCTCTCTCCTGATACTACTGTAGTTCTCTCTCCTGGTACTACTGTAGTTCTCTCTCCTGATACTACTGTAGTTCTCTCTCCTGGTATTACTGTAGTTCTCTCTCCTGATACTACTGTAGTTCTCTCTCCTGGTACTACTGTAGTTCTCTCTCCTGGTATTACTGTAGTTCTCTCTCCTGGTACTACTGTAGTTCTCTCTCCTGGTATTACTGTAGTTCTCTCTCCTGGTACTACTGTAGTTCTCTCTCCTGGTACTACTGTAGTTCTCTCTCCTGATACTACTGTAGTTCTCTCTCCTGATACTACTGTAGTTCTCTCTCCTGATACTACTGTAGTTCTCTCTCCTGGTACTACTGTAGTTCTCTCTCCTGGTACTACTGTAGTTCTCTCCCCCTGGTACTACTGTAGTTCTCTCCCCCTGGTACTACTGTAGTTCTCTCCCCCTGGTACTACTGTAGTTCTCTCTCCTGGTACTACTGTAGTTCTCTCTCCTGGTACTACTGTAGTTCTCTCTCCTGGTACTACTGTAGGCACTTCTCCAGTCTCTCCCTGTAGTCTCTAGGGACCTGAGTCAATCTAGTGCGTGCGTACGTGTGTGTGTGTGTGCGTGCGTGTGTGTGTGTGTGTGCGTGCGTGTGTGCGTGCGTGCACTTCTCCTCCAGTCTCTTGTTGTAGTCTCAAGGGCCCTGAGTCAATCTACTCCCTTCCTGTCTCCCAGGATTTGGCTGTGTGTGTGTGTGTGTGTGTGTGTGTGTGTGTGTGTGTGTGTATGTGTGTGTATGTGCGTGTTCGTGTGTTTAAGACGAGGATCAAAGCCTCACGTTGACACTGTCACAGCCCATTTGTGTCAGGTTGGACTCCGTCTGAGTCACATGTGCTCTGACCTGAATTTGATTTAATTGCTGTTTAAACATTCCATCTGTCTTGTTAATGATGATGGCGTTGATGGTCTCCACTGTTCTCCAGTGAAACACCGGTAGAAAGACAGGGAAAATAAGAAAGACTCCCAAAAGCAGATAGCCTTGAATAGTACAGTAAACTCAGGTGTAGCTAGCATAAGTCATAATGTGCTTCCCAGCTCATGTTTTTGAATGGGGGAGGGGGGGGGAGGGGGGTGAAGCCAAAACAGCTCTCTGTTGACTGTGTGATCACTTATCATACATTATCAAACAGGCCGGCCATGGTAACATCCTCTCAATATTAATATCACATGGAAATTGGATTCACTGAATGGCAGAGAGAAACTTAAACATTCAGGATTGGTGAATTCTGACACAGAACATCAATGTATTGTTCTCTCTCTCTCTCTCTCTCTGTCTCTCTCTGTCTCTCTCTTTTCTCTTCCGTTGGCCAAAGTTATCATCATTAATTAAACTGTGGGATGGATGAATTGATGAAGCTCCCCGTGATTGAGATGGGATGTGATTGAGATGGGATGTGATTGAGATGGGATGTGATTGAGATGGGATGTGATTGAGATGGGATGTGATTGAGATGGGATGTGATTGAGATGGGATGTGATTGAGATGGGATGTGATTGAGATGAGATGGGATGTGATTGAGATGGGATGTGATTGAGATGGGATGTGATTGAGATGAGATGGGATGTGATTGAGATGGGATGTGATTGAGATGGGATGTGATTGAGATGGGATGTGATTGAGATGAGATGGGATGTGATTGAGATGGGATGTGATTGAGATGGGATGTGATTGAGATGGGATGTGATTGAGATGGGATGTGATTGAGATGGGATGTGATTGAGATGGGATGTGATTGAGATGGGATGTGATTGAGATGAGATGGGATGTGATTGAGATGGGATGTGATTGAGATGGGATGTGATTGAGATGGGATGTGATTGAGATGGGATGTGATTGAGATGGGATGTGATTGAGATGGGATGTGATTGAGATGGGATGTGATTGAGATGAGATGGGATGTGATTGAGATGGGATGTGATTGAGATGGGATGTGATTGAGATGGGATGTGATTGAGATGGGATGTGATTGAGATGGGATGTGATTGAGATGGGATGTGATTGAGATGGGATGTGATTGAGATGAGATGGGATGTGATTGAGATGGGATGTGATTGAGATGGGATGTGATTGAGATGGGATGTGATTGAGATGGGATGTGATTGAGATGGGATGTGATTGAGATGGGATGTGATTGAGATGGGATGTGATTGAGATGGGATGTGGAAGCTGGCTGCTTTATGTGACAGTAGGCCTACGTGAAACGTAAGGTGTGTGTGTGTGTGTGTGCTTGCCTGTGTGTGTGTGTGTGTGTGTGTGTGTGTGTGCTTGCCTGTGTGTGTGTGTGTGTGTGTGTGTGTGTGTGTGCTTGCCTGTGTGTGTGTGTGTGTGTGTGTGTGTGTGTGTGTGTGCTTGCCTGTGTGTGTGTGTGTGTGTGTGTGTGTGCGTGTGCGTGCGTGCGCGCATGTGTCTGCTTGCCCGTGTGTGCATGTATGTGTGTGTGTGTGTGTGTGCGTGCGTGAGCGCCTGTGCGTGTGTGTACACTGGTAACCAGGGACGGCAGTCACAGAGGAGAAGTCTCTTATCACCTCAGTGCTGATACAGAGCTCAGTGTGGAGCAGGCCTAGTTAGATAATTCCCCCCAGGCAAAAAAAAAACCCATAAATAATGGTGCTATTTAGCATTCGTAAAGGCAGCAGCAGCAGATTGTGGTTCCTTATCAGTGTCCTGGGTTGTACTGCAGAAGCCTAGCGTAGCGGAGGTGGTTAGGAGCCACGCTCACTTGTGTGATGGGTACAGGAGCCCTTCCTGGGATCTGAACACTTGTGTTACAGCTTACCAGAGTCTGGTGGACTTTAGTTTGGTGGGCTAAAGTGATGTTGTGATCACATATATATATGTACAGTACCAGTCAAAAGTTTGGACACAAACTTGCCAAGAGTGTGCAAAGCTGTCATCAAAGCAAAATGTGGCTACTTTGAAGAATCTAAAATATACAACATATTCTGGTTTGTTTAACACTTTTTTGTTTACTACATAATTCCATATATGTTCCTTCATAGTTTTGATGTCTTCAATATTAATCTACAATGTAGAAAATAATAAAAAATAAAGAAAAACCATTGAATGAGAAGGTGTGTCCAAACTTTTGACTGGTACTGTATGTGTATATATATATATATATATATATTTTCTGTAATCCATGGTCATCCGATCAATCGATCAGTCATCACTCACGCACGACTGGATGATTCAATATAAAAGTGCATTGATGTGATCCGTGTGAGGCAACATTTACATTTACATTTATGGCATTTAGCAGACGCCTTTATCTAAAGCGCCTTACAACAAATACATTTGTCTAAGTGAGTGAATCATCTATCCATCAGTCATCATAAGAAAAAGTAGTCTATGCTAGGACCAGGAGCTATTGGCAGTCACAATGCTAGAAGAAAGAATAATAATTACCTTTCTTTTTTATTTATTTATTCATTTATAGTAGAGAAACTTGTACCGGGGGAGAAGTGGGGATGAAGAGCTCTTTAGGAGACACAGACAACTATGTATTGATCCAGTCTGAACCATGTAGTCAGTACTAAGTATGACCCTGTCTGACAAGGCCTGTATTTGATGTTCTAGAACAGTACACAGAGACAGCTCCAAGACCCTGTCTTCTCTGACAGGCGAAGGGGGAGATAGAGAGATGATGAAGGGGGAGACAGAGGCGAAGGGGGAGATAGAGAGATGATGAAGGGGGAGACAGAGGCGAAGGGGGAGACAGAGAGATAATAAAGGGGGAGACAGAGGCGAAGGGGGTGTCGTGGAAATTCTCCACTGTAGTATTTTATTTCGGCAAAGGTGTGATTCACGAGCCAAGGGTCTTGTTAAAGCCACAATATAAGTTTATTATACTTGAAAGCGGAGAGACACACCAGACAGAATTCGGTGAGATCGGTGAGGCGCAGCCAACAACCTTCCTCCTTAAAGAACTCAATTAAGGACAAAGATAGGGATGCTGGTGGTTGGAGAGTACAGTGTCCATAACAGGTGTCAGAAGTACTGTTTCCCACAGTCTACCAACCTTCAAACCCTGTTTTGCCCAGCAACAATACCCAGTGAATTTCCACAACCTGCCTCACCATAAGGGCAGGCAGGCCTAGTACATTGTTATAAGCAATACAGCAGTATTCTGTCTAAAAACATTTCTTTCAATAATATTTCTATCACAGGGGAGACAGAGGGGAAGGGGGAGATAGAGTTTAAGGGGAAGATAGAAAGGCGAAGGGGCAGACAGAGGTAAAGGGGGAGAAAGAGGCGAAGGGGGAGACAGAGGTAAAGGGGAGACAGAAGGGAAGGGGAGACAGAGAGGTAAAGGAGGAGACAGAAGGGAAGGGGAGACAGAGAGGTAAAGGGGGAGACAGAAGAGAAGGGGAGACAGAGAGGTAAAGGAGGAGACAGAAGGGAAGGGGAGACAGAGAGGTAAAGGGGGAGACAGAAGAGAAGGGGAGACAGAGAGGTAAAGGGGAGACAGAAGAGAAGGGGAGACAGAGAGGTAAAGGGGGAGAAAGAGGCGAACAGGGGCGATAGAGATTGAGGGGGAGACAGAGAGGGGAAGGGGAGACAGAGGCGAAGGGGGGTGATAGAGATTGAGGGGGAGACAGAGAGGGGAAGGGGAAGTCATATTAAATTGTCCTATATTAGAAAAGAGTTGTTTATAAAACATTGAAAAGACTTGTGAAGACAGACAGACAGACAGACAGACAGACAGACAGACAGACACACACACACACACACACAAACACACACACACACACACACACACTACAGGCCTTCATACATTGAATAGAAGTTCAGATAACAATAGAGGCTTTTAGATGCTAACAATGCCACAATCCAACATGCCACGAAGCAGAGGATGTGTAGCTGAAATGTGAAAGTGCTACAGCTGTACGCTACATCCCATCAATAGAATGAAATACTCCAAAAACCTCTTCAAAAAAGGTTTGGAACCCATTCCTTCTGGTAAACATTAGTATCAGTAGCACTACGGAAGATGGATAAAATGACGCTATTTAAAGTGAAGTAGGACGGCGTCGTGAACACAACTGAAGAACAAATAATATGGTTTTCATATGACAACAAACAACTGAGACTAAAAGAGAAAGATACGGAAATGTGACAGGGTGACGAGACGCACTGGAGGCTCTGCCTGGTACATACAGTCACCTCCATACCAGGGGAGGCTGGCGGAGGTAGAAATCGGAGGACGGGCTCATTGTAATGCATGGAGCGGAATGAGGAATGGTATCAAACGGGCCCATGCATTACAATGAGTCCTCCTCCGATTTCTACCTCCACCGACCTCGCCTGATCCGTATGGTTTTTTTGTAATATGTTTTTAGGGCATTTCTGCTTTATTGGGATAGAGACAGTAGAGATTGACAGGAAGGATGGGTGAGAGAGAGGAGGGATGACATGCAAGATAGGTCGCGGGTCGGAATCGAACCGGGAACCTTGCGATTGCGTGGTAAGCGCATTAGTGTGCTACGCCACTAAGCTCCCCGCC
>NC_139656.1:32992155-32999655 GCF_951799395.1 Argentina silus | reverse complement strand
GTATAATACCTTTAGCTATATATTCCGCCTTTTACAGACACACACCACATTAATTGGTAGTAAGATAATATTTCCATCCTAAACACACACTTCCGTCTACATCAGGGAGCCGAGGATGAAACGGAGTTCTGCCACAGGTGTGTTTTCTGTTACTGATGACGATGTTGTGTTTTTCAGTCATTTGAAGAGAAGAGGAGATGCTTAATGAAAGATAGAACGCACCCACGCACCCACGCACCTCAAAACACACTAACAATCACACACACTTAGGGTCACGCGTACGCACGCACACACGCACACACGCACACAACAGTTTGGGTCATCCATCCGTTGCTGTTAAACACACACAGTCAGCAATCCAATGCAGACAGAAACACCGGCCCCACTTTAATTGCATATCTGCTCAGCTAAAGTTACACTTATTAAATACCAGCTTAAATACCAGTTTAAATACCAGCTTAAGGTGTCCACGACCCCTTAAAGCTCTAGATAACACAGAACACACAACGTCAGCATGGCAGACGGCAGTGTGTGGATAGTCACAGTGTGTGGATAGTCACAGTGTGTGGATCGTCACCTCTCAAATTGTAGTTTTTGCACTCTCTGTAAACTCTGGACAAGAACTCAGTTGACAGGCCGGCAAATCCATACGGAGGCTTTACTTCTGGCTCCGGTGTCGGGGGTTTCAGAGCTCATCCGACGATCTCGTCCCCCCGGAGATCACTCTCGACGGGAGTCACCCCCTCGTTGGGTCTTCTCCAGCAATTTGCGATTGATGGGCGTCGGGAGGTTTAGGAGCGGGTACCGGCACGCCCTCCGGAGTGGGAACGCCGCGCGGCCTCTCGGACAGGCACGACTGTTGACATTTTCACTTTTAATAAACATCAAAGGCTGAATGTTCGCCAGCCTTTTCTGGCGCCCCCGACATCAGACCACGGGTTATTAGACGCATCCCTCAAAAAGTTCTTCGCCACCGACAGGGAAAATGTCAGCCGTCTCACACAGAGTGGGTCACAGATGGAGGAGAGAGAGAGAGAGATGACACCTAAGAGCATACTAATAACAGGGGGAGATGGAGAGAAGAGAGGGATGAGAGAGAGGGAGAGAGAAGAAGAAGGGAGCTACCCAATTCTCATACCCCAGCACCCTGGCCTTCTGTGCCACCATCCATCACAGTGTCAGTGTTTGGGCCACACGCCACGGTGACAAATCAGCCTGTCACGGATGCAGGGTCCTGCATGACAGACTGGCATTTGTACTACACAGATTCACTTTCAAACTTACACCCCCCCCCCCCCCCCCTCGTCCTCCTCCTCCTCCCCCAACAAAACATCTGTCTGATGATTAATACTAAAGATCAAAGAGAGAGAGAAAGAGAGAGTGGGGTGGGGGGGGGAGTCTTTGATCTGTGATGAAGGATGACCAAGTCCACCTCTGTCCTGTTGTTGTTGATTCAATCAGTGTGTGTGTGTGTGTGTGTGTGTGTGTGTGTGTGTGTGTGTGTCGAGGTGTGTGGGGCTTCTTCACACTATGGACGGGCCGTAGCCGGTCAATACAAACACGGTCACTGTCGTCCCTGGGCCCAGGTTGGGTTGGTTAAGAGGTATTGCAGTGTAATTCTGAGGAGATGGAGTTTGTGACTTTTATCTTTTGGATCGACAACATCTGAAACGTTGTCTTGGTGTTGTGTATTGATTTCCCCCGTGTATTGTTGTTTACCTTGGACTGTACAGTATATGTTCTGTTGGAACGAAAGCAGAACTTTTGCACTGTGGGTGACCCGCGGTAAACTTTTAATAAACTGCCCGCCCCCCTCCCCCCCCCCCCCACCCGAGTGTTCCTGGTTTGGTTAATGTCATCAATATGCTATAAGTCAGACTCACTTAGGAGGGTTAAGAGGGTGAAATGGTCTCCCAGAGATCAATCTCACCCAGGTTACTCTGGCGTGAGATTGCACATCAGAAATCACTGCATAATGACCTCGGCCTGCCATTCTGATGATCTCCCTCTCACTCTCTATCTCTCCCTCCCTCTGTCTCTGTCTCTCTCTCTGTTCCCCACCTATCTCTCTCTCTGTCTCTCTCTCTGTCTCTGTCTCTGTCTCTCTCTCTGTCTCTATCTGTCTCTCCCTCTGTCTCTCTCTCTGTCCCTCTCCCTCCTACCCCCCCCCCTCTCCATCTCTCTCTCTATCTCTCTCTCCCTCTGTCTCTGTCTCTCCCTCCTCTCTCTCTCTCTCCCCCCTCACACTCTCCCCCCCCCCTCTCCATCTCTCTCTCTCCATCCCTCACTCACCTCTCTCATAAAAGGCAATGTTCTCTAATTGAAGTGCCTGACAGCTGCCATACAGACTTTGGAAATTAATTTATCTTAATGGAATGTTGGTCATTACCCAGAGTAATTTCCTCTCCTACCCTTACTTGTTAATGCACCTGATTAGGCTCCAGGGGAGGCTGGAGGAGGTAGAAATCGGAGGACAGGCTGACTCATTGTCATGCATGGAACGGAATGAGGAACGGTATCAAACACGCATTCCTCCTTCCGTTCCATGCATTACAATGAGTCAGCCTGTCCTCCGATTTCTACCTCCACCAGCCTCCCCTGTTAGGCTCTGGCACCTCCGATGAAGGGTAGAACTAATACTCTCTTTTATATAATCTTTAATCTTTCTGTTGAGATGTTTGTATAGAGGACAACTGGCATCCTTGTGTTCTGTCAGAAGTGCATGTTGCACCAGAGGGCGAAGGTCAAGTGGTTCAGAGGGAAACAGCTGACTCCCCACCCAGGAGTGTGACCTCACTGGAGGCCTTCCTGCGACATGACTATGCAAAACCCTGTGGATCACTTTAAAACTGTTGTATGAATAATGCATGTCCATGGCTGGGAACAGACCTTGGTGGTGTTGTTGTTGTTGGCTTGTGTGTGTGTGTGTGTGTGTGTGTGTGTGTGTGTGTGTGTGTGTGTGTATGTGTGTGTGTGTGTGTGGACGTGTGTGGGCGTGTGTGGGCGTGCGCGTGGGCGTGCGCGTGGGTGTGCGCATGCGTGTGCGTGCATGTGTGTGTGTCTGTCTGTGTGTGTGTGTGTGTGTGTGTGTGTGTGTGTGTGTGTGTGTGTGTGTGTGTGTGTGACCTCCACCTCTGTCTGTATCTCTGGATCAATACTAATCCTATTAATGTAAATGTTTCTTCACATTGAGACACCAGACAGACACCCAGATGATTAAAGACACTAGAGACAATGCAGCTTACACAGTGGAGAGAGAGGGAGAGAGAGGGGGGGGGGGGAGACAGAGAGAGAGAGACAGAGGGGGGGGGGGGGGGGGGAGGCAGAGAGAGAGAGACAGAGGGAGGGGGGGAGGCAGAGAGAGAGAGACAGAGAGAGGGGGGGAGGCAGAGAGAGAGAGACAGAGAGAGGCAGAGAGAGAGAAAGAGAGAGAGAGAGAAGGGGGGGAGGCAGAGAGAGAGAATGAGAGAGAGCAGATAGAGGGAGGGAGAGGCAGAGAGAGAGAGAGAGAGAGAGAGAGAGAGAGAGGTCCTGTTGTAGTTGTGTAGGATCCATTGTCATCTGTTGCAGATCAACCACATCTTTCAGCACCATGACAATATGAAGATTGACAAAGGCTTCCTTTGATGTCACATTTGTATCTGCCTGACTCGAGAACGACAGACTTCGAAAAATTCTATTATACAATTTTACAAGACTCTGTGATCAGAACCAGCGGGATTCTTGTATTATGCTTGCAGCTTGGTTGGCTGGTGGATGACAACATTGTTATTAGATATTTCATATTTCTTTTACGAGATTTCATCAGGAATTATCTATTTGGGTAAAGATTGCCTCCATAATGGTGTAGCCAAGTCGGCAAGATGGCAACTTCCATGGTTTGGGTCATGTAATGTACAGTACAGTAATACCCCTCTCTCTCTCTCTCTCTCTCTCTCCCTACTGGAGGGCTCACTGTGCTTCATTCTGCCTCTGTCCTCTAATCCAGTTCACCCACTGACCACTGTAGCACTTTACACTCCCCTCTTTCATAAGCCACTGAACAGACCCGTTCCACGTCCTCTGTGGCCGAGGGAAGCTAAGCTCAGAGACTTCTCTAAGGTCAGGCAGGGAGGAGTAGATGCTGGTCTGAAGTGGATTGAAAAAGGAATGAAAGGAAGAAGGAATGAAAGCCTGCAGGAGGTGAGGACTGGCCCGCTCGGCCTGCTGGACGAGGAGCTGTCAGGGCGTGTGTGCGTGCTTGTGTGTGTGTGTGTGTGGGTGTGTGCTTGTGTGTGTGTGTGCGTGCTTGTGTGTGTGTGTGTGCTTGTGTGTGTGTGTGTGTGTGTGTGTGTGTGCTTGTGTGTGTGTGCTTGTGTGTGGGTGTGTGCGTGGGTGTGTATGTGTGTGTGTGTGTGAGCACGTGTGCTGTGTGTGCGTGCGTGCGTGCGTGTGTGTGTGCGTGTGTGTGTGTGAGGAGCTGTCAGGGAAGGAGTGTTTAATAAATGACTGCTAACACAGCGACAGAGGGGCCACAGACCTCTGCTAGAAACCTCGCCAACGATAAATCTTCAAAATCAATATGACAGTCCGGAGTAATCAGTATCAATGATTTTAAACTGAAATAACTCCCTTGGGGGAGGAAGACAACATCCTCTGGCCCTCACTCTGAAAACACCTCTCACATGACAGATGGAGGGGAGAGGGGAGAAAGGCCTTATTGATGCTCTCCCCAGCACCTTAACACAGGGGTCAACAGATACCACTGACTAGATGGTGTATTATAGATGGTGTAGGTTAGATGGTGTAGGTTAGATGGTGTATTCTAGATGGTGTAGGTTAGATGGTGTATTCTAGATGGTGTATTCTAGATGGTGTATTATAGATGGTGTAGGTTAGATGGTGTATTCTAGATGGTATAGGTTAGATGGTGTATTCTAGATGGTGTATTATAGATGGTGTAGGTTAGGTGGTGTATTCTAGATGGTGTATTCTAGATGGTGTAGGTTAGATGGTGTATTCTAGATGGTGTAGGTTAGATGGTGTATTCTAGATGGTGTATTATAGATGGTGTATTTTAGATGGTGTATTCTAGATGGTGCAAATTAGATGGTGTATTCTAGATGGTGTAGGTTAGGTGGTGTATTCTAGACGGTGTAGGTTAGGTGGTGTATTCTAGACGGTGTAGGTTAGGTGGTGTATTATAGATGGTGTAGGTTAGATGGTGCTAAGCATACCACCTGTCTTTTTTCCTCTGTTGTACCTGGTTTTTACCTTCCCTCCCTTCGTTTGTTCTCTCCTCCATCTGTTTTCTCTCCTTTCTTGGTACGCGCCCATATTGGCACAAACCGGGAGTCTGATTTTGGTTTAAAGCAGGTTTGGAACTCACTGCGTGCCCTTTTCTGGAGACAGTGTTTAATCGCCGTACCCTGGCACCAATGAGAGGACCTTGAATAGCTTTCCTGTCATGCTTGAAGCTTCTGGGACGTTCTGTGGGTAAATGTCAACAAATAACATTCTGTCAGCATTTTAAACATTTATCTGCTCAAAGTCTACCGGGAGGCTGAGCTCCAACCCCTGGGGTCTCCCTGGATGTGTTTTAAGCTGAGATAAAGCCTAATACCCTTATATTCACTGCCGCCAGCCCTACTTCCAAGGCATTCATCTCTGCAGAGAAATGTTGGCGTCGGAAATAAACTGGCAATTCAAAGCCGCGTTAACCTCAAAACACAGAGCAGAGCGCGCCGGTGTTTCTGTCTGCAATGACGAGAGGAGAGGAGAAGAGTCCACCAGTTAGTTTGTCCGCCGTGAATACAGTATATAAATATATATATATATATATACCCCTTTACATCCAGACATTGTCGTCAGAATATTATCGTCAGATGTCTGGATGTAAAGGGGTGACAACAATACAATGTAAAGGTCACTTTTTAAAGGCCATATTAGCCCAAGGCTGCCTGGAAAGTTTCCCTGAAGCTCCAGGGATTTGGAGAGTGGAGGGGTGGTGGGGGTGTGGGTGTGGGTGGGGGTTGTGGGGGGGAGATGATAGGAGGCAAGCTGCTGCTGCTGCAGCCTCCTCCTGTTCTTAGTGGCCCACACTAAGCTGAGCTCCTCAGTGGTGTGCTTATGCTAAGAGCGCCGTCTCAACCTCCAGTACTCTCTCCACCCAGGCGATAAGTGACCGGCTATTCAGAAGCAGATTAGGATACATCCAACAGACTGCCATCATGCACTGCTTCCATGCTAACTCATGTTTTTTTTTCTTCTTCTATGTATGTGTGTGTGTGTGTGTGTGTGTGTGTGTGTGTGCATGTGTACTGTACCATAATGCCTCACCCTTGATTGAGCCGTAGGGTGAGGGGGTGTTGTTGGGTGTGCTTAGCTGTGAACTCTACACAATGAATCTTGGCTCCACTCATGGCAGAATATTGACATGCTCATGAGGAGGAAGAAGAAGAAGACAAAGAAGGAGAAGGAGAAGGAGAAGAAGGAGGAGAAGGAGAAGAAGGAGAAGGAGAAGGAGAAGAAGAAGGAGAAATGAATAACATGTTGGCGTGTGTAATAGATTGTTGACAACAGATGCCACCCACCTCCAAAGCCCAAGGATAAACAATGAGACTTAATATCACACCTTTATGCTGCACATGTCACTGACATAATAATGATGTGTGATGTCACTGACATAATAATGATGTGTACGGTATTGATCCCCGAGGGGGAATGATCTTTTTGCACCCCCCTTAGACAGCACACACACACACACACACACACACACACACACACACCACACACACACACCACACACACAGCACACACACACACCACACACACAGCACACACACACAGCACACACACAGCACACTCTTGGGGAGAACCGAGCTCTGGGCTCTATTGCACAGTGTCAGCCCCCAACAAGCGCCCCTGGAGCAGTTAGGGGTTAAGTGCCTTGCCCAAGGGCACAACGCCAGTGGTGGTAGGACACCTTAGATATGATGCCAGCAACCCTCCGGTCACAAGCTCACATCCGGCTCCCTCCCAAGGTGGGGATCAAACCAGCGACCTTCTGATTGCTGGCCGGCCTCTGTAACCTCAAGGCTACCTACTGCCCCAATGGATTGACAGACACCCCACAGGCGCGTACCCGGAGGTGTGCGAGGGGCCAGGGGAGGACCCAAGCCCTTTTCGTTGGTTTATAGGTTCCCAGGCGGGCCGGCTCATTTGACCAGAGGTCCGGTTCCACCACTACATCGCCGCCCGTATGCTCAACCCCGGAGCGAACGGCGCAGACAGCGGAGGGAACGCCCCAGGCGAGACACTTGGGCACCTGGGAAAAATGTTCACACAAAAAAAAGGGGCCCGGCCCCCCTTGGCATCTGTGTGATGATAATATACTGCAGGCCTGCTGTATATACACTGTAACAACCCTGTATAATGGTTGTTAGCATCTCCTCAGAGGGCTGCCAGATTAGTTCTGCATTGCTCTATTTGTACGACTGTTGACTGAATAATCACCATAAT
>NC_139656.1:32970011-32975011 GCF_951799395.1 Argentina silus | reverse complement strand
GCGCTAGCTAGCTATATCCCCAGGCCTTCAGTTCAGTAAAGGACACATAGCTCTGGCTGAGCCTAATCCTCCAGCACTCGCCAGCTAGCTAGCTAGCTATAGTCCCTGTCCTTCTGCTAATGTATGTATAGCTGGCTGAGACTAGCCCTCCAGCTTTATCTGGCTCTGTCCCCAGGCCTGGTAATTATCCATAGCCCTGGGTGAGTTTAGCCCTCCAGCTAGCTAGCTAGCTAGCTATATCCCCATACCCTTCTGTACAGTAGAGCCTATAGCTGGCCATATTCCCAGTCCTTCCTCCCAGGCTTCCACACTAATGCCGGAGACAGGAGGACGTGAGAAACCATCTGGAGGGCTCTGGCATGAACAGGTGGTTTAGCCTTCCTTCTGAAAAAGTGGATGAAAGAAACCAATTCGACTAAGCCTTTTTGTCCTGCTTTACATGTAGAACATGGATATTTTTGGATCTGAGCGCAAAATATGATTATGTGATATTAAGATCTTGAGATTATGGAATTATAGAAAGATTATTCTTGAAGCTTTTTTTTATTTTTTTATTCAAGGGTGAAAAATCATTTGAAGTATTCTATGGACTATGTAGAGAGAGAGTGTGAGTGTGTGTGTGTGTGTGTGTGTGTGTGCGTGCGCGCGCGTGTCTGTGTGTGTGCGCATATGTGTGTGTGCGCATATGTGTGTACGCGCGTGTGTGTGTGTGTGTGTGTGCGCGCATATGTGTGTGTGTGTGTGTGTGTGTGTGTGTGTGTGTGTGTGTGTGTGTGTGTGTGTGTGTGTGTGTGTGTGTGTGTGTATGCTGCAGTTCACACGGCAATTGAGCATTCAAACAGAACCCCACCTGGAGGGCACACCGGCCTTCTCAGCAACCTGAGTCATAGACACAGCTGCATCTCGGGCCCTCCACCCCACCCCACCCCACCCTGCCTCTGTCTCTCCACACCACCCCACCCCACCCTGCCTCTGTCTCTCCACACCACCCCACCCCACCCTGCCTCTGTCTCTCCACACCACCCCACCCTGCCTCTGTCTCTCCACACCACCCCACCCTGCCTCTGTCTCTCCACACCACCCCACCCTGCCTCTGTCTCTCCACACCACCCCACCCCACCCTGCCTCTGTCTCTCCACACCACCCCACCCCACCCTGCCTCTGTCTCTCCACACCACCCCACCCCACCCTGCCTCTGTCTCTCCACCCCACCCCACCCCACCCTGCCTCTGTCTCTCCACACCACCCCACCCCACCCTGCCTCTGTCTCTCCACACCACCCCACCCCACCCCACCCTGCCTCTGTCTCTCCACACCACCCCACCCCACCCTGCCTCTGTCTCTCCACACCACCCCACCCCACCCTGCCTCTGTCTCTCCACACCACCCCACCCCACCCTGCCTCTGTCTCTCCACACCACCCCACCCCACCCTGCCTCTGTCTCTCCACACCACCCCACCCCACCCTGCCTCTGTCTCTCCACACCACCCCACCCTGCCTCTGTCTCTCCACACCACCCCACCCTGCCTCTGTCTCTCCACACCACACCACCCCACACTGCCTCTGCCTCTGTCTCTCCACACCACCCCACCCCACCCTGCCTCTGTCTCTCCACACCACCCCACCCCACCCTGCCTCTGCCTCTGTCTCCGAAGCCTCCCAGGCAAAGCTCTCTGATTAAGCTCTCTGTCAGCCGCCTCTCTCAGGGTCAGCTTGGCCTTCATAGCCTTTCACAGTCCTACTGTTCAAAGCTATAATAGATACTTTTCTGGAGATGGATGAAGTTAGGTAAGCTCAGGGTAGTTTGTATTCATCTGTATGTGTTCAAGTGGTGCTTCTGGCTCAGATAAAGAGGGAAGGTGCCTTCCTCTCTGGTGTGTCCTTGTTTGCGTTGTGTCACTCTCTGCCCATGGAACCTGTGCTGCACAGTAGACTTTGTAGAAATCCAACTCTTGTAAATTGTCAATTCATTGGTTTTTTCAGCCTGTCATTATAGTCAAACACCACTTCGCACCTGGAAAAGCCCTATGTACAGTAAATGCAATGCTTTGTCATCATCATCATCATCAAACATTGTTTCAATCAAGAACTCCATTCTTCCTCTTACTTTTGAGACAAACACCTCTCTCTCTCTATCTCTCTCTCTCTCTCTCTCTCTCTCTCTCTCTCTCTCTCTCTCTCAGAGATGGATGAAAGCATGTGATCTACAGGGCTGAAGCCGTCTTATTTGTTTGCTCAGAGCAGGGCTTCCGGCCACCAGATGACATTTGGGGAAGGATTTGATTGAACACTTTCGCTTTATCCTTGTCAAAGAGGGGGCCTCTCGTCTGTCCAAACACCCACACCCAGCCGAAACACCCTAGATATAGCTGTTTATCACCCCTCCATCCTCTCCAATCTCCGTCATCCCTCCATCCTCCCTCCCTTTATCTCTGACAAACAAACAAACACACACACACAGACAAACAAACAACAAACAAATCCTCAACCTTTTACTCGAAGGTCGTCGCCGTGGCGAGGAATCTAAGAATGATGTGGTGATTGTTTGTTGGACATTGACAGAACCTTTTCATTCCACTTGGAGCTTTTAACCAACATGTCATCTCCGTGGCACACCGCCTCCTCACACACACACACACACACACACACACACATTCTCACACATAAAGTGCTTTTTACTCACTGTCCTTGGTACTGTGTGTTGAGTGCACTCCAGAAGCAGCACATGCTTGATGGCATAAAAGCAGACTCAGCCTTATGAACTCCTAGTAGATTGAGCTTTTCCTCTGTCCACTCACTTCCTACCCAAGGGGAGGCTGGTGGAGGTAGAAATCGGAGGCCGGGGCTCATTGTAATGCATGGGACGGAGTCAGGAGTGGTATCAAACGCACCTGTTTGATACCAAATCGGAGGATTGTAATTGTAATGCATGGGATGGAATGATGCACACGTTGTTTGATACCATTCCTCAGTTCGTGCCGTGCATTACAATGAGCCCGTCCTCCGATTTCTACCTCCACCAGCCTCCCCTGCCTGAGTACCCATTCGGAATGCTGTTGGTGTTTACATCCCGGCCTTGCAACCTCCTTGATTGTTGGCATAAACGTCTGAGCTACTCTCTCTTCAATTACCTGAGGTAAGGTACTTGAGTACCGTGAGCTTGATGGGGCAGACGTTGTGGAGGTTGGCTCCCCTGAAGGCCAGTGTGTTAGAGAGCCTCTGTGTGCCAAACAGACGTTTTATGCCAAAGGTGCTATTTGCTCACGGATCGATAAAGCCTTTCAAACACATCATGTTCAGCAGAGGCCCTTTCAGATGTCAGTGTGTGTGTGTCTGCGTGTGTGTGTGTGTGTGTGTGTGTGTGTGTGTGTGTGTGTGTGGCTGTTAGTCTAATCGGTGTATAGGTTAAGTGTGTGTGTGTGTGTGTGTGTGTGAGAGAGAGAGAGAGGAGTGGGAAAGAGAGAGAGAGAAGGATAGGGAGAGAAATGTGTGTGGGTGTTAGTCTAATCGGTGTATAGGTTAAGTGTGTGTGTGTGTGTGTGTGTGTGTGTGTGTGTGTGTGTGTGTGTGTGTGTGTGTGTGTGTTGATAAGACATCAGTGCTAACAAGACATTTTATTATATTGTATCCTCTTTACTTTACTTTACAGTCATTCTGAAACGGTGTGTGTTGTTGTTGTTGTTGTTGTTGTTGTTGTTGTCGTTGTTGTTGTTGTCGTTGTTGTCTTGTTTCTTTTATTTCCTGTGCATTTCCACGACTCTCTCCATGTGTGCCTCTGAGTCTCCTGGATGCAATCTGTCCAGCGCCAGCAACAATCAAATCCCCTGCAATAAGCCCCCTTTCCTTTCTGACTCAGTGAACAGTTAAACAATAGCAGCAGTGCCATGCAACGTTTAACGCTGCCTTCCAGCGCCACACAGCCACCGGGCGCAGGTCTCATGCCTCTTCCCTCCTATTCTCCTCCACTGGAGTGGTCGCTAGCTCATCAGAGCGCTCGCGTAGCGGCCGTGTCCTCCTGCCAGCGCCATCATCGACATCACTCTGCTCCAGCGGAACGTAATCAGCATTGCGCTGCTTCTGCAGGAAAACGCCAAAAAGACATAATAGGACCAACATGTTCCTTTTATTTTATTTTCCTCCCTCTCTCTCTCTCTCTCTCTCTCTCTCCATTTTTCCTCTTTCTTTGAGACAAACACCTATCTCTCTCTCTCCCCCCTCTCTCTCTCTCTCTCTCTCTCTCCCCTCCTCCCTTTCTCTCTCTCCCCTCCTCCCTCTCTCTCTCTCTCCCCTCCTCCATCTCTCTCGCCCCCCTCCCCCTCTCTCTCTCTCCCCTCCTCCATCTCTCTCCCCCCCTCCCTCTCTCTCTCTCTCTCTCTCCCCTCCTCCATCTCTCTCTCCCCCCCTCCCTCTCTCTCTCTCTCTCTCTCTCTCTCTCTGTGGGCGGGTAAGGCAGAGTGAAGTATTGAGGGGAGGCTGCATGCCTGGAATGCCAGATGCTAATTCCATTAGCGAGGCTGTTAGCTAGCTACACTCCTTGGGAGCACACAGGGGGCACTACTGCTTAGTTGAGGGCTCCCGTGCATCTGAGTGACAAGGTAAACATCACAGAGCAGGACCACCGTTGGCTGTCACTATGTCACCGAATATGTTGTGGTTAGTAAATAATGGACTTATTAAGATGATCTTGGTGCTCATGCAGTACCATGAAACTCTCCCCCCCCCCCCCCCCCACACACACACACGTATGCATGCATGCTACACACACACACACACACACACACACACACACACACACACACACATACACAAATACACAACATTGTCATTAGGGGCAAGGGGGCTCTTCAGAACAGAGCGGGAGCAGTTTGGTACTATGGCTGACCAGAGCACTGTGATAATTCTCCAGGCTCCATCCCAATCTAACATGTCCACTCGTTAACACTCATCTCAGAGTCGTATATAGATGACAGCCACAATATCATCCAGACACTAATCATAG
>NC_139656.1:32957511-32962511 GCF_951799395.1 Argentina silus | reverse complement strand
TCCTGTGTGCTCCACCTATAACGAGTCACCTCAGCCTCCTCTCTTTGTTAGCCCTACATCCCCCCCACACACACACACACACACACACACACACACACACACACATGAACACACACACACACACACATGAACACACACACACACACACACACACACATGAACACACTCACACACACACACACACACACACACATGAACACACGAATACACACACGTACACACTCACACACACACACACATACACGTACACACATGAACACACAAATACACACACACACACATGAACACATGAATACACACACATACACACTCACACTCGCACACACATACAAACACACACAGACACACACACACACGCACACAGATACACACACAGACACAGACACACACACACACACACACACACACACACACACACACACAGACACACACATTCTCTCTCTCTTCATGTTCTCTCTGTAGTCCTGTCAGAAAGCACAGCGACTGATTGGTGCTTGAGCTAATGGTTTTACTGTACTGTGTAGGGAAGCTGTCTCCAGTGTAGGGTGACACTGTGCATACTAAAGAGCTGTGCTTATCAATGCTTCTCAAAGGTACAGGGGGAGACTTCTGAACAAATAAAGGCTTGAATGGAAAGACGCATAAGGCCTAGAGCGTGTACAATGTGTTTTAACTTATGGTAGGCAAGGTGGAAAACATGGATTTTGGAATTGGATTTTGGACTTGACCTCGGAGTTAGAAGATTTGGGTGTCCTACATGTGCATCAGCGGAGGCTGGTGGGGGTAGAAATCGGAGGACGGGCTCATTGTAATGTATGGAGCAGAATGAGGAATAGCATCAAACACACGTTTAAAGTCGGAGGACGGGCTCATTGTAATGCAGGGAACGCATTACAATGAGCCCGCCCATGCATCCCATCCACGCATTACCATGCATTACAATGAGCCCGTCCTCCAATGTCTACCTCCACCAGCCTCTCCCCTGTGGGAGAGCCAGGTTGGAACCTGTCACACCTGCACTGCAGAGAAACTGACCTGACCTGAACTCACTGGACTGTAATGGTTATGTTCTTTGAATTATTAAAATATATCATAATTAGAGTATTTGTCTTCATGAACATATGACGGTCCACCAGGTGCTGTTATTGAGGAGCAGCCACTGTGGTTGTCAGCCTAGAGCAGTGGTTCCCAAACTTTTAACAGTCACGTACCCCCTGTCGGTTATTCTGTAGCCTAATTGATATTCTATGAACATTAACCCTTATTATTATTAGACATTGTGATAACATTATTCTGTTGGATAGGGTGCATGCATTTATTTTTGGTACTGAGACTTGCATTTGGCTATTCAACAGGACTGTCTGGGAAGGTAAATCACAGATTTATTTCACGTACCCCCTAGATCGATCCACGTACCCCCGGGGGTACGGGTACCCCACTTTGACAATAGCTGGGCTAGCGAGACTAGGGCCGATATTTTAACGGCGTAAAAAACTGTCTTCGTGCAAGCGTGGGCGCTGGCGGGGGGTGCTGGCGGTGGCACTAGGGGGTGTGGCTGAAATATCAGCGCTTTTTTCAAGGCTCGAATTTTTCAGCGCACCCGATGGCACTTCACCTGCTCGTTGTCATGAACACACCTCTGTTTACCGCTACTCCACCCTCCGTTCCAGCGCTGTGCTCATTTCACCTGTTTGCCAGTACACCTGCATTTGAACTTGCGTCTGCTGGAAAAAAAAGCATTGTGGTGTTTTTGTTCCTAATGTGCACAACATATTTATCTCAAAACACTGTTTTTAAGGAGAAAAGTGAAACTGTTTTATTATTCTGCTTTGGTCTCCTCGTCTGACATACAATTACAGGGTTAGTTTATTATGTAAAACAAGAAGGAGTGGTAGAGAATGAAGCAGAAGTGTACTGTAGCAATAATTGGTTTGAGACCTCGAGAGACAGGAAATTAATTGGCTTTATCGCCATGGTTACATGAAAGCGGACTAACCTAATAGATATGTTCTCTTACTCCTAATGTGCTAATATGAAACAATTCTATCACAATGTTTGCACTTTCTATTCTGATTTGAAAAAATCGTCCCCTGCAATTAAGAATTTGCTTGCAGAGGGACAATAGCAAATATGTTTGAATAGATAAATAAATAAGGATATTTAATATTCTGAAACCTTGTTCAAGATAAAACAGGGGATGTTTAGATACAAATGACTCCTGTTGATCTTAAAGGAATGGTAAAAATGTGTCAGAGAAGATTCACCAACTTTAAGACACAACAACTTTATAGTAAACATCATGGACGTCCACTCAGAGAGCTGGCAGCTAGACTTGGCTCCCACTGATAATGTTGTTGTGATATTGGTGAAATGAGTAGTGAGCCATCTGGTTGTTTACACTGCTGAGCATCCAGCTCCCATCCCCTACAGGCTCTCGTCCAATAGCTGAGGACATCCCGGCGACAGGCAGGGACCTGAGCCAATAGCAGATGTTTCATATTCTCTTGATCCTGGTCGATCCCCTTCGGGGGGTAATTCAGGGCTCTGAACAGAAACTCTGGAGATCCGCAGAGTCATCAGTCCATCAGTTTCCAAGCTTACTCTGAAACTGATACTTCAGTATCAAAATGTTCCTTCCACTGAAACATTGTCCTGTAACATTACATAGCAATTGGATATTGCTTTTACAGGCACCTCATTTAATAATCAAACCCGGCTCTCCTTGTCTGCAAGACTGCCTTAGCCTGCTAAGCTAAAGCCTAGTCAGTAGCTTGGTGAGCTAATGTAACTCTCTCTGCTCTTTACATGAGCTTGGTCTCCGAACCCCCTCCGTTACACCTGCTCCAGGGACCTCTGGGATTCACTCGTACACTTCAATGTACTCCCCCTCCGCCGGGCCGGGCCTGTTACTCACCCAAGTGCCACAGCCTTTATGACAATCTTATGATTAAGGTGTTAGCCTCTCCCAGCAGGGGAGGGAAGGAGAGGGGGCGAGAGAAGGGGAAGACACTAGTAAAGAGAGACAGGCAATTTACCATCACTGTCCCCCTCCCAGGGGAATGGGGGGGGGGGGGGGCAGCGGGAGCGTGGAGCGTGGAGCCTGACTCTTACTAACCTGTCACTGGCTGAAGCTGATCTGGAGGAGAGGAGAGGAGGGGAGGGGAGGGTTTCTGTGCATCCTTCTTTCTCTCGTTTTCTCTCTCTCTCTCTATCTCTCTCTCTCTCCTTCTCTCTCACTCTCTCCATCTCTCTCAGTAAAGCCTGTGTTAATTACAGTACTGGATGTCACTCCCTCCCTCCCTCCCACCCCCCTTCCCTGGTGTCTTCATCCCAGCGAAGTGTGGATCTCAATCCCTACCAAAGACCTTTAGTGTAGCTTGTATTGAGTTTAGTGTGTAATTCCTCCACACTTTTTGCTGGCATTGGGTTAGTGTCTCATCATTGCATCATCGTCATTCCATGCTTTGCTCTGATGTTGTTCTGTAGTCAATGCTATAGTGAATCATTTAGCAACTACAACCACTCAAAAAAGGGGGAAGACAGTTTTGTTAGATCAAGATTTTTGGTAGATCAAGACAGATTTCTCTTTGAATAATCGGTCAGACTTCATTTCAGTGAACACATATTGGCCACTCATCATTTGCATTTGTAGCTTTTATCTGTTTGCTTTCTACCCCCTGCTTTCTGGCCCTCAAGCCACACACACCCACACCCAAACAACAATGTTAGTGGGGGCAAGGTTGGCTTTGATGTTAGGGAGGCTAGCCAGTAACCCCAAAATCGCTGTTTTAATCCCTGGATGTGAACCAGTGATTGGAGGGTTGCTGAAATCACATCTAAATGGCCAGCAGCTACATGACTCATAACATGAGAATATGAAAACACAGAATAAAGACCTCATAAATGGCAAGTAAGACCCCACAACGGCCCAATTAGCCACTTCTTAAACACTTATAAGCCAGAAATTAATGCCTTAGAAGAAGTGTTTTTGAATAATCTTCTATACCCTCTTCTTGGTTGGAACAAAACCAGCCAGTCATCATGAATAGAGAGTGTCGTTCTGATCCTCAGAGTTAGTGGCTACAGACTTCATTAGTGCCCAAATGATCTGAACACCATTTCAAGAATGAAGTCCCGATGTAACCCTGTTATGTGGGAGGAGGGTATCATATCTGACACACATACACACACATGCACACGAACGCACACACACACACACACACAGACACACACACACGCACGCACGTGCACACACACACACACACGAACGCACACACACACACGAACGCACACACACAGACACACACACACACACACACACACACACACACACACACACACACACACACACACACACACAGACGAGAGACGGATACTTTGCCAAGTTATTTTTTATCAGATTACAATAAGACTGTTAATAAGCGAAGCCAGTTAAAAAAGCTGTCCTATATTTTTATCAGACAAAAACAATTCTGTTCAGCTGCTTTAGCATTCATTTAGCCCTCCAGACAAACATGGCTCATCATTGTCTGTGTTCACACACTGAGAAAAGCATTAGCTAATGGATTATGTTGTTGGTGTTGTTTGGCTCAGTGAATCATTGAGAGAAGGCGTTTTATTACACTCAGAGCAGACTCAACGCTTGTTAAGTTGTTGACTGATTCTATGACCTTTTTACATCAGACTGGATTAAACAGACTTGTGCTTACTGTTACCTAAAGTGGCACAATGAGAGGCCATGGAATAAACCACTGAATTTATAGTGAGGACACAACTTAAATACAACTACTGGCAGGTAACGCTGAGTTGTGAAAGTAAACATCTCAGTGTTTATGAGTACTGTAAAGTAAACAACATAAAGTAGTACACTTGTAGGATTGATGTTTGGGCTAGCTGCATTGTGTGTCAGGTGAATATATAGTATTTTAATAATCTTACAAATAACCTGGAACGGTTCGGTTGCAACACGATACAAGACTCTTCAAGTCGGTCTATTCCTG
>NC_139656.1:32950011-32952511 GCF_951799395.1 Argentina silus | reverse complement strand
CCCATCATGCTACTTTGCCAGAGGACACTCTGAAACCCACATGGTGCT
Organism: Argentina silus; assembly: GCF_951799395.1. Taxonomy (NCBI): domain Eukaryota; kingdom Metazoa; phylum Chordata; class Actinopteri; order Argentiniformes; family Argentinidae; genus Argentina; species Argentina silus. Next base: position 32,952,463 of record NC_139656.1, on the reverse strand, counting down.
CCTGTGATGAAATTGGTTTGAACCCGGGTCTCCCGCATGGAAGACACAAGGGTCTACCATTAGGTCAAGAGGACATCTTCAAGTTGTCAGAGCGACACTTTAGATTAAATGTCTCAGGCAGGGCTACCTCATCACGTGATTCCAAACCACGTCCGCTACATATGCATCATAAGGCTGTGTTAGCCCCCTGAGCTAAAGCCGAGGCATTCACTTAGGGAGCTAACAGTAGTCTTCTAACAAAGGTATGATGTAGACAACACTGAGTTAGACTCCAGGGAGAGAGAGAGAGAGAGAGTGTGTGTGTGTGTGTGGGTGTGTGTATGGGTGTGGGTGTGGGTGTGGGTGTTTATGTTTAATACCATTCCTCATTCAATTCCATTCCATGCATTACAATGAGCCTGTCCTCTGATTTCTACCTCTACCAGCCTCCCCTGGTAGACTCAAGGACGCAGGTTGTAGTAGTGAGTGTTTTGGGAGACTCCTGGAGGCCCGTGGATACAGATGGGCAGATGGCTGCTTTGTAGATGGATGTGCTTTAATTGCTCTGCAGACCTGTAGTGTGTGATTGTAAAGATGTGGACAGATGAAATATGCAGAGTCTCGTGTGCGTGTGTGCACCTGTTTTCTCTAAATGTTTCATTATGAAAGAAGCCCTTTATGAGAAACCTGTCATCCCAACTCTCCTCTGTCTCTCTAAAAGCCCATCTGAGTGTTGTGTGATGAAATGGTTTGGACCCAGTGGAAGTTTCCACTAGGCAGAGAACTAAACTTTAATACCACAATGACCTATTACACATTCAAAACACCTGTCAGTCAGTATCTGCATCAATAAGAACTTGATGTAAATCAGACAACTCCATTCCTTGATGATTGCAATACAATGTAACCCCGTTTTAATTATCATCATATATAATAATAATAATAATAATAATAATAATAACTGTAATTAGCTAAGTGCCGACATTGACACTCTTATCCCCCCTGTATGATCCTCACGCTGTACAGAAATATCCCTTTCTGCATTTGAACACGATTCATGTCACAAACACAATCGTTGTCACCTTTTTGAATTCAAGCCTTCTCTTGACTCTTCACTCAGAGGCTATTATGCAAATGCATGTCAAGCCTAACTCCAGAGCACTCCAACGAGGCATCAGTCAGCTTGTCAAATCCAGCGCGCAAGCAAGAGTCGTGGGTCAACAGTGCAATGACAGTCACAAGCTTTATTGTGCGTCCTATACTACGTACAGTACCAGTCAAAAGTTTGGACACACCTTCTCATTCAATGGTTTTTCTTTATTTTTTAAAATTATTTTCTACATTGTAGATTAATATTGAAGACATCACAACTATGAAGGAACACATATGGAATTATGTAGTAGACAAAAAAGTGTTAAACAAACCAGAATATGTTTTATATTTTAGATTCTTCAAAGCAGCCACCTTTTGCTTTGATGACAGCTTTGCACACTCTTGGCAAGTTTGTGTCCAAACTTTTGACTGGTACTGTATACATTTTGACTGGTACTGTATACATTTTGACTGGTACTGTATACATTTATATATAACTTTTGACTGGTACTGTATACATTTTGACTGGTACTGTATACATTTTCAGAGTAGCTGCCCCCACCACTGGACAGCACACAGCCCAATCCCAGGCTTGGAGCCAGACGAAACAGATCACTTTTTGAAACAGCAACGCCTTGTGGCCGTAGATTTCCACTCGCCGTCCCCCGGAGAAATCTGTGGGCTGCAGATGTTTCCCGGAAGCAGATTAAACCAGATCCCGGGCGACCGCAAATCACCATTTCACTGGAGATTCTCCATTGAAGAAGAAGCTCTTTAGTGAAAGAGTAAGCTGGCTGTAATTTATGTCCGGGAGAAACCAGTCCCCAGCACTTGTCTGCCTAGATTCAGAGCTCCCGCTCCCATGCTAAATGGGGATGTTGTAATGGCAGTGAAAGGCTAGATTGAGATAGATGAAGGTACTATGCTACTTTGCCACTGCAAGTCCTAGAATTACCAAGGTAATGGAAGAAAGGGAGACTGATCTACTGGCTCTAGTCTCATCTGGATTCCCTGCTTAGATGGGTCACGGTGCTGTAGGTACTGTCCGAGTGGGTTTGCTTAGATGAGTCATGGTCCAGTACTGTAGGTCCTAGTGGGTCTGCTTCGGTGAATCTCGGTACTGTAGGTACTGTCCTGATTGATCTTGCCTAGCGCAATGGAATAGTCCCCTTTAAGTGCAAGCCCCGCCCACCTGGCACGTCAGACAGCCTCAATCAAACTCAAAGTATCCGAAAAAATCAACCTTGAACCCGGGTCGGCCTTGTCTAATGAGAAACTTCAAACACAGCGTGTGTCAGCGTTCTCGGGTGCTGTAATTAGCGTTGCCGTCCCCTCGTCCCCAGGTCGCGGGAGTTTAAAGGGACAATTCACCTCATTAGGG
>NC_139656.1:32938211-32944811 GCF_951799395.1 Argentina silus | reverse complement strand
CCACTGATAGCCATCTGAGAGGAAGAGAGAGAGGAAAGGAGAGAGAGGAAGGGAGAGGAAGAGAGAGAGAGAGAGGGAGAGAGAGGAAGAGAGGGAGAGAGAGAGGAAGGGAGAGAGAGAGGTAGGGAGAGGAAGAGAGAGAGAGAGGGAGGGGGAGAGAGAGAAAGAGAGAAGCTACTCCACTACCACAGCAACTAGAACTACAGCTAGAACTACAGCTACAGTTACAGCTAGAACTACAACTACAGCTACAGCTAGAACTACAGCTACAGCTACAGCTAGAACTACAGCTACAGCTAGAACTACAGCTACAGCTAGAACTACAGTTACAGCTAGAACTACAACTACAGCTACAGCTAGAACTACAGCTACAGCTACAGCTAGAACTACAGCTACAGCTACAGCTAGAACTACAGTTACAGTTAGAACTACAGCTAGAACTACAGTTACAGCTACAGCTAGAACTACAGTTACAGCTAGAACTACAGCTACAGCTACAGCTAGAACTACAGCTACAGCTAGAACTACAGCTACAGCTACAGCTAGAACTACAGCTACAGCTAGAACTACAGCTAGAACTACAGCTAGAACTACAGTTACAGCTAGAACTACAGCTACAGCTAGAACTACAGCTACAGCTAGAACTACAGCTACAGCAAGAACTACAGCTACCGCTAGAATTACAGCTACAGCTAGAACTACAGCTACAGCTACAGCTAGAACTACAGCTAGAACTACAGCTACAGCTAGAACTACAGCTACAGCTAGAACTACAGCTACAGCTACAGCTAGAACTACAGCTACAGCTAGAACTACAGCTAGAACTACAGCTACAGCTAGAACTACAGCTACAGCAAGAACTACAGCTACCGCTAGAATTACAGCTACAGCTACAGCTAGAACTACAGCTACAGCTACAGCTAGAACTACAGCTACAGCTAGAACTACAACTCTGGGGGGGAGAGAGAGAGCTAGCACAGTGGGAGGTTAACTCACAAGAGCACTCAATGTTTGGAGCTAGTCCTGTAAGTGAAAGATGTGTGTGTGTGTGTGTGTGTGTGTGTGTGTGTGTGTGTGTGTGTGTGTGTCTGTGTGTGTGTGTGTGTGTGTGTGTGTCATTTGATTATGTTTCTCTTTTTTCCACGAGCTGTCATTACACGATGTACCGCCTGTTTCATGTGCCTTTGTTTGAATATCAATACGAGGACATTTACATTTGAAGTTACGGCTGATAATTTGAAGGATCAAAACAACCCTCACCCCTTTGATATCCGACATTCTGTTCTACGTCGATCCGTAGATGATGCTCTTTGTGAGTCGTCTTTTTATTGAAATTGATCATTATTTTTCTCCTCATTTTTTGGGGAGCGAGAAGCCTTAAGCTGCCTTGCAGGGGAGATTAATACGTCATGTTGTAATTTCATACATGGTAATCCTGGTTTGTACATTTGTTTATGATCGTGTTGTTCACCGGGAGATTGGAACGTCGCAGGGTTCGGGGTTTGCGATTCGTTAACCTCGTCCCTAGGCTGTCACACACAGCGCATTCAAGCCTGGAATAACGACTCAAACCTGGCCTTAGTGGGATTTGTTTTTGTTATTGTTTGATTTTAGAAAATCACACGGCTGCAAGGCGTAGCTCCGGATCAGAAATGTGTGGTGTGTAAGCACTGGAAGGGGGGGGGGGGGGGGGGTGCTGTGGGAGATGATTGATGCGTCATCCGTTTTCAACGATCTTTCTATTGGCTGTATGAAGGCCAAGTTTGACGTGTTGGTCCACAATAACCTTTCCTTTCCTGCATTTGGGAGCGAGTGCTTCTGGGAACGAGACGACATTCGTTGCTGCCGCTGCCACAAAAAAAAGAAAAAAGAAACACCTCCTGCAAAACCCACTTATGCTTAACACATTTCAATCACAAAGCAATAACCGGTCGTGAGTCATCTTACATTAGCATTTACAGCGTTGTACAGTACATGGCAGGGTTTTTTTATGCAGATGACTAATTGCAAATGTTGGATCAAACAATATGGGGATGTTTGGTTTCACTCAAACTGTAATGAGCCATTTTTAATGCACAGGAGAAGAAATCGGAGGACGGGCTCATTGCGATGCACGGAATGGAATGAGGAATGGTATCAACCGCTATCAGACCCGTGTGTTATACCACTCCTCATTCTGTTCCCTGCATTACAATGAGCCCGTCCTCTGATTTCTACCTCCATCAGCCTCCCTACGCTGAATAATCACGTCCTCTGTTCTCTTAGACATAATGTTAATCAGCTCCATTTATTTGTTCTAGCCTCAGGAGGTGGTGGGATACATATTGATGCTATCATTTGAGTGTGTGTGTGTGTGTGTGTGTGTGTGTGTGTGTGTGTGTGTGTGTGTGTGTGTGTGTGTGTGTGTGTGTGTGCACGTGCCGGCTGTGTGTATGTGTGTGTGTGTGTGTGCACGTGCCAGCTGTGTGTGTGTGTGTGTGTGTGTGTGTGTGTGGGCCAGCTGTGTGTGTGTGTGCATGCATACCAGTGTGTGTGTGTGTGTGTGTGTGTGTGTGTGTGTGTGTCTGTGTGTGTGTGTGAGTGCGTGTGTGTGTGTGTGTGTGTGTGTGTGTGTGTGTGTGTGTGTTTTCGGTGTGTGTGTGTGTGTGTGAGTGCGTGTGTGTGTGTGTGTGTGTGTGTGTGTGTGTGTGTGTGTGTGTGTGTGTGTTTCGGTGTGTGTGTGTGTGTGTGTGTGTGTGTGTGTGTGTTTTCGGTGTGTGTGTGTGTGTGTGTGTGTGTGCCTGCCCTCCCAGGATCCTTTGTTCCTTTCTGCAGGCCTTGACCCAGCACAGCTTGGTTCTGTTCTGCGGGTCACCTGGACTAATGCATGTACATTCATTATCCGGGAGGGGGGGGGCGGGGGGCGGGGGACGGGGACCTCCTGACTCTTATGTAAATGGACCCTGCTGCATCATCTTCTTGTCAGTGTGGCAGATAGGATCTAGCTGCTCGCCGGAGAAAGGACCCTTAACAGCTGTCGACAAGGAGCGGCGTTGTCTTGGCTGCACACTCCTCCCCCCTTGGCTCCATGCCGTCCCTCAAAGTCACATCAAGAGATAGAGAATCTATATCTCAAGCTAGTGACACTTTCTCTCTCCCTATCTCTCTCTCTCCCTATCTCTCTCTCTCTCTCTCTCTCTCTCTCGCTCGCTCGCTCTCACTCTCACACACACAGAGGCGCGCGCGCGCACACAAACACAGGCGTGCACACAGATGCACGCACGCACACACACACACACACACTCACTGACACTCACACACACACACGCACAGACACACCCGCACACACACACACACACACACTCACACACACACACACAGACACACACGCACACACACACACACACTCACACACACACACTCACACACACACACACACACAGACACACACACACACGCACAGACACTCTCTCTCTCACACACACACACAAACACACTCTCGGGTCCACAATAAATATCAAACTCTGGGAGCAGTGACAGTGGTGGCAGGGATGCATTGAGTGGAAATCAATTGACTCCTTGATGCTGCATAAACCGTGGCATGCAAGTAGAGGTTTGTTGATTCCCTGTGGACCCGGAGAGGTGCAGAGAGAGAGGAGGGGAGAGGAGAGGAGAGGAGGGGAGGGAGGAGGGAGAGAGGAGGGGAGAGGAGAAGACACACCTGAGTGTTCTGGGCCTCTCTGTCAGCGAACACCCTCCTGAATTATTCATTGCATACCTACCCGGCTCCACCACCCTCCCACTCTGCTCCTCTCACTCAGAGAGAGAGAGGGAGGGAGGGAGAGAGAGAGGGAGAGAGGGAGGGAGGGAGAGAGAGGACACAGGAGGTGACATTCCTATCCCCAAATAAAGAAAGGAGTCCACCTACTTTATAGAAACACAATGGCTGCAAACAGCTGATGCTTCTCCCAGAGTTGAAGGTTAAGGAATGTGGCAAACGCTCTCATGTTTCAACATCAAGTATTCTAAGTGTTCTGAGACTCTGCCTTCCCCGGCAACCTTCCTCGGCAACCTTCCCCGGCAACCTTCCCCGGCAACTTTCTCTCCAGGACATATCCTTGAACACTTGATTTGTGTAGCTTTGACATTCTCATCGCTGGTTAGAGCAGAGTACATCCCCCTTCACATATCACCACTAACTGTAAACATTGTAATCTTGTTAATACTACATGTACTAATACTGTTAATAATTTTTAAAAAGTGACAGTTTTTCTAGATGGCTTGAGCACATTTTTTTTAAAACAGTATTCAAATTTTCAAAAGACTTAATGTAACACGTTCCTTCCCCTCAACAGTTAACACAAGCGTACGGCAAACACCATATTCCTTTTACAAAATGCAAAAATTAAAAAAACATGTCACAAAAGCAAATCAGTGCATCAACACAGTTCAGTTTGTCATCTAATGAAAAATGCATCCCACCATTCATTTCATAATGACACACTAAATAATAACTGGGGACCATCAGTATGCATTGTGTAGTTTGGACAGCTTCCAACTGAAAACAAAGGTGAACAAATCACAGTCACAACGTCACTCAGCTTGTGGCCCTGCTCCGGTGACAATAGAATATTAATGCTTACTTTAAATATAAATCAAATTTGTGTGGAATATTCTAAACCAATCAGGTTCCTCTAGTTACAACAAAACAACAACAATTGCATTACTGATTGTCAGTTGAACTGCAGAGCAATGAGAATGTATACGTGGAATAGAGATTCTCTACAATGGGAGAGATAGCTGCATGCTGCAAGGAATTAATTCCGTTTTGTTCGTCAACAATTGGTCAATAGATGTCTCGTGTGTCTCATGAGAGTAGGAGAGCTGGAGAGGAGAGTTGTATTAACTATTTTTGCTCAACATGTTACTTTTGTGCTCATGTGTGTTATTGTGTTGGCCATGTAAACTCCAGCTTCCTACAAATGGATGAAGCAAAAAAAATCGAGAGAAAAACGTTGACGATTTCTGTCACATTCTCCGACATTCTGTTACACCACCAAATGGGAATTAGATGACGACGTTCCTTTTAGCTGGGTTACTCCCAAGTTGGCTTCTTTTGGGAACGTATTTGAAGCTCACACAATTCCTGGAATTCAACTTTTCTACCCAGAGTGCCATGCTGCGCGTGACAGTGCCATCACTGAATTCCGAACCTCCTGAGCGATGGAGGCTGATGGAGGCTGATGGAGGCTGGTGGAGGCTGGTGGAGGCTGGTGGAGGCAGGAATCGGAGGAGGGGCTCATTCTGATGACTAGAACGGAATGAGGAAATGGTATCATCATCGTTCCTCATTCCGTTCCATTCATTACAATGAGCCCCGTCCTCCGATGTCTACCTCCACCAGCCTCCCCTGCTCTACATCTCTCCTTGCTGTGACAGAGAGAGACAGAAAGAGAGAGAGAGAGAGAGAGAGAGAGAGAAAGAGAGAGAGAGAGAGAGAGAGAGAGAGAGAGAGAGAGAGAGAGAGAGAGAGAGAGACAGAAAGAGAGAGAGAGAGAGAGAGAGAGAGAGAGAGAGAGAGAGAGAGAGAGAGAGAGAGAGAGGAATGAGCACTGTGTGTATTTAAACTCTGCAGTAGTGCGTCTTCAGCGATGGGTACAGATACAGCAGCCAGCACATGCCAGGGAACAGCTGCGGGGCTCACTAAACCAGCGTGTATATTACAGAGGAAGGGACCGTATCGGAGTCGGAGTCGGGAGTCTTTGATGTGAATCGATGACTGAATCTGATGATGAACAGGAGAACGTAGTAGATTGCAGAGTGGCTGATATATATATATATCCACTCACACACACACAGAACACTATTCTTTTATCATCAAAAAGCCTTACAGCACTTATGCAGCAGTATCATCTCCATAGGTTTGGGCCGTGCCTATTTCAAGCACGTCCAGGTTCCCCCCCCTTCACTTTTCTCTTTCCAGACTTCTAACAAAGGACGTGGAAAAGTGGGATGTGTGTGATGGAGGGATTTCTCAGGAAAGGTTTTTTTTAAACCACTCAGACAGTCTTGATCTCCCTTTGGTAATGACCGTCAGAACGCGGGGATCAAGCGATTGTTGGAAGACAAAAGGAGTTTTGAGGGACTCAGAGGAGGATCGCATAGAGGGATAGTGAGATCGCTGTCACTCTCCGAACACACGTCCCCCCCCCCCCCCCCCACCGTCTCCTCCATCTTCACACCCGTCCGCGAGGCTCACTTGTCGACCCGTCGGAGCGAAAGGTCAGACCGCAGACCTGTTTGAATCAAAGCGTTCTGTGCGGCGTCCTCTGGTCCCCCAGATCTTCTCTCATCCTTGGTTAATATCCTTCAGTGTCAGTCTGACAGGGCTCTGTTACACAGCAGCGAGGAAATGGGGCCTTAAAAAACCTCAGCGGCGCCCGGGGTGAGGTTATCATAGCATTGGTTTTTGTGTTAAACCTTTATATTTTTTACACATACTGGATTTCTGTCTGGTTATTGCCTTATAAACCGTTTATCAACATGTCTTAGATTAGATCGCAGTCGATATTTCTTTATTGTGTGCTTTTCTCAGATAGTTGCACTACGTACTACCCGCCA
>NC_139656.1:32918211-32930711 GCF_951799395.1 Argentina silus | reverse complement strand
TGCATCCCAATGAAAAACAGCTGACGTCCTAGGTATAAGAATAGGTGTTGTGATTGCACACACACCCACACACACACACACACACACACACACACACACACACACACACACACACACACACAAAACAGATATTCTTGTGCGCAAAATGTGGAACAAAAATGTTGTCTTAAATTGGCTTTTAAGGATATTGAGTATGATTGTTTTATTTGTGAGTGGCTCACTCTGCAACACAAGGCTCAATCACAGTTGCTTGGATACTCCTGATTACAGTTTTTAGCAACTCTCTTCAAGATCAGCGACGCTACATAAAGAATAAAGAAAAATAAAATAAACGACAATAAAATACAAAATAAAAAAATAAAAAAAAGTGTTACCTTCCATTCCAATCTTATATCCAATCATTTTAGCCAACGATGTCGAAATGTAAAACTTTTGACAGTTGAGATAAACAAATCGGAAACATTTGTGACGTGAGGAAAAAAGAGAACATTCGTTTGACTTTGTACCTCCGGACTTTCCCTCACAATAGATGACTGTCCAATGAGAGAGCTGCTAAGAGACTGTTATGTCACAATAGATTACTGTCCAATGAGAGAGCTGCTAAGAGACTGTTATGTCACAATAGATTACTGTCCAATGAGAGAGCTGCTAAGAGACTGTTATGTTGGATTAACATTCCAACGGTTGATTGGACTGTTTAATATCCTGGCGTGTAATGCTATTCAAAGTTCACCTGCCTCTTCTGGTTATAAAGCAGAGGATGGTGCTGTATATGGTTCTAACACTGTATGAGCTAATACAGCCCACCTTGAATACACTGAACCAATACCTTAGAGATGCCTAATGACCAAAGGGCAGTGTGCATTTGTAACCGACCGGATTCGAACCCAGGTCTCCTGCACACAAATCGACTGTTAGCCCTCTGAGCTAAAGCCGTGGGCATGGCATTAGCTTAGGGGAACCAACTGGACTTGAACACAGATGTCCTGCGCACAAATAAACTGCGTTAGCCCTCTGAGCTAAAGCCGTGGGCATGGCATAAGCTTGGGGAAGTAGGCCAAGTCCCAGCCGATGTGGGCGCTTAGTGGCGTAGCACACTAGTGCGCTTACCACGTAATCGCAAGGTTCCTGGTTCGATTCCGACCTTCGACCTATCTTGCATGTCATCCCTCCTCTCTCTCCCATCCGTCCTGTGGAGCCGCCCTGTGGAGCAGAGCACAGGGGTGTCACCACCACCGCTTCAGGAGACGCTCATCCTCCATTGTGTTCCCCAGCCAACCCAACGTAATCAATTACACAGCCAAAACAAAGAGAGAATGGAATTCATTAGCCCGGAATGAGAGGACACAATGGAACACTCCACTGAGGTAATTACAAACCTGCCTGGAAGAGAGAATTCCGCAGAACAGAGCATGCTCAGTAGAGTTGTGATATTGAGAAGCCCCCTCATCAGCCATTTAGCCCTCCTCAGAACTGTAACCCATCCACTATGAGCAGGAGTGCATAGAATAATGACGTTACCTGCTGCTAGGTTGCTGCTTTTGGTAATTATAATTAAAACTCATTGATTAGCCTCAATTATATCCCATTGACTCTCATCAGTAGAGGCTAATTCAAATTGATTTCCACACATTGGTAATCACAACAGCTCCCAACAGCAGGAGAGCTCCTCCTCCCAAAAAGGTCTGTTATTAATAGCTGCTCTGGATTGAAATGCTCCAAAAGTCATTTGCTCTGCACTCAACTAGATGCTGTGGCGTGCCCTGTTCCGAACACTACAAGGATGGATGTCAATGGAAAATGTGACCGAAAAAGGTTGTTTCATATGCGTAGAAGAACAGAAATACACTTTATCCGGGACTTGGAGTCCCCCGCGCATTGTGTCTGCATACAAATGCACACTTAATAGTTTTGAACATTCCGGTCAAAGACTTTCATCAGGCAGGTGTGCGGGATACCCTCATTAATGAACCAAAGAAGAGTATCAAAACGGATCAAGAGAATCGTAAAAGTTTAATAGAGACGATAAAACCTATTTCCATCCACCTCTCCCTCTTTCATGAGATGTGTCCGCTTCTCCACACTCCACCCAGGTGCCCCAGAGGCTGGTCACCTGACCCGATGTGGGACGAGACAGATGGCGGTGACCACTGGAGGCTGATGGGGGTAGAAATCGGGAGGACGGGGCTCATTGTAATGCATGGAATGGAATGAGGAACTCATTCATTCATTCCTTATTCCATTTCATACTTTAATCCCCACCAGCCTCCACCGGTTGAGACAAAGTGAAGGTCCGTCACATCTTTACAAAGCCTGTAGTTCAGAACATGATACTCCAGAGTACCACTGGTAAACTAGGCTGTAAAATGCATTGTTGGATAAAAGATGAATGCCAGCCATTAAAAGGGAGGATGATTAGGATTTAACTGTGAGGGCCAATGGCCCTGGCTTTACTTTCATCCTGTGTATTTACCCTGGCGGACCCCGGCCTGGCGGACCCCGGCCTGGCGGACCCCTACCACCTGCTAATCTCTTACAGCGTCTGACCTGGTGACTTACAACGGGACCTGACCTGACCTGACTCCCCTCCACTCTCTCAGCCAGTCACTCTAATTACTGGATGTGATCCTGGTGTCACACACACACACACACATGCACACATGCGCGGCGCACACGCACGCACACGCACACACACATTGCGCACATACACATGCACGCGCACGGCGCACACACACACGCACACATCGACACACACACACACACACACACCCCACACACACCCACACAAACACACACCATTACCTTCCGTGGTTGCTCAGTCTGTTGATTATCGGACGGGGAGCCTTGGGCAAGGGGCTGGCAGTGTTCTGGTTGACCCTGTTTTCTGGAGGTCAGAGTCCCAGGGATGTGTTTTCCTCCTGTAGCTCCCAGTGGTGGGTTAGAATTCCCCTGACTGCTCTCTGTGCCAAGCAGACTACATACACTACGTCCTGGTACCAACTCCATGGCCTTGTATTGTGTTTCCAAAGTTAGCGTCCGTACAGTGGTTTTAGTTTACTTCTGGCTGCAGCAGCTCAATACACTTTGGGCATTGGTGCATTTTTTTATTCCATACTATTGTATGTATTTCACTGCGGATCATCGCTTGGTGGATGATGTAATGACAGTATCGCGTTCATGTGTCTGCGTTGTTTTTATAGAACGGAGCCTTATGTCAAAGACAATTTTCTGTCTGAATGCACATTTGATGGACAGTAAAGTTGTCTGAATCTGAATACAGTACATTGTATCCAACACAGGTATATTATCCCTTTGCTCCAGTTAAGAAGACATGACTTAGTGATAACACGCAAAACCAAAATCATCAAAATCATACAGCAGTCATATTTCGATATGAATAACCGGTCCATTTCTCCTCTCCAGTGTAAGTCCCCCCTACGACAGTGTGGCCTCAGTCTGGCGGTAATAGGATTGTGAAGACTTCCTATGAGTTAGTGTGTCGGAATGTCATACTGCACATGACATTAATTTAGAGGTTTAAGAAGGAGACTACATTTCCCAGTGTTATCTGCTGTGAATGGGAGATGACCATTGGCTTCCTGTCAGCTTGACCATAGTAAATAGATGATAAAGAATCCATAAAAAGCAGTGAGTTATAACAATTATAGCACACATACTCTCTCTCTCTCTCTCTCTCTCTCTCTCTCTCCTGTGCTTTCTCTCTCTCTCTCTCTCTAACTCTCTCTCTCTCTCTCTCTCTCTCTCTCTCTCTCTCTCTCTAACTCTCTCTCTCTGTCTCTCTCTCTCTCTCTTTCTCTCTCTCTCGTGCTTTCTCTCTCTCTCTCTCTCTCTCTCTCTCTCTCTCTCTCTCTCTCTCTCTCTCTCTCTCTCTCTCTCTCTCCTCTCCTGCTCTTTACCTGTGGATGCTTCCCTAGGCATGGTTTCACTGGCCACATAAATCTACCTGCTGCAGTTGGTCCCAGAGCCGAGATTACATTGTAACGGGGAGCGTATATATATATATATATATATATATATATATACCATATATATATATATATATATATATATACACCCTGACAAACGAGATGTGTTTGAGAGCCCAGGCGAAGCCATTTGCCACATCATGGAGGAATTGTTTCCTTTTCAAGTAGCGTTATAAGTCACTGCCACCTTCGGAGCTGCGTTACAGGGGTGGAAGGTGTTCAGTCTCTTCAACATGATGTAGGATTCCTGTCAGCGTGTACGTGGGGCGAAGGAGATGAGGTTGCTGTTGATGTATACCTTGTCTCAGATAGCATTAGCATCTAAAGCTAATAACTAATGACGGCACAGTGTGTGAATATGAATGGCTTTCAACAGGACATCGCCTTGGGATCCGGTACTGTGTGTGAATGTGGATGACATACAGTAGGACAGGGATACGGTATGAATTGCATATTGTAGGACATTGGATTCTAAGGTGACTTTTATGGAAGTGTGTGTGTGTGTGTGTGTGTGTGTGTGTGTGCGCGCGTGTGCATGTGCATGTGTGCGTGTGTCCACAGTATTCACATCCACACAGTATTCACATCCACACACACACACACATACACACACATACACACACACACACACACACACACACACACACACACACACACACACACACACACACACACACACACACACACACACACACACACACACACACACACACACACACACACACACACACACACACATACTTACAAACAATCCCCAGACTCCTCCAGGCTCAGTGGGCCAGTAGACACAGAGATGTGTTCTGTTCCACAGCTCCATGCTGTAGCTCTGTCCTGTGGTGTTGTTGTTTAGATGATGAATAGCCTGGGTGCTGTAGATGATACTATCATCCACGCTGACACTCTGTTCTCCCATCCCTCTCCCTCACCCATAGCCTTACCCAGCACACAGCAGGCTAGAGGCTCCATCTATAGGTTCATCTCTGGGCTTTAGGACTGTGGTTATAGGCTCCATCTCTGGGATTCAGGGCTGTGGGTTGTAGGTTAATCTCTGGGCTTTAGGACTGTGATTATAGGCTCCATCTCTGGGATTTAGGACTGTGGGCTATAGGTTAATCTCTGGGCTTTAGGACTGTGGTTATAGGCTTTTTCTCTGGGCTTTAGGGCTGTGGGTTGTAGGTTAATCTCTGGGCTTTAGGACTGTGGTTATAGGTTAATCTCTGGGCTTAAGGACTGTGGTTATAGGCTCCATCTCTGGGCTTTAGGACTGTGGTTATAGGCTCCATCTCTGGGCTTTAGGACTGTGGTTATAGGCTCCATCTCTTGACTGAACAGTCTTAGATGATTGTACACCATCTGCAATATTTTACAGTTATGCATATTCACATTTATTGGCACAGTGAAGCATTTTTCTTTTCTTTTGGCTCTATACTCCAATTGGCTTGACATCTGTTTCTGTTGAGTCAGGTGTGTTCAGTCACATCAGTTGTACAAACATAAGAGAGGTGTTAATGTCTGGTCTTGTCTGGTCTTGATCCTAGGCATTGCGTTTGCCTTTGGATTCTGCTGTTTGGTGTCTGTCAACATGAGGACCAAAGAGGTGTCACTGAAAGTCAAAGAAGCCATTATAAGGCTGAAGAAACAGAACAAATCTATCAGAAACGTAGCCAAAATCTTAGGCTTACCGAAATCAACAGTTTGGAACATCATTAGAAAGAATGAAAGCACTGGTGAGCTCAGCAATTGCAAACAGCCTGTTAGGACAAGGAAGACCTCGAAAGTAGGTGAACCCGAAAAATGCTCACGATCATTAAGAGAAATCCCCAAACAACTGTTCCACAGATCAGGAACATTCTCCAGGAGGTAGGCGTGTAGCATCAGAGATTACCATCAGCAGAATACAGCACCAGTCAAAAGTCTGGACACACCTTCTCATTCAATGGTTTTTCTTTATTTTTATTAATTTCTACATTGTAGATTAATATCGAAGACATCACAACTATGAAGGAACACATATGGAATTATGTAGTTGTGGAAATTGCACGGAATCGCAAGAAACAATTTCTCAATTGAGCACACGAATGCGTGTCTCGTTTATTTGACTAGCAAAAATCCACCGAAACATAAGATGGCGCTGCCCTTTTAACAAACAAGCATCGGGGCACCACGTCATCACACACAGATTATTTAAAGAGACCACGATCCCGGAACAGTCATATTTACATGTATAACAAAGGGTGAATTATGTAAGTTACATTACTACACACGTCCCCCCAGAATTCACCATCAGAAGAAGAAGAAGAAAACAGTCATCGGAGAGGTGGTCGTATTAACCGGCCATAACGGCTGTATCGTACAGGAGGTGGAGGAGACACCACTGCGGCAGGTGTCCCACCATGACACGGGTGTGGGGCATGGAGTGTGGGGGTTTTGGGAGTGAGGGGAGCAGGGGGCGGGGGCAGAGCTGGAGGTCGCCCGCGTCGTGGGGGCTGGGCCAATTCAATAGGTCTAGCCACGTCCAAATGAGCTGGTTTAAGGCGGTCAATGGAGAGTCGCTCCGGTTTGCCGCCCATGTCCACCACAAAGTGTTTGTCCCCTGTTTCCAACACGCGGAATGGGCCCTCGTAGGGTGGGCGTAGCGGTCCCTTGTGGGCGTCGTGGCGAATGAAAACGTAGTCAGCCGTCTGAAGCCCAGCGGGGATGTGCGACTGAGGGAGGCCGTGATGGGAAGTAGGGACAGGTGCGAAAAGCCTCGCATTGTCCAGTAGCGTGGCCCGCTGGAGTGTCGCAGACCAAGGAACGGTGGTGTTAGGGACAAAATCCCCTGGAACCCGCAGCGGCTGGCCGTAGACAAGTTCTGCGGATGAGGACTGTAGGTCTTCCTTAGGTGCAGTCCTGATGCCCAGCATTACCCACGGGAGCTTGTCGACCCAGTTGCTGTCTTTGAGGCTGGCACGAAGAGCAACCTTCATCGACCTATGAAATCGCTCACAGAGTCCGTTAGCCTGCGGGTGATATGCGGTCGTGCGGTGGAGTTTCACTCCGAGGCTCTGGGCGACAGCGTTCCACAGCTCAGACGTAAACTGCGCACCCCGGTCAGAGGATATGTCCGAAGGAGTGCCGAAACGGGCAACCCAGGTGCCGATAAATGCCCGTGTCACCTCGACAGATGCCAGCGTAGTCAGTGGCACAGCCTCAGGCCAACGGGTGGTCCTGTCAACCATGGTCAACAGGTAGGTGAAACCCTGAGAGGAGGGCAGAGGGCCGACCAGATCCACGTTAACATGGTCAAACCGTCTCTCTGGCACCGGGAACAACTCTAACGGGGCTTTAGTGTGGCGGTGTACTTTGGCCCGTTGGCACTCAAGACAGGTGTTAGCCCAGTCCCGAACGTCCTTCTTGAGTCCGTGCCAAACAAATTTAGCTGCAACCAGTCTCTGTGACGCTTTTGAACCTGGGTGGGAGAGACCATGGACGGCATCAAAAACTTGTCGTCTCCATCCCGTAGGAATGATTGGCCGAGGACTGCCTGTGGAGACGTCACACAGGAGCGTGGTGCCGGCATCGCCAAAAACCACATCTTCTATTTTCAGCCCAGTCGTCGAGATCCTAAGGAGCTGCACGTCTGGGTCTGTGGTCTGGTCCGCTGCCATGCGGCTATAATCCAAACCAAGATGGACTGCTCCTGCCACGGCCCGTGACAGGCAGTCCGCCACCTGGTTGTCCTTACCGGCAACGTGCTGTAAATCCGTGGTGAACTCGGAAATGTAGGACAGATGACGTTGCTGGCGGGCAGACCACGGCTCAGCCACCTTGGCCATGGCAAAAGTCAGCGGCTTGTGGTCGACAAAAGCAGTGAAGTGTCGACCTTCCAGCAGGGAACGAAAGTGTCTGATGGCGAGGTAGAGACCAAGCAGCTCCCGGTCGAAAGTGCTGTACTTCCGCTCGCTGGGGCGCAACTGACGGCTGAAGAAAGCAAGCGGCTGCCAGGCCCCGCCTACCCACTGCTCGTAGACGGCACCGACAGCGTAGTCCGAGGCGTCTGAGGTGATGGCGATGGAGGCTGTGGCAGAAGGATGTGCCAGCATAGTGGCGTTCGCCAGGGCTGCCTTAGTGTCAGCAAAGGCCTTGTCCCTGCTCTCAGTCCAGTCCACAGCGTGCTTGGGCTTACCTTTCAAGGCCTCGTGCAAGGGCTGCATGAGCTGGGCGGCTCGAGGGATGAAACGGTGGTAAAAATTCACCATGCCGAGGAACTCCTGCAGGGCTTTGACAGTGAGCGGGCGTGGAAACTGTGCGACCGCCTCCACCTTTGATGGGAGAGGGACTGCACCGTCCCTAGTGACTCTGTGTCCCAGGAAATCGATGGTGGAGAGACCAAACTGGCACTTGGAGGGGTTGACAATTAGCCCGTGTTGGCTGAGCCGCTCAAAAAGTGTTCGGAGGTGCGCCAGGTGCTGAGATTTGGACGTGCTCGCTATCAGGATGTCGTCCAAATACACAAAAAGAAAAGGCAGGTCCCGTAAAACAGAGTCCATGAGGCGTTGAAAAGATTGGGCAGCATTTTTAAGGCCGAAAGGCATCCTCAAGAACTCGAAAAGACCAAACGGCGTGATCACTGCTGTTTTGGGAATGTCCAGTGAGCGTACAGGCACCTGATGATATCCCCGGACGAGGTCTACCTTAGAAAAAATCACCATACCAGCCAGGTGTGCTGAAAAGTCCTGTATGTTCGGGACTGGGTATCGGTCAGGTGTCGTTGCCTCATTAAGCCGCCGGTAGTCGCCACACGGGCGCCAGCCGCCGCCAGGTTTGGGGACGATGTGGAGGGGTGATGCCCACGGGCTGTCGGATCGGCGGACTATACCCAGGCGTTCCATGTTAGCAAACTCAGCCTTAGCCACGGCAAGCTTGGTCGGGTCGAGGCGCCGAGCACGGGCGTAGACGGGTGGACCAGTAGTGGCGAGATGGTGCTCCACACCATGCTTCACGGCAGACGCAGAGAAAGTGGGCTGAGTGAGGGCTGGGAAACCAGCAAGTAGACGGTGGAAGTCATCTGAGGCAGAGAGCATGCTCGACAGTCGTATGGAGTCAGCCCCGCTAAGTGTGCACGTATAAGAACAAAACGTGACGGCGTCAATCAAACGGCGGTTCTTAACATCCACCAACAGTCCATGTGCACACAAAAAATCGGCGCCGAGGAGGGGAACGTCAACTTTAGCTGTAACAAAATCCCAGCCAAACCGATGCCCTCCGAAACACAACTCGATGTACCTCGTTCCATATGTGCGGATGGAGCTCCCGTTAGCCGCTTCCATAGAGGGGCCGTGGCTGTCGGTCACCATGTCCAAACGGGATGCAGGCAGGACGCTCCTCTGTGCTCCCGTGTCACACAGGAAACGTCGTCCGGAGATGCTGTCCCGGATGAAAAGTAGCCTGCCTACACGGCCGACGCTCATGGCAACTACTGAGCGCCGGCCCTGGCGTTTCCCAACCCGCTGAAACTGCATGGCGAACGGCATTTAAGAGCCTTCGGTCCAAACTTGGCATGATAAAAACACAAGCCTGAAGATTGCTGGGGGCCTGAAGACTGCTGCCGACGAGAAGAGGTTGCAGCGATGAGCGTGGAGTCGTCCAGTGTCGCAGGAGCGACGTGCGCGGGAAAAAGCGCGGCCATGACACAGTGCCCTTGACTCGCCAGGAAAACGTTATCAGCCTCTTCAGCCAGTCTCCGACAGTCCGTGATTGTGGTGTTGGCCAATGCAGCTCTAACATGGGAAGGCAGCTGACGCAGAAAAAGCTGAACGAAAAGGAAATCGGGTTTGTGCTCGCCCAGGAGATCCAGCATACGGTCCATGAGCTCAGACGGTTTGCTGTCGCCTAGCCCTTGAAGGGAGAAAAGCCTGTTGGCCCTCTCAACGTCCGACAGTACAAAAGTTTTCAACAGGTGTTCTTTGAGCGTTGCATACTTCTCAGTTGCCGGAGGATTGGTAAGGAGGCTCACCACTCTGGATGCTGTCGAACTTCCGAGAGCCGACACAACGTAGTAGTACCGTGTTGTATCCGCGGTGATCTCCCGCAACGCGAACTGCGCTTCGGTCTGGGCAAACCACGCCGACGCTGCCGATTCCCAGAATTCGGGGAGTTTGAGGGAAACAGCGTTAGCGGTCATGGTCGTGTCGTGTCTCTGGATACGTCCAGCAAACAAACGTCAGGGTCACCAGTGTGGAAATTGCACGGAATCGCAAGAAACAATTTCTCAATTGAGCACACGAATGCGTGTCTCGTTTATTTGACTAGCAAAAATCCACCGAAACATAAGATGGCGCTGCCCTTTTAACAAACAAGCATCGGGGCACCACGTCATCACACACAGATTATTTAAAGAGACCACGATCCCGGAACAGTCATATTTACATGTATAACAAAGGGTGAATTATGTAAGTTACATTACTACATAGTAAACAAAAACGTGTTAAACAAACCAGAATATGTTTTATATTTTAGATTCTTCAAAGTAGCCACCTTTTGCTTTGATGACAGCTCTGCACACTCTTGGGAAGTTTGTGTCCAAACTTTTGTCTGGTACTGTATGTCCCCAGCCGCTGCATGCATAATAAAACCAGAGAATCTATACTTTCATCTCATAGTAATCGTTTGATTTCAAATCCAAACTTTTGGAGCATCGTGCCAAAGAAAGAACAGCGCTTCACTGTCCCAATAACTACGGAGGGACACACACACACACACACACACACACACACACACACACACACAAACACACACACACACATACTCTAGATACCTTATGCAATGTCGCAATGTCCCACTATTATATGTTCATGTCTTCAGTCCCTACTCAGCAATGTTCTTAATGCTTCCTTTAACCCTCCACACACACACACACACACATGCACGCGCACACACACACACACACACACACACACACACACACACACACACACACACACACACACACACACACGCACGCGCACACACACACACACACACACACGCACGCACGCACGCACGCACGCACACACACACACACACACACACACACACACACACACACACGCACACTCACACTCACTCAGAATCTCTCTATCTCTATCTCTCTCTCTCTCTCTCTCTCTCTCTCTCTCTCTCTCTCTCTCTCTCTCTCTTTCTCTGACCCTTGGTGAAAAGAAGCCTGATGCTAAATGTATTTCATTATGATCTGCAATCTACTGTTGAAATCCCCCCCCCCCTTCCCTTCCCCGGGGGTCCCTTCGACCGTACATCACATCCAGATACCTCCTCAACACCTCCTCTCAAGTGCACTTCTGTTCCGCTAAGCCGGAGCCACTTCCATGGTAAAAGGCCCACAGAGTCCTTGGGTATAAATTTATGTAATTCCGCTGTTAAGTGCTGCTGCTACCCAAGGCAGATAGATTGCTCCAATTTTCTTGAAGTTTAGCCACCTGGAGCTAGTTATGGAGGAAGAGGAGGAGGAGGAGGAAGAGGAGGAGGAGGAGGAGGAGGAGGAGGAGGGGGCCCAAGGCTGAATGTGGTTCACGTTTAGGGATGCTACCAATGTCTGTGGGTCTAACATGAATCCAAGAAAAAATGGCTGGTGTTTGTGTACCTGGAGTCTTGATGTCCTTCTCCTCATTACGGTGAACCGTAGGGTCTCATATACAGTATTGTATAGGGAGAGGAGGAGGACCGAGACTGCGTGTGTGTCTTGTCTCTCTGACTCTCTGATGCTTATGTACGATGCTGTGGCTCTCGCACGAATCCAAGCCAAATGGCTGCTGTGTGGGTGTGTGTGGTGCATCTGTCTGTTCACCTCAGGGCAGAGTGAGGGGACACACTGCTGCTCAGCTCCCAGAGAAACGGGCCTCTCGTTAGCTAAAAGGAGATGTGGTACACATGAAAAACCCTCACTCCGCTGTGGCCACAAGTCGAAAATTGCAATTACAATGAGTTGTTTGTTTACAAGTCAGCTAGCGCTAGGCATTGGTGCTAGCTAGCTTCTGTAGGGAAATGGGCCGGGCCAGTTCAGAATCCAGTTCAGTCTCTGCAGCACGTGGCATGAGTCCCTACACCAGGGGAGGCTGGTGGAGGGGGACATCGGAGGCCAGGGGAGGCTGGTGGAGGGGGACATCGGAGGCCAGGGGAGGCTGGTGGAGGGGGACATCGGAGGCCAGGGGAGGCTGGTGGAGGGGGACATCGGAGGCCAGGGGAGGCTAGTGGAGGGGGACATCAGAGGACTGAGGAATGGTGTCAAACACATTCCCTTCCATGCGTTATAATGGGCCCGTCCTTCAATTTCTGCCTCCACCAGCCTCCACACCAGAAAGTATTTGTTATAACATTCAGAAGTCTCCACACGTTTTTCAATATACTTTCCTTTTCTTTTTTTTTTCTTTTTTTTTTTTTTTACCAGATTGCATGATGTATAGAATCACTATAGCCCAGAGGAAATGTTAATGTCTCCCCTTCTCTTTCTTCTCACTTCCACCGGTCACCATGAAA
>NC_139656.1:32880607-32910511 GCF_951799395.1 Argentina silus | reverse complement strand
AGAGAGAGAAGAGAGAGAGAGAGAGAAACAGAAACAGAAACAGAAACAGAGACAGAGAGAGAGAGACAGACAGAGCCTGTTTGACAAATGTATAATAATTCATTCTAGAGGATATGACTTTGGGTGATGAACCGCATCGCATCAATCATGTAGGCCTCTTTTGAAACGATTATTTAAAAATGTTTCATCAGACACAGCGTATCACTTTGACTGATGCTCCAAAGCCTGTCTCTCGACGCCGTGTGTAATTGTTGGTTGGAGGCTACTGCTTCTCCTTCTACTGGTGCCTCTTTTTTATGACAAGTGGCCCAATTGAAAATGAAATACGTCTAAACTATCCAATTACGTCGCGGAGGGGGGTGGGGGGGTGAGGGTGGGGGGCGTGCGTGAAGTGCCGGAGCGTGAATGAAATCTAATCTTTTTTTTTTGTGCGCGATGTGTCGGAATCTCGTGACAGGTAACAATTCAGGATTCTACTTCTATTTCGGAATGTCATATTCTCACCGCGCCCCCGTCGGCGTTGTGGAATTAGAACAATAACTATCATATCTCTCTGGCTCGTGTCATTATTATTGTTATTATTGTTGTTGTTGTTGTTGTTGGACGGGACATGTCCTTCTATTGAGCTGATCTCGGGTGATAAACGGCACGGCAGGCTTATTTGACAGGCGCTGACAGCTTTCATAGTCTGGCCACGTCGAGATAAAGGGGAAACAATATGAAGCCTGGTGAGCTCGCTCGCCGCAACAAAAGTTGAGCATGGAAAGTGTTGCTTCGAGAACAAATAGGACATAAACGGCTTTGTGGTTTGGGGAACCGTCGCCGTGGTTATGGCTTTATCTTTATTGTTGTTCGGCAATAGCTTTATGACCGTTTTACCTTGGAGTGGTTAAAACTTTTGGGGGTGATCTGTAACCATTAAAACAAATGTGACGGCAGAGCGGGAGAGAAAGCGGACCCTCGTGGCCGCAGCAATGGGGTCAGTGGTCCGCTCCACACTGCAGTAAGCCCCCCCACTGTTCAGACAGCCCCCCCCCCCCCCCCCCCCCCCCCTCAACACAAACACACACACACACACCCCACTGCTACTTGTCAGAAGTCATGGTGCAGACACAGTGTACCGTACGACAGCGCTGGTGTTGAGGTCACCAACGTCCCGGAGGTGGGGCTTCTGTTAAAGCCTGCCACGTCACAGAGTCTCTAGAGCTGATCCACTGGGCTCGATGTGAGCCGATAGACGTTTCACTGGAGGTCTATGCTGTCTTGTTTGGTACCAGTAGAACCCATTTATTGTAGGCCTGGTGGGGGAGGCTGGTGGAGGTAGAAATCAGAGGACAGGCTCATTGTAATGCATGGAATGTGTGTTTGATACCATTTGTTCCCCTTCCTCATTCCATTCCATGCATTCCAATGAGCCAGAGAGGGAGGGAGTCTCTCTCTTTCTTTGTTTTGCCCATCCATCCCCCATTGACATCTCATATGCTCTACACAGGCAAATGACACCCCTCCTCTTGTTTCTGTTCAAAACTCTGTGGGGGATTGGAAAGAAACACCACATACGCACACACACACACACACACACACAAACACACACTCACACACACACACACAGACATAAACAAACAAAGCAGAGATTTTGAGAGAACTAACAAGCAGTAATTGCCACATGGTGAGCAAGCATCGAAAAACACATACCCATGGCAGGTGTTTGTCCTACCACCAGAACACATACACACACACACACACACACACACACACACACAAACACACACACACACACGCACACGTACACACATACACACACACACACACACCGAGACACACACGCATGCACGCACACACACACACACACACACACACACACACACACACACACACACACACACACACACACACAGCCAGACACAGGGAGGGGGCGTTTTAGCAGCCATCCCGTTCAGATGCAGAACGTGTCGCTTCAGCCCATGGTTTTATTCCCAACACAGCCTTGACAGGATCAATTTGATGTTTCTCTTGGTAAAGCGTCAGATTACCCAAGTCTGTGAGATCTTGAGTAGACACCTAGGATAGCGTTTCCAACGCTCCGTCTCCTAATCTGCTTCAGTTTCCCTCCAGCAGCATCATTGGAGACAAGGCGACGCCTCGGCCCGGCATACAGAGCAGGTGGAGGCCGGCGAAGGTAGAAATCGTTCTGTTCCGTGCATTCCAATGAGCCCGTCCTGCGATTTCCGCCTCCGCCACCTTCCACTGATGCAGACGGCTGGCCAGGCTCTGGCTGACGCTCTCAGTCAGCAAGGGGGAACAGAGAAAGGTTGCATAGGGCTGAGATTAATAAAGTTGATTTCCATTTTGGTTGGATTTCTATACATCTGTAAGAGAGAGGCTTTGGACAGCCCATTATTTGGAAGCCAACATGGCAATTTTGTTCTATTCTGTTCAGACGATGGAGGTCGGTTGTCAAATGGAGAGATGGAACGGGAATTCCATTATTGTGAATCAAATTATTCATGAATGGAATTTAATTATAGTTTTGACTCTTTTTTCAATGTCAACAGGGTCTGCGATTACCGTTCGTACTAACTCAAAGATCTCACGCACTGAAGGCGTCATGTTTAGTTACACATGAAAGAAAGCAGCATTTCAATAATTATATTGCCAGTTGCTTATTCCAAAGACAAGCAGGGCGTTACACTGCCCTGTTGTTAGCTAACATCACGTTGAGTGTTGAACTAGTGTGACAGGATGGGATTTCAACCCGGGTCTTCCACATGGAAGACACAAGCATCTGCCATGAGGCCAAGAGGACATCCTCAAGGTCTGAAGGTGACACTTGTCTCAGGCAGGGCTACCTCATCACAAGAACGTGATTCCAAACCACCTCCGCTACATAGGCAGCTCTTCCCAACAGCTGGAACGAACACGAATCAAGGGGAGGCTGGTGGAGGTAGAAATCGTAGGGACGGGGCTCATTGTAACGCATGGAATGGAATGAGGGATGGTGTCAAACACCTGTGCAAGCTTGTCCTACGATTCCTGCCTCCAACAGTGTGTGTTTGACACCATTCCTCATTCCGTTCCACGCATTACAATGAGCCCCGTCCTCCACCATCTCTGCCTCCACCAGCCTCCCCCTGACAAGAGTTTACAGCATTCTCTTCTTTAATTCATTTGCGACTTACACTAATGGGATCGTATTGGCATTTCGGAGAGAGAGCGTCTCTGCTTTCTGTCAAAACGAGCACTTTGCTTATTCATAACATCCCCTCTTTAGAAATTGGATCGTCAGAGTTGAGACAGGAGAGGAGATGGAGAGGAGAAAAGGGGGATGAAAATAAGAACATGTCTTTTTTTTAATGGTGGCTGTGCTTTCATTCAGGATGAGAAAAGATGAGATATATTCAATTAAACCCTTAGATAAGAGAAGGAAGATCTTTGAGATTAAACATTATGAATTGAGTAGAGGAATCATATTCCCTGTGTTCTCTCTCTTTCTCTCACTCCCTCTCTCTCTCCCTCTCTCTCTTCCCCCCTCCTCTATCTCTCTCTCTCCTCTCTCTCTCTCTCTCCCCCCATTCCCTGTCTTTCTCTCTCCCCCTTCCCCCTCTTTCTCTCTCCCTCTCTCTCTACCTCTCTCTCTCCCCCTTCCCCCTCTCTCTCTCTCCCCCCTTCACCCCCCTTTCTCCCTCTCTCTCTCTCCCCCCCTTCACCCCCCTTTCTCCCTCTCTCTCCCTCTCTCTCTCTCCACACACAAACACCTCTTCCATCTTAATCTCAGAGTGTACATCTTAGACCCTCACTGTGGCTGAAGATAAGATGGGGAGGTCACAGTTCCACAACCCTCTCATTCAACACCTGAGGTGTAATTTACCACTGTGTGTCAGTCACTAGATAGGGATGTTGACTTTCACGGCAGATTATTCAGGCCACAGTACGTGAATCTCAAAAGAATATTTTTGCAGAATGCACAGTACTGCTTACAGACAATCAAGGTTGACCGTGACCATAATACGTTTACGGTAATAATCCATAAAACATATTCATAATAATCCATGTATCACCTCTACCCTATTTTCCCAAATACATAATCTATATGGTACCAATAGCCAACTGAAAATATAATATTTACTGTACTAGGTAGGAGATGGAATGGAATACATGTAATGGAATTTTGATGGGATTCTAGGGACTTCATTCACCCAAGCGTTCATCTTTATTTCCTACTTGCTTATTACTGTGAAATTGTTTATGTAATGGAAAGCGGTTCAATATGAATAGGTTGACAGGTGCTTATTTGAATATAAATGCTCCTGGATGTTTTGCAGGTCATGTGATCGATACTTCATTTCCTTGTTGGGCGGCAGCCGAGGCAAGCAGAGAAGAGAGAGACAGGGAGAGAGAGAGAGGGGAAGGAGAGAGAGAGAGAAGGGTGGGAGAGAGTGAGAGGGGGGAGGAGAGAGTGAGAGAGAGGGGGAGGAGAGAGAGAGGGAGAGGGGGAGAGAGGGGGGGAGAGAGACAGAGAGGAATATAGAGAGAAATACAGAGAGAGAGAGAGAGAATAAACTGGAGTATGTGCTACAGAGCTGCAACCTTGTGTCCTTGCTCCTGTCTCCATTCCAGGGTGTGTGTGATACCTCATATCCCAAACAGAGATAGCAACTCTCCCCAAACAGATATGATCTATGACATCACTGGTATCAGATCCATATTAAACACCAAGAAACACTTGAAGACAGACAGGAATACTGTGGAGAGCTCTTCTGAAGCTCTTCATGTACTCAACTGAGACCTCTTCTGAAGCTCTTCATGTTCTCAACTGAGACCTCTTCTGAAGTCGACCATATTCTGAACTGAGACAGACCAGTCCTGAAGCTCTGCATGTTCTCACCTGAGACCTCTTCTGAAGTCGACCATGTTCTGAACTGAGACAGACCTCTTCTGAAGCTCTGCATGTTCTGAACTGAGACAGACCTCTTCGGAAGCTCTGCATGTTCTGAGCTGAGACCTCTTCTGAAGTCCACCATGGTCTGAACGCAGAGCTCTTCTGAAGTCCACCATGGTCTGAACGCAGAGCTCTTCTGAAGTCATATATGGTCTGAACTGAGATCTCTTTTGAAGCTCTGCATGTTCTGAACTGAGACCTCTTCTGAAGCCGACCATGTTCTGAACTGAGACCTCTTCTGAAGCCGACCATGTTCTGAACTGAGACCTCTTCTTAAGCCGACCATGTTCTGAACTGAGACCTCTTCTGAAGTCGACCACGGTCTGAACGCAGAGCTCTTCTGAAGTCGACCACGGTCTGAACGCAGAGCTCTTCTGAAGTCGACCACGGTCTGAACGCAGAGCTCTTCTGAAGTCATATATGGTCTGAACTGAGACCTCTTCTGAAGTCAACCATGTACTGAACGCAGAGCTCTTCTGAAGTCGACCATGTTCTGATCTCAACTGACACCTCCAGAACAACACACATACTATAACACTCGCCTATGTGTTCATCATAAACATGGTACATGAAAGTTTAATCAGAGTATGTGTTTCAAGGCCACGGCTCCGTTTCCATTACAGCATCTATTTTAGACCGTTCCAGACATACGTATTATATGTGGGTCATTCCATAAACTAGGGAGCCAGTGACGGTGGTGTGGATGGAAAACTTGTGAGGGCTGATCCAAAGATATTTATATTTAACTTGCACTTAATGTTTTCTGATGTAGTGGGACAGCATATCTTGTGATGAAGAAGAGCACAGGATATTTCAAACACTTACTGTACATCCTTGTATTGGCTTGTTGCCTTCAAATATTTAGCAAAAACCATGGGAGATAAAACTGTATCTTCATATTTCGTGGTGTTAATCAGTAGAATCAGTATCAGTTTCTTGATAATACAAAATTCTAAATGCCAAGTAAAACTTGAATCCTATGACACTCCCGCGTTTCTTTTTTACTTTGTTACATGTGTGCGTGCCTTTGACGCTCACTGCGTGTAGCAGCGTAACTTTTTAGGTGCCAGATGTTACGATGGTAAGGAAGATCGACTAGTCACTAATCACAAGTCCAAAGTCCAATTCTGCACATAATTAATTTTATTCCTGACATACTAAACATATTTTGATATGTATTAAACCACTTTGAAATGTTGACCCCAAATCTCACACTTTGGCCCCCTCATTTTTGGAATGACCCATATACTGTATGTTCCGATATTCACTCTACCATACTACGTAGAACACATGGCGAATGCATTGCTTCATTCTAAGCGGTAGGGTAGTATGGACACTGAACCACAGCCAGTATTGATGTGGTGGTCTTCTTCTGTGGTGTGTGTTCCATTGTTGTCATTGATGTAGTCTTCTTCTCTTGTGTGTGTTCCAGGTTGGAGTCTCCAACCAGGTCCCTGTTCCTGGAGGCTCCTAAGGGGATTCAGATCCTAGCCGAGGCCGGGGACATCCAGGCCACCTGCATAAGTGACCTGAGTCTGGAGTCCAAAGATGGAATGGTAGGCAACCCCCCAAACCCCCCATCTTTATGAATACATGGCCCCACTCAAACGCTCTGAACATGCCGACATCCTTCTCTCCATTCTTCCCTCCTTCCTTCCTTCCTTCCTTCCTTCCTTCCTTCCTTCCTTCCTTCCTTCCTTCCTCCCTCCTTCCATCCCTTACAATCCTCCCTCCTTTCCTCCCTTCCTTCCTTCCTCCCTCCCTCCCTCCCTTTCCTCCCTCGCTTCCTTTCTCCCTTCCTCCCTTCCTTGAGGTTTGATCTAACACAGCTGGATCGATTGAAAACAGCTAAAGTAATCCAGCTAGATGGCTATTGCTTTCACCAATCAAATCATGTCAGATCAGTTTACTTCAAGGAAGGGAGGGATGAAAGGAGGATATCTCATAGAATATTCAATAGAGAATGAAGCATTCAACCAGAGCTGTGTCAGTGTCTACCAGGGGAGGCTGGCGGAGGTAGACATCGGAGGACGGGATCATTGTAATGCATGGAACGGAATGAGGAACGGTATCAGACATGTGTTAATTCCATCCCACGCATTACACTGAGCCCGTCCTCCGGTTTCTACCAACCACCAGCCTCCCCTGCTGTGGACACCTGTGTCAGTGTCTACTGATGTTATTGTAATATAATAACACTATACGCCATTTAGCTGACGCTTTTATCCAAAGCGACTTACATTACAGTGAGTGCGTACATTTCAGTATATACGGTCCCAGCAGGAATCAAACCCACAACCTAAGCGTTGTTAGCGCCGTGCTCTACCAACTCTACCAACTATACGGTCCCAGCAGGAATCAAACCCACAACCTAAGCGTTGTTAGCGCCGTGCTCTACCCACTGAGCCACAGAGGGCCTCTTACTGTGTGATGTAAGTGGTTGGTGATGAGCATGAAGAACCTATCCTACCAGGACACTTGTCCTGGGATTCCCTCTCAAGGTAATAAGACAATGAAACACAATCACAAGACTGGTGGATTCACCACGTCAACATCCCACGTCCCTCTGTGTTATAGGTCTGTGTTATAACATCTCTGCGTTATAGGTCTGTGTTATAACATCTCTGTGTTATAGGTCTGTGTTATAACATCTCTGCGTTATAGGTCTGTGTTATAACATCTCTGTGTTATAGGTCTGTGTTATAACAGCCCATTTAGTGCTAGGGGCCTTTTTCACCCCTATAATTGCTCCCTAGCTCTCACAGTCCACTTGAGTCGCCTCAGAACTGTCCCATTCGTCACCTGCCTGACTCAGACAGACACATCTCCCTCTCTGTAGGACACCCTTGGCATTTACACCGCAATTAGTTGTGAGGTCTACCCATTAGAGATCCAACTCACAGGCATACACATGCACGCGCGCTCGCGCTTGCGCCCACACATGCGCGGACACACACACACACACACACGAGCGGCCACACACACGCACACGCACACACATACACACACACACCCACACACGCACATACACCCACACGGCACACACACACACACACACACACGCACACACACACACACACACACCCACACACGCACATACACCCACACGGCACACACACACACACACACACGCACACACTGCAGGCCGTCTCACGGAGAAGATGTGCTCAATAGCAGATGTCTGGAGGAGTCAACTGAGACTCGCAGCTTTAAAAGAGTTCCAGGTCATTAGATGGGAATGCTTCCCCCAGGCATCTAGTAATGACTCCTTTTACCTCCTCCTCTCTGGACCACCTCCACTCCTCCACTCATCCCCCACCCCTCCTCTCATCCTCCACTCCTCCTCTCATCCTCCACTCCTCTGGGGAAATACAACACCTTAAGAGTCCCGCGAGGGGAGAGGCGAGAGAGAGAGGGGGGGGGGGGTGTAGAGGGAGGGGGGGATGGAGAGAGTGGAGAGAGAGGGGGAGGGGGAGTGGAGGTGGAGAGAGAGGGGGGTTAGAGAAATGGGATTTGAGAGTGTCTAGGTGGGTGGAATGGAATCGTTCTGCCAAAGCAGTGAGTGGGAAAAAAAACCAGACCCATTGAAATGGTAATGTCCCAGTAAAGTGGAAGGTATTGCTGGAATTGATTGGCAGCTTAAATGTTTATTATGGATTTGTCCATTTGAGGTGGAGAAGAAGCATTTTTCACTGCACAGAGATGAGTTTGGTCGGTAGACAGTGAGAGCTTAATGTTAGAAACAGCTTTATCCGTTGATATCCACTTCTGTGGAGGTTCGTTTATTACACAATCAAAGAGGGGGGCTGATTGGCTGATTTCTCCTCCATTTCCCTCCTCCTCCTTTTCCAAAAATGCAAATGAGAACGAGGCGTGTGGTTTGATGGACAGTAACGGCCAAAGCCCGACTTTGAACGTTTCCAGAGGAGGAGAACTGACCAATGGAAATACTGGGTTTATGTCTAAAGTTTTTTACAGTTTTTTTTACAGTAAATTTTTATGGCTAGAATTGGTGTGCGGTATATCACGCGCACACACACACACACACACACACACACACACACGCACACACACACATAAACACACGCACACACACACACGCACACAAACACACACACACACACACACACACACACACACACACACACACACACACACACACACACACACCCATGAATGAACATGTGTATTTTCCATCAGTAACCCAGCGTCTGTCCTCTCTCCTCTCCTCCCTGTGGGGTCAGATCACTCTGGACTCCAAGAAGATCCGGCTCCTCCGTCTGCCGGAGGGCAAGGCGTCTCCCTCGGGATCCAGACAGACTGTCTACGAGGTGTGTGTCTGCTCCGACGGGAAGCTCTTCCTCTCACAGGCCGGGGTGGGATCCACCTGCCAGATCAGCAACAGCGTCTGCCTCTAGAATACACACACACACACACACACACGCATATTGAAATACACCCACACACACACACACACACACACACACACACACATACACACACACACACACACACACACACATATTGAAACATGAACACACAAAAACTGACACATGCGCCCACATACATACACAAAAAACAGCTTCACAAAAATACTGAATACACACTTACACAAACATATACTGTACGTAGATGAACACTTAGACAAAAACGCACGCAGATGCAGACTCCTATTGAACACACACACACACACACACACACACACACACACACACACACACACACACACACACACACACACACACTGAGAACTAGGGGGTCTATTCTCCCTAGCAGCTCCCCGACAGGAACGGAGATGGATCCTCCTGAGATTTACAAACAGACACTCGGAGTGACAATGTTCTGTTCTCTGTCCTCAAGACAATTTCAGTACCAGAACCGCTAGGGTGATCACCCACATTATCACCCCTGCAATATCCTGCATATATCCCGCCATTCAACCCCCCAAGCCTGACTTCTCTGCTTCAGCCCCCTCTACTGTACCACGCCGGTACTGCAGCGGTGGGAGGCGCTACTCTTTTTAATTTTCCTGCGATTGCATCTTACCTGGTTTGCTAACAGCCAGTTCTCACGATACTGTAATATTTGGGGGTTTTTGGGGGGGAATTACCGTATGAAGAGTGTGCAGATTTCGTGTTTTCTTTTGTAAATGACGATCCGATTCCGTCAACTGTATCGAGCTTCTGTTTCACTTGCGTGTCTCATGTCGGCCCTCGACTTTGTAAATCATCGTGAAAAAGACGAAGAAAACTACGTAAACAGCAGCAACAGGAGCACAGTTTTTTTTTTTGCTGAACCGACAAATCAACTCCAAGAGAAACCATTCTGTAAATGATGCATGTTCTTCACCGGTGGTCACCCTACCTGGTCCACGTACTGGGACTGAACCAATGAGATCCGCCCGCTCTGTTCAAAGAGAGGAACCGTGCCTGTGCCTTATATCAATGCACTTGTGGCAAGGAGAAGCACATCACACAGACGTTCTGTTGTACATTTGATTTGATTTCAGTTCGATCTCTATTGTGTGTAGAGAGTATAGGAATGCAAAGATCTACCTTGAGCCCTCAACTGCCCCTTAACCTCCCTCCTTCCCTCCCTCCTTCCGTTGCTCCCTCCCTCCCTCCCTCTCTCCCTCCCTCCTTCCCTCTGTCCCTCCCTACGTCCCTCCCTCCCTCCCTCCCTCCCTTCCTCCATCTCTTCCTCCCTCCCTCCCTCCCTCTCTCCCTCCCTGTAGCCCTCCTTCCCTCCTACGTCCCTCCCTCCCTCCCTCCCTCGCTTCCTCCATCTCTTCCTCCCTCCCTCCCTCTCTCCCTCTCTCCCTCCCTGTAGCCCTCCTTCCCTCCCTACGTCCCTCCCTCCCTCCCTCCCTTCCTCCCTCCCTCCCTCTCTCCCTCCCTGTAGCCCTCCCTCCCTCCCTCCCTCCCTTCCTCCATCTCTCCCCCCCCCCCGACTGTCTTTACAGTTGTGTTCTTTTTTTGTGCTAATTAGTCTTAGTATGACATCTTGAAAAAGCTGGTTGTACGTCCAACAGATAGATAAACACATGATAAACACATGACTTTTCTTTCTGAGATGTACTTCTAAGCAAGAGCATCATCCTCTTTTTATACTACCAACCTGTAAATACACATCACGGCATCTCTGTGTGTCTACGGCACATCCTCGTGAGAGAGAGAGAGAGAGAGAGAGAGAGAGAGAGAGAGAGATGTCTGCTCTTTTGCAAATGAAATACTACTTTTATAATACTGTGTGTTTTTGTAAAAAGAAAAATACTGAATAAGTAACTTAACACATGTTGATATTCTTCAGGTTAGCATGTATAGTCATGTCTACGGTGTTTGCCTGTCAAGAGGAGCAAGCGGTTACATTGCTTTTTCTGTATTCTCGTCTCTCTCCTCTGTGTGATGTTCTCACCCGCTGAGCTCAGTCCTACACATGAATGTGAGCCCATTTTGTTTGTCAGTTGGGGGTGTGGTCTTTGCATTCCTCTTGTGTGTGTCGTGTGGAATGTGCTCCACAGTGAGCCTTTTTCCTTTTTATCGATTGTTGTATTTCTTCCCGTTTGGTTTATTGTTGAATGATGCTCAGAGCGACAGACAGACTCACCGATCCAAAAAAGCAGGAGGGGCCCCTACGACTTGACTGACACATACTGATCCTGTTTTCACACTGACTCATTTGACTCATTTGACTCATTTGACTCATTTGTCCTGAAACGCCCAACTGCGAAATGCAGTCGACCTCCAGTCAGCGATGTCAAGTGAACAGTGTTTTCTCTGGAAAAGGAGATCATTAGGAAGCAAAAACATCCATTTTTTCCTTGCGTCATTATATTTCCTTCAGCCTCAGACCAGACTCTCATTGGTCCGCACAGAGGGCAGCAGTACGGCCACCGGGAGAGGCGGTTTTACAGCAGTGTTTTAGAGCTCTGTTAATGTTCCGGGACGTTAAGAGATTGTGTATTCTAGAGATGTTAAGATGTTTTATATTGGGCCTGTACAATGAGAGAGATATTTTTCCCGCATAAAATCTTTTTTTTCTTTTTTTTGGGGGGATTTCTCACACATTATGAATCCACAAGCGCATTGCTGATGGGACATTAACTAAATGGCCAGATGACCGGGGCAGATTCATTTAATTTGGTCAGATTATAGAGTCTAAAGTCTGAAAGGCAGATCACACACACACACACACACACACCCACACACACATACACACACACACACACACAGGCTTAAATACTGTATAAAGTATCTGTGTATGTGTGTGTGTGTGTGTGTGTGTGTGTGTGTTCATGGATGTGTCCGTGCGTGTGTGTGTGTGTGTGTGTGTGTGTGTGTGTGTGTGCGTGCGTCTCTCCACAGAGGATTGAATCCACCACCAGCCACCTAAATTAAGTTGCAACTCCCCTTCATTGTGCTCATTAGGGCCCGTCTGACTGTCAGGAGTGTTTGATGTGTGTTCAGACTGGTGGGATGCTGGGCAGTCGGCCGTTGGGATGCTCATTAGACAGCATTTTTTAAGCATTGGGTCACTGGCACCCTCAGATACAACCCCAGCAACAGACAAAAGACCGCAAATCATTCCTATACCACCAGCCGCAGTCCTCCACTCCTCTCTCCCGGCCAGATCACACGTCTGAAACGCCATTCTGACTCCCAGTGATTAGACAGTCCACAAATGGGTGTTCTTGTCAGTTATTTAAAGGTGAGCCTCTCATTGAATAGACAAGCGAAGCCTGGACTAGGGTGTCTCATGGTTTTGATTTTCTGTTAAAGAGAGGGGAGTGAGATTTCAAATGATCCCATGCAGTTTGATTGGACAGTCACTCAGAAGACAGTACACCTGGGTACACAAAAGAACAGCCACATTGGGGGCGTTCAGTGGCGTAGCACACTAAGGCGAACCCCATATCAACGCAAGGTCCCTGGTTCGATTCCGGCCATCGACATATCCTGCATGTCATCCCTCCTCTCTCTCACCCATCCTTCCTCTCAATCTCCACTATCTCTATCCCAATAAAGCAGAAATGCCCTAAAAATATATTTAAAAAAAAAAAGAGAGGGGAGTGAGAATTGATTTCAAATTATCCCCTGCAGTTTGATTGGACAGTCACTCAGAAGACAGCACCCCTGGGTACACAAAAGAACAGCCACATTGGTTTCAGGGTTATCGTCACGAGGGACATCCTGAAGCTACAGGCACACAGTACGTCATCAGCTTCGCTCCCGTCTGTCATCTGTCACGGTAACAAAGAGAAAACAGAGACGTGTGAGATTGAGGACTGAAGGAGAGATGGGGGTTTTTTTTTCTCCAAAAGGGCTTGATCAGACGTACTTCAAACATACATCGCTTCAGACAGAATGCATGCATAATTTAATTTGGATTATTTAAGGTTGACAGAACGCATGTTGTTAGGTCATCTACAGGTGACGATGCCACAAAAGCAATCCTTCACATGTCAATCAACAGTGTTCACCTGACTGTGGTTGTTCTACAGCCCCCCGCCCCCCGCCCCCCAACCGGGAACAACGTCTCTCTTAGAATGAGGATGTTTAGACTTTCGATGAGACACACACAATTCTATCAAATGTGTAGCTATCATTTTACAAAAAAATAAAAAAAAAGGTTTCTTTACTTCTACAAGCAACTGTGTTATGTGTTCTCTCAGACATCTACAGTGGAGGCAGATCTATCCGTATTTAGCTAAAAAGCAGGACTTTGAGTGCCATATTTGAAATATCATAACATGCTTTTTTCGTTATTTTGTTCTTTTAATTCATTAAAATGGGTGTAAACACTAAATGATTGAAGGACTATTATATTTTGAGTGTTTGGAGAAAATGATACGGACTTATTTTTCTGAGCTGAGTGTGTGAGTGCATTTCCTGTGTGATACGATGTCCCGTTCTTAGCTTCACAAAAATGTGTTACGGTGCATCAGTGTGTCGAGGCTATTTTGAGGAGCAGAGAATGTCAAACGAGCACAAAATGCAATTGAGAAGAACATGATAATAGAATAACACATAAGTCACATTTTCATATCTTAGCTTGCTTTGGATATGACACGGTTCACCGTTCTCCCATCCTGTGTCAAGAAATGATGTGAACACAGATAATAATTTCATACAGAGGAACCAGTGGAGGCCGGGTGGAG
The DNA here is from genome assembly GCF_951799395.1 of Argentina silus. Taxonomy (NCBI): domain Eukaryota; kingdom Metazoa; phylum Chordata; class Actinopteri; order Argentiniformes; family Argentinidae; genus Argentina; species Argentina silus. Next base: position 32,896,415 of record NC_139656.1, on the reverse strand, counting down.
GTAGAAATCGGAGGAGGGGCTCATTGCAATGCATGGAACTGAATGCAATGAGCCCATCCTTCAATTTCCACCTCCAATAGCCTCCCCTGAGAGGAACATCACCAGAGAGCTTACAGTACCTGTTCAAAAGGATATTTGTTTAATATTTTAAGATATAGCAAATGTCATAGCTATGGCACTTGAGTCTGAGTATTATCTAACCATTCAGTTAAAATACATTATTTTTGTCCTCTTTCAGGAGATTTAATTAAGATATTAAATTTCAAAATGTCGGGTTGACACATTTTTGCGAAGGCTAAGAAATCATTGTTACTTTTTATTCTGGGTTTTACCGTGATGTACATGAAGAAGATCCTCGCACATTCTATGCAAAACAAATGGATATAGACAGCATTGTAATAATGCAACAAAGTATGTCAGTTAAATATCTTACATTTATTATACTTTCTGTATACAGTTTGTATTTATGAATTGAGTTGCAATCTAAACTGTATCAATAAACTTATTTAAAAAAGATGACATTCACTTGTTCATTCAGAACCATTTGTTAATCAGATAATCACCAGATGTTACAACAGGTCCTTTACAGTATGTAAAACCTTTCGGGGGTCAGTTTCCCAAAAGCTTTGTAGCTTAATTAGTACTTAATTTTTCCCAGCAACCCAGCTGCAAAGCCACAAAAGAACAACAAAGAATCTATGTCTGCAGGTCAATCTTCTGTCGTGAACTAACAAAATAGTTTAAATTCAAGAGGCTGTTAAATGAAGAACTCTGCTGGTCTGGGAGAGGAGTCGGCCTGGATTGTCAAAAAAGATGAAGTACCACTTTGGCTACGAAGCTTTCAGGCAACTGACCCCAGAACGCTCCCTTGTCATCTGTGCCCTACCCTTCTGTGGTGCCAAGCGAACACAAGCGAAGGAACATCTAACTAAACCTGAACCTTTATTTAACGTGGCGAGTTCATTGAGAACATATTATTATTTATAATGACAGCATATCATGACATACAAATACAGTGGATCAGTAATGGTTCATAAACTAGATCTAGTTCATGCCAGTGTATAAGGTCTGAAGTAGCCATATGGAACTGGCAACATCTGAATGCACCGAACACTTGAACACACTGTGTTTTCTGAGGTGTTTTCTGAGGTGTTTTCTGAGGTGTTTTCTGAGGTGTTTTCTGTTTCTTTTCCTTCCTTTCTAAGCTCTCATATCTTTCTGTAAAGAATAACATGGCTGGGTAGGCAGCATATGATTGGGTACTACTGAGTGTGCTCTGCACTCAGTTTATGGTCTACTGGGCATTACTTACCAATGAAAACTTTGCTCATGTTGGAGGAAAACCCAAATTAAAGTTAATGACTTAGACAAGAAAATGTGCAGCAGATTAATTGTACATGACCACACAAATAGTAGCTAATTGCGTACTTAAAGAGCATGTTTTATGCATTTTACAAAATCATTCAGCAGTTAACATTTAGGTTGGCCTGGCGATAATTCAACCAACGAACTGCAAATGATGATACACAAATTGCGCTCGAAAACGGTATTGCATTAAACATGATCGTCTTAATTGATGGCGCTTTCTATTAAACAGATATAGGCTGAATAAAAAAAACATTCTACACCCTAGTTTGCAGCAACTGTCCAGTTCTGTGTGGTGTTGTTCAAATCAATGTAGTCATCACTGTTCAATCAGGTTCTGTGTAGCACACCTGGTGTCTGGTATATCTCTCTTATCTGGGTCAACTGAGATGTCACCACACTAACAATCAATTCCATGTAGAAAGACATAATGGCCGTTTCTCGTTGGGAACTTCCCTCGCGTCCTATCCTCAATCCTCCCACTACCTTCTTCTCAAAAGGCATTGGAGGAGGATATCCAATGGGAGGAACCGAGATCTCCTTCCTGAGGAGACTGAAGAAAGCCCATCTGTCTTCTAGGATCCTGGTCAACTTCTATCGGTGCACCATCGAGAGCATTCTGACAAACTGCATCACAGTGGGGTATGGCAGCTGCTCTGTCTCCGACCGGAAGGCCCTGCAACGGGTGGTGAAAACCGCCCAGTACATCACCGGTGCCGAACTCCCTGCCATCGAGGTCCTCCAGCACAAGCAGTGTCACACACACAAGCAGGCGCAAGGCATCAGTAGGGACACCTCTCACCCTCGCCCACAGACTGTTTGCCCTCCTCCCCTCCGGGAGGCGATACAGGAGTCTCCGTTCCCGCACCAGCAGGCTCAGGAACAGCTTCTTCCCTGCAGCTGTTACTCTGCTGAACTCACAATCCCGGTGGTAGCCCAGCCCCCCCCCCCCCCTCCCTCCCAGCCACCCCCCTCCATCCCCCAACAAGAGGAACATTGACTCCCAGTATCAGGGTACCCTCCCCCTGTACCTCTACTGGCTGCACACTCAGGACTTAAATGTAGCTTTTGCACTACTGCTTGTTTGCACATACCATATTTATTATATTGGTCTCTAATTATACCTATATCTTACATATGTAACATACCTCAAGACCTACTGCCCTTTTCAAATGTACATATCATATTGATATTCATCTCACGTATATTCACTTATTATATTCATTTATTTATACTCACTGTAATACCTTATACTGTAATATCAGGCACTGTCTACAATATCATGTTTTTTGCATGATGCCACTATTTGGTTAGATGCCTACTAACTACATTTCGTTGTCTCAGTATTTATACTCTGTGCGATGACAATAAAGTTGAATCTAATTTAACCTAATCTAATCTAATCTTCTCCTCCAATGCGTTTTGAGAAGGAAGCGAGTGGAGGACAGAGGAGAGTATGTGAGGATTCAATTGAGAAAGGGCCAGTGTCACCGAGACAGTGTTCCTTCACTCTGGCCCAAGGAGACCATTCCTCCAGACCAGACCATTCCTCCAGACCAGACCATTCCTCCAGACCAGACAGACCATTCCTCCAGACCAGACAGACCATTCCTCCAGACCAGATCATTCCTCCAGACCAGACCATTCCTCCAGACCAGACAGACCATTCCTCCAGACCAGACAGACCATTCCTCCAGACCAGACCATTCCTCCAGACCAGACAGACCATTCCTCCAGACCAGACCATTCCTCCAGACCAGACCATTCCTCCAGACCAAACCATTCCTCCAGACCAAACCATTCCTCCAGACCAGACCATTCCTCCAGACCAGACAGACCATTCCTCCAGACCAAACCATTCCTCCAGACCAGATCATTCCTACAGACCAAACCATTCCTCCAGACCAGACCATTCCTCCAGACCAAACCATTCCTCCAGACCAAACCATTCCTCCAGACCAGACCATTCCTCCTTCCATTCCATGCATTATGTCCTCCGATTTCTATCTCCACCAGCCTCCCCTGACTACAAGCATGCCTTTGTTCATGTCTGTCTTCTGTTATGGTTACAAAGACAAGACAGAAGTTTATCAGATTGAGGATCAGATTAAGGGCTTGATCCAACATACTTCAAACATACAGTACATAGCTTCGGAAAAATTACATACATCCCTCAAATGTAAACAAATATAGACTTTATAATAACATTCATTTATAAACAATTTTATAACCCATTCATAAATAATGAACTCACTCTTATCACATTACTCAATGTTACTATTACTATTAAATATTTAGTAACTATATTCATACACATGTGCAAATGATTTCTGTGCCAAATCAAAAAACACATTGCAACAACTCACCCTTTACAAATGTTTATGTAATTATGTAAGCCATTTGTAGACCTGGATAGATACATTGTGGCATATCATTAAGTGTTCCTCATATTTCATGAATGATAACATACATGTAAATAAAGACGCATGTATAAAGGTTTATAAGGCTCTAACAATTGAGGGGCATTTGCTCACGTTGAAAGAAAACCCAAATTAAATGTAATGACTTAGACAAGACATTTTGAATAATAAAATAGCGGTCATGTCGATTAATCGTAGATGACCACACAAATAGTGGCTAATTGCATACTTAAAGTGTGTTTATGCATTTAAGTGTTTTTATGTATTTTATAAAATCACTCAGTAGTTAAGTTTAACTTTTAGATTCAGCAATAATTCAGCCAATGGACTGCAAATTGGTCTTCCTTTGGACTGGAAAATGGTACTGCATTATCTTGAATTGTTTATGTGCTATCAAAGAGAAAACACAAAACAACATAAGATCTAGCTTGAATAAAACACATTTCTGCACCCTAGTTTGCAGCAATTGTTCAGTTCTGTGTGGTGTTGTTCAAATCAATGTTGTCATCACTGTTCAATTAGGTTCTGTGTAGCAGCAAGACCTGGTATCTGGTCTGGTATATCTCTCTTATCTGGGTCATCTGAGATGCCCAGGACACCACACTGACAACAGGGGAGGCTGGTGGAGGTAGACATCACAGGACAGGCTTATCGTAATGCTTGGAACGGAATGGGGAATGGTGATACTATTCATCCTTCCCTTCCATGCATTATAATGAGCGCATCCTCCGATTTCTACCTCCACCAGCCTCCCCTGAATACAAGCGTGGCTTTTTTCATGTCTGTCTTCTGTCCTGGTCATAAAGACAAGACAGAGGTTTATCAGATTGAGGATCAGATTAAGGGCTTGATCGAACATACTTCAAACATACAGTACATAGCTCCATGGCAGATTACATACATGACTTAATTTGGATCATTTCAAGTTTTACTTACTATTTATCCCACATGAGGCAATGACAAAATGTCAACTTCCACAGGACTCATAGAAAGACATCACACAATACATTGAAGAGGGGTGGACATTGGAGAGGGGTGGACATTGGAGAGGGTGGACATTGGAGAGGGGTGGACATTGGAGAGGGGTGGACATTGAAGAGGGGTGGACATTGGAGAGGGGTGGACATTGGAGAGGGTGGACATTGGAGAGGGTGGACATTGGAGAGGAGTGGACATTGGAGAGGGTGGACATTGGAGAGGGGTGGACATTGAAGAGGGTGGACATTGGAGAGGGGTGGACATTGAAGAGGGGTGGACATTGGAGAGGGGTGGACATTGGAGAGGGTGGACATTGGAGAGGGTGGACATTGGAGAGGGGTGGACATTGAAGAGGGGTGGCACTGAATGCAACAACTAATAATTAATAATAACATTATGGCGTTAACCAATGATACTACAGGAAAGGTATCCCATGAAAAAAATAGGTATTTGGACTTAAAATACATATGAATATATAAATCATCTCACACTGTTGCTAATCCACTCCAATCTGCTCACAAATCAGCTGCCATGGTTACATATCCACACTACTGTATACGCTAGGTGCATAAAAGGAAGCATACAGCCATGCAATCTCCATAGACAAACATTGGCAGTAGAATGGGTCGTACTGAAGACCTCAGTGACTTTCAACGTGGCATTTTGTCAAATTTCCGCCCCGCTAGAGCTTCCCCAGTCAACTGTAAGTGCTGTTATTGTAAAGTATAAATGTGGGGGGGACCAACTCCATATTAATGCCCATGGTTTTGGCATGAGATGTTCAACAAGCACATATGGGTGTGATGTTCGGGTGTCCACATACTTTTGGCCATGTAGTGTACACTACATAGAATGAAATAGAGGCTGGTGGAGGTAGAAATCGGAGGACAGGCTCATTGTAATGCATGGAACGGAATGAGGAATTGTATCAAACATGTGTGCTTGATATACATCACAATGAGCTTGTCCTCCGATTTCTACCTCCACCAGCCTCCCCTGATAGATAGACACTCCCTCGTTGACAGAGAACAGGATAAGATGGCTGTGTCCCCTGTGCACACTTTATCTAAGTGTACACCTCATCAGAGTGCACACTTCATTTGATTGTATTTGAGGGTGATAATAACAAGCCTTTGATACCAGATGACTCCTGCTGGGGGATTCATTTGCTGTGTGCTGGAAGTGTCTCTCGAGGGAGAGCCCTACTGTACCGTGACATGCCATCACAATTACCTCCAGAGTGAGTGTCTATCCATCACAGGAGGCTGGTGGAGGTAGAAATCCAGAGGACGGGCTCATTGTCATGTGTATCAAACACCGTTCCTCATTCCGCTCCATGCATTACAATGAGCCCGTCCTCCGATGTGTCCCTCCACCAGCCTCTCCCTGGTGGGAGAGATCAATGTAACAGTCATATCCTAGTGTGGACACTGAAACAGCCAGTGTGTTGTCATTGGCCTGAGTCCTCTAGCTGGCAGACAGCAGGAATGAGAGATACGTCCTATCTTCCCCACAGGCCGATATTCATGAGGCCGCCTCTCTCTCTCTCTCTCTCTCCCTCTCTCTCTCTCTCTCTCCCTCTCTCCCTCTCTCTCTCTCTCTCTCTCCCTCTCTCTCTCTCTCTCTCTCTCTCTCTCTCCCTCTCTCTCTCTCTCTCTCCCTCTCTTCCTCTCTCCCTCTCTCTCTCTCTCCCTCTCTCTCTCTCTGCCTTGTTGTGTCGTAAACACAGACAGAGGGCTGTTCATCATGTTTATCACCATAATCACTGTCCACTAGGCCGACAGGCCATTCTCACAGCGCCATTATCAGCTATTATGGAATGGAAGGTCTGCCAGGCGAGGGATGATGATGTCACAGTGAATGGCGCTGGGGTTACTGTGGAAGTGCTCATGATGGTGAACACTGGGTGATTGTTGTAATCACTGTTTAATTGATGTTGATTACTGGGTGGGTTCAGATGGTCAGAGATGATATGTGAGGGGGATATGAACCAATAGGACGCATGCAGTACATTTTCAATAGGGAGTCTTTTGTTTAGAGTTAATCGTTTGTTTAGAGTTCTGATGTGTATTTTCTTAGGAATTATAGGATGTTTTAAGGGTACTGTATACTGTATATCAGGGGAGGCTGGTGGAGGTAGAAATTGGAGGACGGGCTCATTGTCATGAATGGAATGGAATGAGCAATGGTATCAAACACAATACCATTCATCATTCCATTTCATACATTACAATGAGCCCGTCCTCCCATTTCTACCTCCACCAGCCTCCATCAGTGTATCAACTCAGGGTCAAATATGTATATTTTTTATTTTGTTGGAAGGTCAACAAAATCGGTATGTCTCTTGTGTCTTTGAAGAAATGTAATTTAAAAGGCTTTCCTGTTCAGTTCAACCTTGAAAACAAAGCTCGATTAAAAAGCTGTATGTTTTTTTGTGATGAGCTCGGTTCTGTAACTACCCGTGCATGTCTTTGCTGACTGTAATCAGTGTAAAAACAGGTGACCTCTCCACCTCCTCCTTCAAGGTCGTTTTGGGAATAAAGACTTTACCATTGATTACACTGCTCAGAACCAAACACTAATGGGTTTATCGACTTCTATGCTGCACCTCAGTGCTTGCTGTATTAGAGTTCCACGTCGCCTTGTTGAGGGCGTACAGACCCGGCCAGCCTGGTGCCCCGTAGCGTAGCTACACAGCACCATTGTAGCATAGCATCATTCACCTGGACGAGAGGACCTCCTCCTTCCTTTTGTTTTCTTATTTCTTTATTTTATTAGCCCAGCCCCCCCCCCCCCCCTCATCACCCCCCCCCCCCCTCATCACCCCCCCCCCCTCATCACCCCCCCCCCCCCCTCATCACCCCCCCCCCCCTCATCACCAACCCCCCCCTCATCACCCCCCCTCATCACCCCCCCCCCCCTCATCACCAACCCCCCCCTCATCACCCCCCCTCATCACCAACCCCCCCCTCATCACCCCCCCCCCCCTCATCACCAACCCCCCCCTCATCACCCCCCCCCCCCTCATCACCAACCCCCCCCTCATCACCAACCCCCCCCTCATCACCAACCCCCCCTCATCACCCCCCCCCCCCCCTCATCACCAACCCCCCCCTCATCACCAACCCCCCCTCATCACCCCCCCCCCCCCCCCCTCATCACCCCCCCTCATCACCAACCCCCCCCTCATCACCAACCCCCCCCTCATCACCAACCCCCCCCTCATCACCAACCCCCCCCCTCATCACCCCCCCTCATCACCCCCCCCCTCATCACCCCCCCCCTCATCACCAACCCCCCCCTCATCACCCCCCCCCCCTCATCACCCCCCCCCCTCATCACCAACCCCCCCCCTCATCACCAACCCCCCCCCCTCATCACCAACCCCCCCCTCATCACCAACCCCCCCCCTCATCACCAACCCCCCCCTCATCACCAACCCCCCCCCTCATCACCAACCCCCCCCCTCATCACCAACCCCCCCCTCATCACCAACCCCCCCCCCATCACCAACCCCCCGTCATCACCAACCCCCCCTCATCACCAACCCCCCCCCCATCACCAACCCCCCCTCATCACCAACCCCCCCTCATCACCAACCCCCCCCTCATCACCAACCCCCCGTCATCACCAACCCCCCCCCCATCACCAACCCCCCCCTCATCACCAACCCCCCCCATCACCAACCCCCCCCTCATCACCAACCCCCCCCTCATCACCAACCCCCCCCTCATCACCAACCCCCCCGTCATCACCAACCCCCCCTCATCACCAACCCCCCCCCTCATCACCAACCCCCCCCTCATCACCAACCCCCCCCGTCATCACCAACCCCCCCGTCATCACCAACCCCCCCGTCATCACCAACCCCCCCCATCACCAACCCCCCCCGTCATCACCAACCCCCCCGTCATCACCAACCCCCCCTCATCACCCCCCCCCTCATCACCAACCCCCCCTCATCACCAACCCCCCCGTCATCACCAACCCCCCCCCATCACCAACCCCCCCCGTCATCACCAACTCCCCCGTCATCACCAACCCCCCCTCATCACCCCCCCCCCTCATCACCAACCCCCCCCGTCATCACCAACCCCCCCGTCATCACCAACCCCCCCTCATCACCAACCCCCCCGTCATCACCAACCCCCCCTCATCACCAACCCCATAAGTATTTTGTTTGTTGTATTTGTTTTGACAGTTTTTAAAGATACATTTTACCTACTGGGTAGAGTAGGAGCTTCTTTGGCCCCCACTGAACTTGTGCTGTAAGGGACATTCTGCTGTATTGGACCAGGTCTCCCTTGAACCAGGTCTCCCTTGAATCAGGTCTCCCTTGTACCAGGTCTCCCTTGAAACAGGTCTCCCTTGAATCAGGTCTCCCTTGAACCAGGTCTCCCTTGAATAGTTCAGGTGACGTTAACCGGGATACATAAAGGTTAAAACCAAAACGTTCTGTGAGCGTTCAAGCACTTACACTGTCTCTTGGCAGCGGTTATGGTATATTAGTTAATAATTCATCACTTGTTATTTGTTTTACAGAATTATTTGTTTCTCTATAGAAAAGATTGGTTATCGCCTCTGCCAAACTGTACAAGCAGTGGTGAAATGTGTGAAACACAGGGAGTGGGATCAGATCCAGGTCATCTGCCACGTTTATTAGTGCAGTGTCACATGATTTAGTCCTCGGTTAAGCACTATTCAAACATAGCCAATATTGGTGGATGACATTGAACACACATTGTGAAGAGGAAACTCATGCTTGCTTGCAGTTTTGCTCTGTGTGTGTGTGTGTGTGTGTGTGTGTGTGTGTGTGTGTGTGTGTGTGTGTGTGTGTGTGTGTGTGTGTGTGTGTGCGCACGCTAGTGGATGGGCATGTGTGTGCGTGTGTGTGTGTGCGTGTATGCATGCGCGCGTGCTTGTTTGCCTGCGTGCTTGTTTGCCTGCGTGCCTGTGTGTGTGTGTGTGTGTGCTTGTGTGTGTGTGTGTGTGTGTGTGTGTGCGTGCGTGTGTGTGTGCTTGTGTGCCTGCGTGCGTGCGTGTGTGTGTGCTTGTGTGCCTGCGTGCGTGCGTGTGTGTGCTTGCGTGCGCACGTGTGTGTGTGTGCATGCTTGCGTTCGTATGTGTGTGTGTGTATGTTACGATATGCTTGAGACCGACAGCCACACTATCAGCCCCTCCGTGTTAATTGAGTTCAGATAAACATGAGTTCCCAGAGACAAGGGAGCCGCCGCGTCATTTGTTTCCCTCTCCCGTCCAACCTTGGCGCACGCTGTGATAGGCCGACAAATCAGCGGCGCCTTTTGACACCAGAAGATTGAGCGGGAATATTAGCCTAGATTATGTTAAATCTATAAAAGTTATTTTATAGACTTTTTATAGTCTGACAGGGCGAGCGACTCGGAGAGGGAGTGTTTATCTGTGTTGCTGTTGCTGTTGCTGTTGTTGTTGTTGTTGTTGTGAGCTCCAGAGGCTTTGATGGGACATGATCCATCTGCAGGTTGAAGGGAATATGCTGGCAATATGCCGGCTGTCAGACCAGGAGACACAGAGGGGAATGAGGAAGACAATTTGCAGTTTAAATCAGATGCTTCAGGCCTGGGTGGATGAAAAGCTGATAGGCCAGAAGCAGGTGCATATTATATTCCTTTATCTCTTTAGCACTAATATAATAAGTTTGGTTTGCCTCAAAGTCGAGGTAGGTGATTATGGGTGTGCGTGCGTGCGTGCGTGCGTGCGTGCGTGCGTGCGTGCGTGCGTGCGTGCGTCTGTGTCTTATCTGTGTGCTACTTTGCTCTGGTGATAAACTAAATACCTTCTAAACTAACTACCTTTTCCCAAAATATTTAAGTCTTCACCCGAAGTGTAATCGCCAGTTGATATGATGCCTCTGCAATAAGCAATGTAATTAAACATCGATAGCGTTTAAACGAATTAGTGATGAATAAAGTATTTAAGATGTCCTCCAACGAGATGTCCTCTGACCAGTGCACTTCCGTTGACCCAAACCCGCTCCGCAGTGCGCTTCAGTTGAACAGTAATCCAGACACCACCTCCAGCCCAAGTCTACCATGCCCTTAGTCCCTCACCCATGTATTACATCGGAGGTTTGATGAGCAGAAATGGATTTAGGGGCATGAAATTGCTCCCTACATCCGTATCACGTTCACCCAGCCCCCTGCTGTCCTGGCTATTACCCCAGGTGGAGTGACTGGGAGCCGGCTGGATTAGTGTGTGTCTGGCAGTGTAACTGGAGGTAATTGTGATGGGCATGTCACGGAACAGTAGGGTTCTCCTTAGAGAGACAGTTCCAGCACACAGGAAATGAATTCCACAGCAGGAGTCATCTGGTATCAAAGGCTTGTTATTATCACCCTCTCTCTGTCGGTCAAACACAATCAGATGAAGTGTGCGCTTCGATGAGGTGTGCACTTAGATAAAGTGTGCACAGGGGACACAGGCATCTTCTCCCGTTCTCTGTCAACGAGGGAGTGTACAGTACTCAGTCAAAGTCCCTGGTAGAGTAAGGGTTAAAGAGGAGTAGACCAGGTAGAGTTGTGAATACTGGATGAAGGTCTTCCCTGGCTCTCTGTATTTTCACGGGAGGCTATTCCTGTCCTGCTGTATCATCAACACCCCAGGCCTCTGCATGTACTGTCATGTCTATGGGAGCTAAATCAATCAATCAATCAATCAATCAATAAAATGTATTTGAATGGCATTTTTTTACACAGACTAACGTCGCAAAGTGCTTCAAAACAAGAACAATACGAAACATTACTAACAAGAAGTACAACACAAACAATATGAACGAACACCGAACCATACGCCCCCCCCCCCAAAAAAAAAGCAAGCCAAGCAAAAAAAACATAGGGCACGGTGGCAAGACGTAGAGCAAATTGTATGACATATTACAATGTATGACATTAATTATTCATCCATGCTCTATTATTACTGCTTAATTCTGAGTGTGCTTGTTTGCTGGCAGTGAGAGGTGGTCGTTCATAACCCCTTGGGAGACCCACCTTAGAGAGGCCATACAGGGCTGAAAGGGAGAGCGCCCTTCATTCAGGAGCCCCCTGTTTTATGTGGTTCCATCCCTCTCTGGCGGAGCTGCTGTACTGAGCTCCTATCTCTGCCAGGGCCGATGTCTAATCGAGACAAAGGTTGGCTTAACAGCTCAATTAGCAGCAGTAATTAAGCACTGGCTTAAAAAAAACACACACACACGCGCACTCACGTACTCACGCACACACGCACGCACACACACACACACACACACACACACACACACACACACACACACACACACACGCACACACACACAGGTACACACACACACACACACACACACACACACACAGGTACAGTATTAAAGGCCCTGGAGTACATTGCCTCTCATTTCCACTGTTATTAATCATCATCTAACCCACAGCAACATACCATCATGCTGGAGGATGCTTATACAGAACGAGTAGAACAGTGTGTGTGTGTGTGTGTGTGTGTGTGTGTGTGTGTGTGTGTGTGTGTGTCTACATCCAAAAGTCCAAAAGCATCCCAGAGATGTCAAATCAAGACAAAGGCTGGGCTTAACATCTCAATTAGCAGCAGTAATTGAGCACTGGCTTGGAGGTGACAGACATCACACACACACACACACACACACACACACAGACAGACACACACACACACACACACACACACAGGTACACACAGTATTAAAGGCCCTGGAGTACATTGCCTCTCTCATTTCCACTGTTATTAATCATCATCTAAAGCACAGCAACATACCATCATGCTGGAGGAGAGTTTATTCACACATTATTATGTGTGTGTGTGTGTGTGTGTGTGTGTGTGTGTGGGGAGGGGGGGGGGCGTGCCTCTGCTGAGCTTCACCTCGGATTCTTAAAGGTAGATGCCGCATGTCCACCCTCGCATGGATAATAAAGTTATATTATATTTGACTGTATTCGATTGTATTCGATTGTATTCGATGGTATTCGATTCTATTCTATTCTATTTGATTCTACTTGATTCTATCCAATTCTATTTAATTCTACTTGTTTCTATTCAATTCTATCTGATTCTATTCTATTCTATGGTGCTACTCAAATGGAGATGTCCCATAGACTCCTATAGACACAGATCTTGGGTCAGTTTTACATTTCACCCTGTAAAGGTTAGGGGTTGGGATCTGGGAGGAGGGTAAGCTGATCTGAGACCAGTGCCTATGTGTCTGTGTTCCATAGCTCTGCTGTATAACCAACAGGTTGCAGGCTTGGCTGGGGACAACCAGTAGGGGGCAGAGTGTGATTGGGAAAGTTTGGTCAAACACAAACTCAAACTTTTTGAGTGTGCAGTCACTGAGAACGATGTGACATAACTCTCTTTTATACTCCTGACGGTCGTCCTGAATAAGCATCACCTTTAATGCACCTCACCTTTATCGAAAGCACATGTCTCACTACTCTCGACAATAGGCTTGATGCTGCTCTGTGTTCATCCAATCTCTCGTCACCATACCTGAATACACAGAGAACACACCTGAAGAGCACAGTGGCAAACGGACAGTGTACAGCACATGCGTGTGTGTGTGACATGTGCTGTAGAGCGCATGTATTGTACTGTAAGAGCTGTAGACAGAAGAAAGTAGAAACGGCTGATGAAGGGTTGAGAAACAAAAAAAAAACAGTTTTGCATGATTGCTGAGAGAGAGAGAGAGAGAGAGAGAGAGAGAGAGAGAGAGAGAGAGAGAGAGAGAGAGGGAGAGGGGGGGGGATGAGGATGAGGGATCGTGGCCGGGTACGTCTGTGTGCCTTTAAGATGAATGGAACCATAAATCAAGCAGGCGAGCGTTATTGGAAACGGTGACAATAGCTCCACCCCCCCCCCCCCCCAACTCCTCCACCTCCCCCAACTCCTCCACCTCCCCCCCCCAAGGGTCCTCTACGGAGAAATGAGAAGCACTCACACACACACCACTCACTAATGGACAGTTTAGATCTGGGAAGGAATTAGAGCTATCTACACTGAGGACCGGCGTGAGAGGAGCGTGGGCCAATCAGCAGTGGAGGATGAGCATCAGCATTCAGCATAGAAGACCAACGTGGTGGTTGATTATCTTAAGTTGTGTTTATGGAGCAGGAGAGCAGGAGAGGAGGAGGAGGAGGAGGGGAGGGGGGGAGGGCGAGAGGAGAGGAGAGGAGAGGAGAGAAGAGGAGAGGAGAGGAGAGGAGAGGAGAGGAGAGGAGAGGAGAGGAGAGGAGAGGAGAGGAGAGGAGAGGAGAGGAGAGGAGTCTGATGGTCTGACGGTCTGATGTTTGATACCATTCCTCATTCCGTTCCATGCATTACAATGAGCCCGTCCTCCAACTTCTACTTCCACCAGCCTCCCCTGGTTTAACAGCGTGGGATTGGTATTAGTACGAGTTTGAGGGAGCTTTAACCATATCTCTTATACCATTATTATTATTATTATTATTATTATTATTATTATTATTATTATTATTATTCCATTCCTTCTATTAAATCCATAGGAGTCCACCATAGGTTGGGTACATTGAACATAGTAGCATGTATCTCCCATTTCTGTGTCATCTAGTGCTGTCTGCATCTGAGTGTAGACCAGGAGAGGATGGTGGAGGGACGGGGTCATTGTAATGTAAGGTAATGTCTTATACCGTTCCTCATTCCGTTCCGTGCATTACAACGAGCCCCGTCCTCCGATTTCTACCTCCGCCGGCCTCCCCTTGCTGTAGGCCTATCCCTGACCTGCTATTGAAGAGCGTAGCATCATCTGCGTTGTTGTTGCTGTTGTTTTTATTTTGTTTGCTTTTCGCGAAGCTTTCCCACACATATTTTCTTACTGGCTTTCCCTGCAGGCGATTGGAACCCCAGTGTGTATACAGCGGTGAGGATCTACACCAGAGTACTTTTAGAGGCCTTTCAGACATGTGCTTTGATTGGGGTTTTTTGGGGCCGGGGGTTTTACACAACTTTATGCAAGATATTAACATAAAGTCATCCCACGTTGAGTACGGTGTCAACAGTACGGTGCCATCACTTAATACAAATATTACTCAAATATTACACCCACAAAAGCAGGAGAAAAAGGGGAGACCTATTGACCCCGGTCGTATTCTCTTTCTCTCGTATCGATTTGTTGTTTGTTCTCCAAAGACGCCAGGCGATGCTCACTTGCGGGCGGGCAGGTGGGCGGGCAGGCGGGCAGGCGGGCGGGCAGGTGGGCGGGCAGGTGGGCGGGCAGGCGGGCGGGCGGGCGGGCGGGCGGGCGGGCCTTGGGCGGGCCTTGGGCGAGCCGGGGAAGCGTTCTATCCGTCAGTGTGTTGTAAGTAGCGGAAGTGGTATCTATCGACTGCCAACCCTCGAGGACGTCAGTCGGACCACCCACGGTTTGTTGCATGCTATTTGTTTACTGAGATGTATGACTTTTCATCGTTTGTTTGAGCGCCTTTTCCTCCCTCTGTTTGTTTTGGTATTTGTCAGGTTGCAATTAGCGGTGGCGTGTTTGTCAAACATAGCCCTGTCACCGCTGGGAAACCTGCAGGGAATATGAAAAAGCAAGTGATGGCAGGCGTAGAAAGAGTTTCACAGATGGTGCTGGGGTAGAATAGTGTTTACACAACCACAATACGACCATCCCTTTAACCCCCCGGAACACATCTCTTCCTGCGTTTAGTGTCTAGGACATTTTTCATTCCTATTTTTTTTTTTTTCTTTCTAGAAGATTTTGATTTGTTCTCTTTCTTTCAGTTTTTTTGCCGTGTTCTTGGTTCATAATCAGAAACCTTTAACGATCCGAGGGAGGGAGGGAGGGAGGTAGGGAGGGAGGGAGGGAGAGAGGGAGGGAGGGAGAGAGGGAGGGAGGGAGGGGTGGGAGGGCGGGGGTGTGAATGATTGAGCTTGCAGTAATGACTATAACATTTTTCATTCCTTTTCCCCCCCGAAGTTGACTTTGTTTTCCCTTTCTGCTGATTAATAGTCATAAACCTTTAAAGATACAAGGGAGGGATTAGGTGGGAGGG
>NC_139656.1:32868107-32878107 GCF_951799395.1 Argentina silus | reverse complement strand
CTGTACACCTTCTCATGGTGGAGGTGTTGTAATGGTGTGGGGAATGTTTTCTTGGCACACTTTGGGCCTGTCAATACCAATCTATCATCGCTTGAATGCCACAGCCTATTTGAGTATTGTTGCTGACCATGTGCATCCCTTCATGGCCACAATTTACCCATCTTCTAATGGCTACTTCCAGCATGATAATGCACCATGTCACAAAGCAAAAGTCGTCTCAAACTGGTTTCATGAACATAACAATGAGTTCAGTGTTCTTCAGTGGCCTTCCCTGTCACCGGATCTGAATCCAATAGAACACCTTTGGGATGTGGTAGAACGGGAGATTCACAGCTTGAAAGCGCACCTGAAAAATCTGCAAGAATTGCGTGATGCAATTATGTCATCATGGACCAGAATCTCAAAGGAATGTTTCATCTTATGGAATCAATGCCACGAAGAACTGAGGCTGTTTTGAGAGCAAAAGGAGGCCCTACCCAGTATTAGTTGTTATTAGTAATGTTCCTAATAAAGTGTTCGGTGAGTATATATATATATATATATATATATATATATATGTGTGTTTGCCACTCAGGCCACCCATGACTCCCACACGGACATTAATTCATATGCCTCATCTGTTTTGGACTACATCAATTCCAACATCAGCAGTGTCACCACACTCAAGCGGATCACCACTTTCCCTAATCAGAAGCCATGGATGAGCAGTGAGGTCCGACTCCTGCTGAAGGCACGTGACACTGCCTTCAGATCAGGGGATGCTCGGGCCTATAGCTCATCCAGGGCTAATCTGCAGAGGGGCATCAAAAAGGCCAAGCACAACCACAAGCTGAGGATAGAGGATCACTTCAGAAACAACTCTGACCCCCGACGCATGTGGCAGGGCATCCAGGCCATCACTGACTACAAACCATCTAACACCTCACCCCTCTCCGTTGACGCCTCCCTCCCTGATGAGCTGAACCACTTCTACGGCCGCTTTGACAGGGACAACAAGGAGGTGGCCATCAAGGCTGTGCTCCCTGCAGATCACCAGCCCCTCACTCTATCCCCCACCGACGTGTGTGCGGCACTGAGCAGGACTAACGCACGCAAGGCTGCTGGTCCTGATGGGATCCCCGGACGTGTCCTCAGGGCCTGCGCTGTGCAGCTGACTAAGGTTTGGACTGACATATTCAACCTGTCCCTAGCCCAAGCAGCTGTCCCCGCGTGCTTCAAAACCACCACCATCGTGCCGGTGCCAAAACACTCCACTGCAACGAGCTTAAATGACTTCCGACCAGTGGCACTCACGCCCATCATCATGAAGTGCTTCGAGAGGCTGGTCTTAGCTCAACTCAAGACCTGCCTACCACCCACACTGGACCCCTTTCAATTCGCCTACCGGCAGAACAGGAGTACAGAGGATGCCATTTCAACGGCACTTCACTCCGCCCTGTCCCACCTCGACAAGACTAACTCTTATGTGAGAATGCTGTTTATTGACTTCAGCTCAGCATTCAATACCATCATCCCCTCCAAACTGATCTCCAAACTCAGGCAACTGGGCATCAACCCCTCCCTCTGCAACTGGATTCTAGACTTCCTGACCAACAGGCCGCAGTCTGTTAGGCTTCACAACCACACCTCCTCAACCCTCACCCTGAACACCGGCGTTCCACAAGGCTGTGTGCTGAGCCCCCTCCTTTACTCCCTCTTCACCTACGACTGCACACCTGTACATGGCTCAAACACCATTGTTAAGTTTGCAGACGACACAACGGTGATCGGTCTCATCAGCAACAACGATGAGTCGGCCTACAGGGAGGAGGTCCAGCACCTAACAGTGTGGTGCAACGACAATAACCTGGCTCTCAACACCAAGAAGACCAAAGAACTCATTGTGGACTTCAGGAAGTCTAAAGCTGGCGCACACACCCCCATCCTCATCAACGGGACTGAGGTGGAGCGAGTCACCAGCTTCAAGTTTCTGGGTGTCCACATCTCTGAGGACCTCTCCTGGACCCTCAACACCTCCACCCTGATAAAGAAGGCTCACCAGCGTCTCTTCTTCCTGAGGAGACTAAAGAAGGTCCATCTATCTCCTCAGATCCTGGTGAACTTCTACCGCTGCACCATCGAGAGTATCCTTACCAACTGTGTCACAGTATGGTATGGCAACTGCTCGGCATCGGACCGGAAAGCACTGCAGAGGGTGGTGAAAACTGCCCAACGCATCACCGGTTCCTCACTCCCCTCCATCGAGGCTGTCCAGGGCAAACGATGCTTGCGTAAGGCACGCAGCATCGTCAAGGACATCTCTCACCCCAACCATAGACTTTTCACCCCACTCCCCTCCGGGAGGCGCTACAGGTCTCTCCGCACCCGAACCAGTAGGTTCAGAGGCAGCTTCTTCCCTGCGGCTGTCACCCTGCTGAACACGAACACTACACCTACCTGACAACCTACTACCCCCGCAACCCCCCCCCCCCCCCCCCCCCCCACCCGGACAATTGCACTATTGCACTATTACTCCCCTCCCCTGCTCTTACTCTTACTCAATACCACTGCTCTTCTGTACATACCTGTCCATACTGTTCATAATGCACATAATGCACATATCCTATATTTTCTTTAATACTACTGCACATACTGTAGATACTTGTTTATACTGTTTATACGGCATTCCATATTTATATTTATTCTGCATCTACCTCATGTTACTGTTAATACATATATACTGCTAGACTGCATTACCTATACAGCTCATATGCTGCTACACTGCTCATACTGTAACTATTTATTCTGCTATAATGCTACTGCTACTCACATACTGCTATACTGCACTGCTATATATACTGCTTATACTATACTATATTATACTGCACTACTACTGATCATATATTGCACTACCTGTAAATACTGTTCATTGCACTTTCTGCTATTTTGCACTTCTGGTTAGACGCTAACTGCATTTCGTTGTCTCTGTACTTGTACTCTGCACAATGACAATAAAGTTGAATCTAATCTAATCATCTAATCTAATATACAGTACCAGTCAAAAGTTTGGACACAAACTTGCCAAGAGAGTGCAAAGCTGTCATCAAAGCAAAAGGTGGCTACTTTGAAGAATCTAAAATATTAAATATATTCTGGTTTTAACACTTTTTTGTCTACTACATAATTCCATATGTGTTCCTTCATAGTTTTGATGTCTTCAATATTAATCTACAATGTAGAAAATAATAAAAATAAAGAAAAACCATTGAATGAGAAGGTGTGTCCAAACTTTTGACTGGTACTATATATATATATTGACTGATGGATTGCTTGATTTTATCAGACCTTTTTGGAAACACAATTGCTTCTACATACAATTCTCTCTCTAGTCTCTCTGCTCCCAAAAGCGTCTCCTCAGAATGTGTCAGGGCTGGTGAGGCTGATCCTGCATGGCAGAGCCGGCTGGGAGGCTGGCTGACAGAGAAGGGCCTCAGGAGGGTTCTGTTCTGGAATCTCAATCCCTCTTCTCCCTCCTCTTCCAACCCAAATGTTTGCAGAGAGACAGAGAGGAAGGGTGGGGGGAGGGGATCAAAGCATGATGGCGAGGGTACGGTGCTTCAAAAGTCTCTTGGTCACTCCAGACACACAAACACACACACACACACTCACACTCACACTCACACTCACAAACGCACACACACACGCACGCGCGCGGGGCACACATACACACACACACACACACACACACACACACACACACACACACAAACGCACACACACACAAACGCACACACACAGGTCCGGGACGTGCGGGAAACACAGACTCGTTAACAGTCCTGAAAGCAGTGGCGGCCGGCGGTGGAGCGTCCAAATGTGCAGAGGTGTGATCTGTGGCGGGACGGGCCCGTGGGTTCTGCTGACAGAACCGGGCCGGTTCCCAACACTTTGAAAAGTTGCTGCTGCTCTTCTGTCCAGGCAGCGGGCTCTTCCGTTGTTGTTGTGCCTCTGAATAATTGAGGAGTCTGCAGAATTGAAGCCCGGTGCCGGCCCGGTCCATCATCGTCAGCAGCAGCCTTCTCCGACCTCGCGCCCTCCCGCCCTGTCTCTCACTCCTCTGTATGGATATTATCTCTGTATGTCTGCCTGTAGCCGAGAAGGACACACTTTCTTTCTGTCTTTCTTTCTGTGTGTCTGTCTCTTTTTTTGTTATTGCATCTACGCTGGGTATTTCACAACAACAAAAACAACAATAACCAACAATAACCCTGTCTCGGGGGGCTTCATGGTCACTTTTTCGGAGTAAACAACACATTAAGAACCTAGAACATTCCTTTACTAATGACTCTCTCCAAACACCTTCACGTCACAGTCTTTATGGAGCAGTAAAGCTCACGCTATTGTGACCACCAGACGTCTCTTTCATTCTATTCTATTCTATTCTATTCTATTCTATTCTATTCTATTCTCTTCTACCCACTCGGCAGTAATCAAGAGGGACTTTCTTGTTCAACGTTGCAGCAGCGTATCACCAGGCCAGAGCCTAAATGGCGACCTCTGTCTGTGGCCAGAGCCAAAATGGTGTCCCATGTCCCTGTGGCCAGAGCCAAAATGGTGTCCCCTGTCTGTGGCCAGAGCTTAAATGACGTCCCCTGTCCCTGTGGCCAGAGCCTAAATGGCGTCCCCTTTCCCTGTGGCCAGAGTCTAAATGGCGTCCCCTTTCCCTGTGGCCAGAGCCTAAATGGCGTCCCCTGCCCCTGTGGCCAGAGCCTAAATGGCGTCTCCTGTCCCTGTGGCCAGAGCCTAAATGGCGTCCCCTGTCCCTGTGGCCAGAGCTGGCCTGGCTCTCCTGGTGAAAGGGAAGCAAGGGTAATCAAGCTCCGGCCCAGGCCCCAGTTTCCCAATCCTCTCCCTCTGGCTGCTCTCAGCGTCTTTAATGGCTTCCATACCACACACTTTACGAGCTGAGAGAGGGATTAATGTGCGCTGGGCAGTGGGGGGGGGGGGGGGGGGTGGTCGTCCAGGGAGTTACCTGTCAGGGCCCTGCTGTGTGCCCCCCCCCCCCCCTCTTCCCTGACCCAGATCCAGGGCTATTGCTCAATACACAGACAACTCAGAGAGGGACGTCACCACTGTGGTATGAGGGGAAAGGAGAGGGGGTGGGAGGGAGGGAGGGAGGGAGGGAGGGAGGGACGGAGAGAGGGAGAGAGGGAGGGAGAGAGAGAGAGAGAGAGAGAGAGAGAGAGAGGGAGAAGGAAATGCAGTCCAGATGAGAAAGGCCTGGTGCTAACCAGTAGGCATGCAGGGTGCATGGTAGAGGCTAGGGTCTGGAGCAGGGAGTCCTCCAGAGTAGTGGAGGCTGGTGGAGGTAAGAATCGGAGGACGGGCTCATTGTAATGCATGGAACGGAATGAGGAATGGTATCACCATACCTCGTTCCGTTCCATGCATTACAATGAGCCCGTCCTCCGATTTCTACCTCCACCAGCCTCCACTACTCTGGTGCAGGGGAGGCCGGTGGAGGTAGGAGTCACCATTCCTCGTTCCGTTCCATGCATTACACTGAGCCCGGCTTAGCTTAGAGCCTCTCAAGATTTGTTTGGTATCGTAAAACCAGCCGTCTGCAGGCTACATTGTGGCATTATGCCATTATGCATTATGCCCTGCTCAACGACGTATGTATGTATTCCCAATTAGTTTTTATCCCCGAGGTGAATTTAATTTGACATTATATTGCCCTTAAGAAAATGTCATTAGGTGAGTCTAGTCTCTTTTAATGAAGCCATTCTATGAGTGTGCAAAGCGACTTTTCATGTGAGACACACATGCTCAAAGTATGCAGAGAATTGCAACTACAACGACACATGGGGATAAAGGAAGAGAGGGAGAGAGAGAGGGTTGGGAGAGATAGGGAGGGAGGGGGAGAGAGAGAGAGAGAAAGAGGGAGAGAGAGGTAGAGAGATATAGAGATACAGGGAGAGACAGAGAGAGAGGGGGGGTGGGGGTGTGGGAGAGAGGTAGAGAGAGAGAGAGAGGGCGGGGGGTGGGAGAGAGGTAGAGAGAGAGAGAGAGAGAGAGAGAGAGAGGGTGGGGGGGTGGGAGAGAGGTAGAGAGGTAGAGAGAGAGAGAGGGTGGGGGGTGGGAGAGAGGTAGAGAGAGAGAGAGGGTGGGGGGGTGGGAGAGAGGTAGAGAGAGAGAGAGAGAGAGAGAGGTAGAGAGATATAGAGATACAGGGAGAGACAGAGAGAGAGAGAGAGAGAGAGAGAGAGAGAGGGTGGGGGTGGGAGAGAGGTAGAGAGAGAGAGGGGGGGTGGGGGGTGGGAGAGATGTAGAGAGAGAGAGGGGGGTGGGAGAGAGAGAGAGAGAGAGAGAGAGAGAGAGAGAGAGATCTATTTTCCCTCACTAATATAATCCCTCGGGGCACACATGTGGCTAGCATGCTGCGCAGGATAGCCACACCGCAGTAGAGAGAGACAGACAATCAGATGGAAGAAGAGGAGGAATAACAGAGGGGGAAAAAGAAGAGAGAGAGAGAGAGAGAGAGAGAGAGAGAGAGAGAGGGAGAGAGAGAGAGACAGAGAGAGAGAGGTAGGTGTGTTGCTGGACATCTTACAGTGTGCTGGTTGTCAGATTGAGTAGCATTCCACGGACAGACACGGGCCAGTTGACAGGTCTTGAATTCTGCTTACTGAAGGTGTTTTTGAGCCTTGTCTCTCCCCGTAGCGTGTATATACCTGAAGGACCTCTGGGAGGGCCCAGGGCCTGCAGACCAATAGGGATTGACATGTCTGCAAAGTGATTTTAACCCTGCGATTGGCTTGAGCACTCCCCTTGTTAAAACCACCTTCAGTTTCTTCTCCCTTGTCTCTGGGGGTGGGGGGGGGGGCAGGGGGGGGGCAGGGGGATGGGAAGAGAGACAGAGCAATAGAGAGAGGGATGGAGAGAAAGAGAGAAAGAGAGAAAGAGAGAGGGGGGGTGGATTGGGAGAGAACGAGGGGGGACTGGGGGATAGTAGAGATATAGGTAGAGAGAAAGAGGGGGGAGCAGGGGGATGGAAAGACAGACAGAGCGATAGCGAGAAAGAGAGAGAGGGAGGGAGGATAGAAAGAGAGAGAGAGAGGGAGGGAGGATAGAAAGAGAGAGAGAGAGAAAAAAGAGCCCAAGTTGACTCCAGCTGTCACCGACGTTCAGTGTGAATCTCTCACGGTATTGATTCCAGCGTGGAGCCCAATGCCTGCGTAGAGACAGGCCGCCCCGTCCACACCATCCCTCCATCCCTCCATCCCCTCATCCCCTCATCCATCCTCATCCATCCTCATCCCCTCCACCGCTGGGAGGCTGCGGTGTTGTCAGAGGTAATCTCAGCAGCGTGAAGGATGGGGCAGGGGGTTTATTTAGGTTAAGGTCTGGCAACCCCCTCCCTCACAGAGACATTAGAGGAGACGTGATGACAATGACATCATCCCCCACCCCCATGCTGTCGTCGTCACCCACACACACACACACACACACACACACACACACACACACGCCATCCCCCCGCCGTCCCCCAGACTGTCAACATGATGAATTTATAAATAGAGTTGTGTTGACTTGTATCCCGTTGTGGTAATCTCAGACGTTGTCAGGACTCCTTTAAAAGGTGGACGCCCGATGAAGCAGTGAGATATCTCTCTCAAGGTCGGCCGACACCTTCAGAGAGGCTTTCACTGTTGAATATCCTCCAGTCTCTTTCACTATACTTACTGTCTCACTTCAAAGAGTCGCCGTTTGATGGACATTCGAATCTGAATCTGAATTTGGACTCTGAAAGACACTGACTGGTATCATCTGATCGATGACGAAAACGAAATAAAATAGGAAAACAGAACAGTTCAAATCCGTTGGGGTAGGGAAGGCGCTAAGTAACCATGGCGATAGGCTGACTCGTGTTAGCTTGAAAACACTTTCTTGCCCTCAGAACCATTAAATCGGAAATCAAATATCGCATCCTGCTGACGAGGGTATTTACTTATCTGTCTTCACCAGCGGAATTCTGTTGTTGTGGATGCTTCCCTCTGCCAGCGAAGCATATTTCACTTCTCTAGTTTCACTGTTTACTTTCAGCGGTACCATTCTCCATACCCGCAAAATGCAAGGGCTTGTGTTTTTTTTTTTCTTTTATGACCATTCTGCCAGTGCAAACAAGACAGGAAATGAAGAAACGTTTTCTCCAGGGAGATTAATTCCGATTCTCTGAGGCAAAGTGGATTCCAGCGTGTAACACCTGCTCCCCGCCCGAGAGCCCGGTCAGCAGACATCTTTAACATTACCTTCATCATTTGCATGATTTGCTCTGTCCAGACAGACGGCGTACATAAACCAGAGAAATGAAACTTTAACTTCCCCCCCCCCCCCCCCTTCCTCTTCAGTAAAGAGACCAACCTTCCTCTTTCGTCATCTTTACCCGGTTTGATTTGTGTAAAACGTGTTCCGTATCGATCCGGGAACACTGTTAACCTTTCTCTAGTGTAAGACATGGCGAGTTGATCTGTCGGTCTTTTCAGATCAAGTCTTGGGGGAGTTAAGAGACAGAGAATTGCTCCCGCTGACAAGACGAATCATCCATGTGGAGTTGAAATATCGATTTATTTTTTTATATCCAGGGTTAGCTTTACTCTAAGGTGCCCCTACAACTATCCATATCCCCTACACACACACACACACACACACACACACACACACACACACACAGAAACGCACCACACACACACAGAAACGCACACACACACACACAGAAACACACACATACACACACACACAAACAAACGTACACACACACACACACACACACACACTCACACACACACACACACACACACACACACACACGCACGCACACACACACACTGGAAGTGAGGAGCATACGCACACACACATTGACACCTGTTGATTATGGATTCTCCACAGACACTTATACAGTAAGGAACCCTCCAGCAGAGAGGACACACACACACACACACACACACACACACACACACACACAACACACACACACACACACACACACACACAACACACGCACATGCATGCACACACATACATATGCAGGCACACACACATACACACATACGCACATACGCCCGCACGCAAGCACACACACACACACACACACACACACACATACACATAGACACACACACATACACACACACACACACACACACACACACACACATACACACACACACTACTGTATAACACATATACACACACACACACACACACACCTCCAGCTGTATGTAAGCGAGGCGCAAACCTGGCTTGTTATTTCCCCCCCGTGCCCCAGATGAGCCAGACCAGAGTTCTCAAGTGAACGTGAGCATGATCTGTTGGCCTGCTCCGCCCTCCATCCATGTCCCAGCTGATTGAACTGGATGGATTTCAGATGAACCACGGGTGAATTGGGTTAGATTGATAAAACTGCAGCTTTTGATCCTTTGGCCCTTTTCAGATATCTCAATGCGTTAGATGTTCTCAAATGTGTCTGAAAGGTTGACATGAAAAACATAAGTCATGTTGTGTTGCCCTTTGATACGTGATCAATGGCCGCTATGATGATCACTTACTCAACACTTGATCGCCGTCTTTTCCGAGGTCACGGAATGAAAAGATCCATCGGTTGTTGGTTTTTTTCTGAGAATCGGGATGATCAAATGCATTGGGCCGGGTTAATATCTGATCCCTTCTGGGCACGGGTTAGCTCCTGGGTGAACATCCCCTTTAAACATTTTGGTTTGATGATGAGTTGAAAGTGTGGGTCTCTTCATGTACTGAATAATTACTTGGCCTGGTTTACAGAACTCCAGGAGAGTTGTTTTGGAGAGATCTTTCATAACATAATAGAAATGTTGTAAGAGGAGACAGGAGAGGAGGAGAGGAGGAGAGGACAGGAGAGGGGAGAGGAGAGGAGGTGAGGAGGAGAGGACAGGAGAGGAGGTGAGGAGGAGAGGACAGGAGAGGGGGAGAGGAGAGGAGGTGAAGG
>NC_139656.1:32853107-32855607 GCF_951799395.1 Argentina silus | reverse complement strand
TGTAATCACTGCAATGTAGGTCGCTTTGGATAAAAGCAACAGCTAAATGGCGTATATTATATTATCAAGATGTTAGTATTAACCAATCCTCTGCCCCTGAGTGGGTGTGAGTGTGTTGAGGGAATGATAGAAGGCTCTTGTCGGAGGTTTTAGGCTACAGTTGATATATTCTGGTTGTTGCTTTTGCCTGGCCATGTGCTAGCCTTGTCTACTCTGTTTGCTCTGTGAAGACTGTCTCTTTGTCATTCCAAACCATCTATTCCATCCAATACCTCCTAACAGATTGAATGGGTTAGGTTATCATCATCATCATCATCCTCATCCTCGTCCTCGTCATCATTTTCATCCTCATCATCCTCATCATCATCCTCATCATCCTCATCCTCATCCTCACCATCTTCGTCATCGTCATCATTATCCTCATCGTCATCATCATCATCATCATCCTCATCCTCATCATCCTCATCATCATCATCATCATCCTCATCCTCATCATCCTCATCCTCATCCTCACCATCTTCGTCATCGTCATCATTATCCTCATCGTCATCATCATCATCATCATCATCCTCATCCTCATCATCCTCATCCTCATCCTCATCCTCATCCCCATCCTCATCATCCTCATCATCCTCATCCTCATCCTCCTCATCCTCATCCTCCTCATCCTCATTCTCGCCATCTTCATCATCATCACCATCATCATAGATATTCTACGGCCCATTCACATGTGGCTTGATGGTTCTGATGTTATGATAATGAGAACATGATAATGATGATAATGTATCCAAGCCGATAACTCTGTCATCTGTTACCAGTCCACGCTGAGGCGGGATCATCCAACCAATCCAATCGCACACCTCATGCCCTTCCTGATTAAGCTGACTAATGGCGGGAGCCGTAGCCCCGTACATCCACCAATCAACCATGCCGTTGGTCAGGACAGGGCTAATGGACAAGCCCAGGTGTAAATCTGTTACCCTAATGAGCTATTTACTCAGTTTACTGCGTTCGTGGGGGCGGCTTGGCACGGGGGAGACAGATGACTGGGAACAGAATGAGTTTGCGTTTTCCGTTTGATTGAAAGTAATAGCATAGGCATCGTGATGAGCCAAATAGTTTCTCCGTTGGGCCCGCACCGACACTCAACCACCCGAGGCGAACCCAGCATTTCACGGACTTTCCGTAATAAAAAAAACGATATAAAATATGCACTTGACTCGAATGCAATCTGAGTAAAGAACAGCTTGATCTGGACGGTATGGCAAAAGGAATAAATCACATTTTGTTGCAAAAGTGTTTCTTCGGCAGGGTTGAGGCGGCAGTGGGAAGTGAAGAAATATGAGGCTTACATATTCTGTGGTGTTTATTACCTCGGAGGAGGTGGGAGGGAGGCTTGTTGTGATCCGCATCAACGAGGACCCAGAGGGACCCAGCTCCACAAGGAGGACCAACAAAATGGCCGCTTATTTTTCATGGTGTACTTTTTCACATGGCTGGAGCTGGACACGGTTTAAACAGCGCCAGCGTTTGGGCAGGACAACAGACCCTCGCTAGCCAGGCCAGACCCTCAAGTCATCTAGCAGAACGCTGCTCTGAGGAGAAGTGTCTGTCTCCGTGGTGACGTATCCATGACTACGTGACTGTTGAGCCATAGACAATGAATGCATATAATTAACCCGTTCATCCAAATATGTGTTTGCCCCGTTAAGTGCTTTAACCTTTACGTTCTGCTCACATTTCGCAATTGAAGTGGAGAAAAGCAGGCGGTCGATACAATCACTCAGGTGGAAGTCATATTTTCTTCAAAATAAATCATATTTTCTATCTTTCAGTCTGACTGAAATCAAAACATGAAGGAGAGATACTGTACTTTATGTGAAATGTTCTCTTTCAGGGGAGATGTATTAATGTCATGCGTCATCATGTTTCAAAGACGTATTTTTTTTTATCGTGGAACGTATTCATTTGAGTTTCTTTTTGGAAATGCGGGAGCGAGAGCCATTCTAATCTCATCCACCTTCATTCTACTTAGCAAAGCCATTTCATTTCTTTCCCCTGCAGAATATCACATGAGCAGTATTAGACCGCATTACATCTAGCTGGCTTTCAGGGTTTCAATGCCAGGGATGAAACGCATGCAGAGGGAGAGAGAAAGAGAAAGCATTTGTGTGTGATAAGAGAGAGAGAGAGAGAGAGAGAGAGAGAGAGAGAGAGAGAGAGAGAGAGAGGAATTGAGATAGATAGACCCAGAGAGAGAGAAGCGAGAGAAAGAGAGAGGCAAAGTGAGATAGAGAAAGAACTGAAGTAGAGAAGAAATTAGAGGAGGAGAAAAAGGGAGGAGAAAGGTTGGAAAGAAAGCAATAGGACCTTAAGCAGCAGTTCACTCAGTTCAGGGCATTGATCTAATCCACTCAGTATTCTGCCTTGTGTCTTAAGATGGGCTGGCTGGCTGGCTGGCTGGCTGGCTGGCTGGCTGGTTGGCTGGCTGGCTGGCTGG
>NC_139656.1:32848107-32850607 GCF_951799395.1 Argentina silus | reverse complement strand
GTGTGTGTGTGTGTGTGTGTGTGCATGTGTGCACATCTGTACGTGTGTGTGTGTGTGTGTGTGTGCGCTTGTGTGTGTGTGTGTGTGTGTGTGTGTGTGTGTGTGTGTGTGTGTGTGTGTGTGTGCGTGCGTGCGTGTGTGTGGAGCAGACAATAACCAGATGCAGCATAGACGTTAAAGTTATGACATCATGGCCCTCTCCTTACGTAACAGCAGCAGTAAGTGCCAGGTGGCCGTAATGGAAGTCAGATGTAAACCATCGGTGAGTCATTACCATCATTATCCTCCTGCCTGCTGGAGCTTTCCTTCATCTGTTACAGCCTACTGGGAAACACTGCTATGGCCCAGTCCAAAGACAAACCCTAGATCCTAGCCCCAAGACCCTACTCTCTAGACCCTAACCCTAGGTCCTAGCCACTAGACCCTAACCCTAGCTCCTACTCCCTAGACCCTAACCCTAGGTCCTAGCCACTAGACCCTAACCCTAGGTCCTACTCCCTAGACCCTAACCCTAGGTCCTACTCCCTAGACCCTAACCCTAGGTCCTAGCCACTAGACCCTAACCCTCGGTCCTAGCCACTAGACCCTAACCCTCGGTCCTAGCCACTAGACTGTAACCCTAGCTCCTACTCCCTAGACCCTAACCTTAGCCCCTAGCCCCTAGCCCCTGGCCCCTACTCCCTAGCCCCTAGCCCCTACTCCCTAACCCTGGCCCCTACTCCCTAACCCCTACTCCCTAGCCCCTGGCCCCTACTCCCTAGCCCCTAGCCCCTACTCCCTAACCCTGGCCCCTACTCCCTAGCCCCTAGCCCCTACTCCCTAACCCTGGCCCCTACTCCCTAGCCCCTAGCCCCTAGCCCCTACTCCCTAACCCTAGCCCCTACTCCCTAACCCCTACTCCCTAGCCCCTAGCCCCTACTCCCTAACCCTAGCCCCTACTTTTGTTGTTTATGGACAGGGCTGAAGTTTGTCGGTCAGCCTGTCTGTTTGTGTTTGTTTGATTGTTGTTTGTCTGTCATATCAGAGGCCAGAGAGGAGACGTCCTCTTTGCTGCAGCCAAATAAAGTGTTTGCTGTTGAAGGGCACCAAACAAACGGCATTATGGGTAATGTCCAATGTGTTTGTTGTTTATTCTGAGGACAAGAGGTAGAACAGTGGAGGCTGGTGGAGGCAGAAATCAGAGGACGGACTCATCATAATGTATGGAATGGAATGAGGAATGGTATCAAACATATGATACCTACATATCAAACATATATGTGATATCAAACGTGTTTGATACCGTTCCTCATTCCGTTCCATGCATTACGATGAGCCCGTCCTCTGATTTTCTACCTCCACCAGCCTCCGCTGTTCTACCTCTCGTGCCGTAGAAGTGATTGGAATGATGGAAGTCCCTGCTGGTTTAAGGAAACACACGTGACTGTCCCTCCTCTGTGGCAGTGTTAAAGTTCTCCATCTTCCGGGCAACTTTTCCAGCAGGGCTTGGGTTATCTCTCATATCTGTGACTGTCAGCGTGCTCTCTGCTCACTCCCGTCAAGCCAATGTTTACTTATCAAATGCACAGTAAACAGGTTGTCGTCTGAATAATGAAATGCTTACTTGGCAAGCTTCCTCTCAGCAGTGGCGAAATAACAAGCACAAAAATACAAATAACAACCATCTACAATGACGAAACAACATTATCAGATACCCAGACCCTCTCGGGCGATCACAGACACATAGATTGATTGGTTGGTTGGCTGGTTGGTTGCCTCATTCCTTTCCCCCTGATTGATTAATGGTTGGTTGAAAAAGTCCTCGGACGGATCGAAGCTGTGGGCTGTTCTGCAGGGACGAGTCTTGAGTCTGTGTGTGTGTGTGTGTGTGTGTGTGTGTGTGTGTGTGTGTGTGTGTGTGTGTGTGTGTGTGTGTGCGTGCATGTGTGTGTGCATGTGTGTGTGTGCGTATGCGTGTGTGTGTGTGTGTGTGTGTGTGCGTGTGTGTGTGTGTGTGTGTGTGTGTGTGTGTGTGTGTGTGTGTGTACGTGCGTGCATGTGTGTGTGCATGTGTGTGTGTGTGCGTATGTGTGTGTGTGTGTGTGTGTGTGTGTGTGTGTGTGTGTGTGTGTGTGTGTGTACTCCCCCTCGTCCTGAGCTCTGATCCGGTCGATAGGCCCCTCGGCCGTGGCAGGCTGAGCTGCTGCCAGACACATTGCTGGAGGCATTACTATGCAAATGATTTGGTCTGGTCACTTTGCCCCCCTCATTTAGCCTGATGAACGGCCCCTCCTGGGATCAGTCTCTCTGGCATGGCTCTATGGGGCCAAGCATCAGACCGCTGTGTGAAGGCACCATTTATCCCAGGCAAAATGTCCCTGCTCAAGCACACAGCTACAGTAACAAATACTCAGCTAGGAATAACCTCCGATATCTCTGATGGAGGGCCTGATGAGACTCATTAAGTCAGGGATGCCTGGCTCCTTTAATTGTGCTTTTCATCCCGTTTAAAGGGGAAGCT
>NC_139656.1:32841290-32847907 GCF_951799395.1 Argentina silus | reverse complement strand
ACTACCTCCACCGGCCTCCCCCTGCTGTGGTGCTAATATGCAAATATGTTAAATAAATCCTACCCTTGTGTAGGTATAATGGAAGTGAGCCTATTATGATGATGTGTGGGCTGCTGCTGGGACCTGAGGCGGAGGGCTCGCCCAGACAGCCTATCACACTCCTACTGTGCTTGTTTAACCGTCATGCTCCACACTTCTCTATGCAGGAGATTAAGCACTTTAAACAAGTGTGTGGAGATGAGACTGGAGCTGGGCAGATCTAAGAGACGGGTGAGTGTGTGTGAGAGAGAGAGAGAGAGGGGGAGGGGGAGGGAGAGGGAGAGGGAGAGGGAGAGGGAGAGGGAGAGGGAGAGGGAGAGAGAGAGGGAGAGAGAGAGAGGGAGAGGGAGAGAGGGAGGGAGAGAGGGAGGAAGAGAGAGAGAGGGAGAGAGAGGGAGAGGGAGAGAGAGGGAGGAAGAGAGGGAGGGAGAGAGGGAGGAAGAGAGAGAGGGAGAGAGAGGGAGAGAGAGAGGGAGGGAGAGAGGGAGGAAGAGAGAGAGAGGAAGAGGGAGAGAACTTTGATGTTGTTCAACATGGCAGGGTCTTGTAAGAGCTTCAACCAGTAGGGGGGCGTAAAGACGTTTGCTCATTAGGAAGTTAACGTATCGACTTTTTATTCTTCCACCCAAACTTCTCTTTGCTAACTTCAATAGGCCTCACTTTGACAAAGTAACATCCTTAGGAAGAGAATCAAGAGGGAAAGGAACTCAACCAGAATTAATCAGGGTTTTTTTTCTGTAACAAAGTTTTATAGCCTTCAGTTTGTGCTTGTTTGTTTTGAATGCTATACTTTTCAATAGAAAGAAGCTGCCCAGAATGGCCACATGTTGTTTTGCTCTATACATGTGTAATAACATTGTTATAACGCATTAGTTAATTAAAACATTGTATTAGCGTGTTATTACATAATAACACCACATAGTCTGACAGTTACCCTCTAACGTCTACTTCTGAATCTCAGGGGGAGGAGTCAGAGGAGGAGGAGCCCTGCGCCATCAGCCCCAAATGGACCTATGAGAGGCAGACGCGTCGCTGGCGCCGCCTCGAGGGCGGGATGGTGTTCCTGCGCTCCCCGGACAGCCCTGTTTCCACGGAGACGACCCCGTGTGACCTCGGCGGTGATCGCCACGAGGTGTGTTCCCTCCACAGCACCAGCAGCACAGAGAGTGAGGGCCATGGAGGAGGAGGGGGCGGGGGGGGGGAGACGGACCCCCACCAAGACCCCCACCGCCACCTCCGCCCTCTCCAGCCCCGACGACCCGGAGACCAGCCGGAGCTCCTCCCGCTGCTCCTCCAGGGAGAAGACCCCCTCCCTGGACACCTCCTTCAGCGGCCCCCCCTCCCCGGCCAGGGAGCGGGACCCCCCCGGCCTCAGCGGCGAGGAGCGCTGCCTCTCAGACAAGCCCCCCAGGAAGAAGGGCACGGGCCCCAGCCTGCTGAGGAAGATGGAGAAGCTCCGTCTGAGGGGCTCGTCGGCCCTGCGCTCCCCCAGCCAGGGTGCCCAACCCCGGGCTCGGCCAGTCATCAGTGGGCCTGTGCTCCAGGAGGGTCTGAATGAGGACAGGCTGAGACGGCTGCAGTGCCTGGACATCTCCTCC
The DNA here is from genome assembly GCF_951799395.1 of Argentina silus. Taxonomy (NCBI): domain Eukaryota; kingdom Metazoa; phylum Chordata; class Actinopteri; order Argentiniformes; family Argentinidae; genus Argentina; species Argentina silus. The sequence continues at coordinate 32,846,270 of NC_139656.1, read as the reverse complement.
TCCTCCTCCTCCTCCACCCTACAGGACAGAGATAGAGAGAGGGACAGGGACAGGGACAGGGACAGGGACACGCCACCCTCCTCCTCCCCCCCCCACTCTGGCAGCAGCAGCAGCCCGTCAGAGAGCAGCAGTGCCGTCAGCACCCCCAGCCCCGTCACCAGGGTCCGCAGCAATTGTAAACGTGCCACCATGGCTGGGGGTCCACGGAGCCAGAGCCAGGGCCCAGGACAACACAAGGCGCTCCACAGGGTTGGGTGTGTAGGACTTTGATGTTTGGTTGCTGTAGCGTCTGTGTGTTATATGTTTGTGTTGTTTGTTGTGTTTATCTTATATTTCCCTCCTAGGGATCAATAAGATTAATTATATTATATTTTATTTTATTTTATTTTATTTTATTTTATTTTATTTTATTTTATTTTATTCTATTCTATTCTATTCTATTCTACTCTACTCTACTCTACTCTACTCTACTCTACTCTACTCTACTCTGCTCTGCTCCGCTCCACTCTATTCTATTCTATTCTATTCTATTCTATTCTATTCTATTCTATTCTATTCTATTCTGTTCTGTTCTATTCTGTTCTACTCTATTCTATTCTGTTCTATCTTCAGAGCCCCAGTCAGGGAGCTCCAGGACTACAGGAACCAGCTGAACCACCATGAGAGCCTGGTCTTCCAGATTCCGCAGGGCCACAAACCTGGCACCTTCCCCACCGCCCTCACCCACAACGTCCTCCCCCCCACCGCCCTCACCCACAACCTCCTCCCCCCTTCTGCCCTCCCCTACAACCTCCTCCCCTCTACCGCCCTCCCCCACAATGTGCTCTCCCCCATCGACAACACCTCTGTCAACTGGCGGACAGGGAGCTTCCATGGTTACCGAGGGCGACGGGGGTGCAGGGGGGGCCAGGCAACGCCAAAGGGGGACCAGGAGTCCGTCTGCAGTCGCCTGGCGACGCCCCCCAACCACCGCATCAGTATCTATGACAACGTCCCGCCGCAGTTGCTAGGCGGGGGACGTCTGGAACGGGAGATGGGTGAGACGGGGGAGGCGGGGGAGGCGGGGGAGGACGACGTGTTCTCTGCGCTGGACAGCGTGATGGAGCGGATCAGCGGTCTGCAGCAGCTCGTCTCCACCTGGACAGAGGAGCTGGACTCTGACTCCAACCACACCACCTCCTCCTCCACCTCCGCCTCCTCCTCCTCCTCCTCCACCACCTCCTCCTCCCCCTCGCCCCCGCCCTGCCCGCCCTCGCCCAGCCACATCCACCTGGAGGTCACCCCGCCAGAGGGGCGGAGGTCCGGGGCTGCAGAGGTGGAGGAGGAGGGCGCGGAGGGGGAGGGGGAGGGGGAGGGGGAGAGGGAGGGGGAGGGCGAGGGGGAGGAGGGCTGTGACAGGGGGTCGATGGATGAAGAAGACCCAGAGGCCCGGTCGCCCCCCAGGAGCACCAGGTGAGAGAGGAGAGAGAACGGCAGCTGGAATTAGTCGATTTTTACTATGTATGGAAGTATTAGTGTACATCTACATAATTATATATCTATAAACACATTAGTATGAGAACGAAACCAAATTACCTCATTGAAAGTAGTACTGTAGGACTATTCACGAATGCTAGTGACTTTTTTCGATTCGCATTTTCTGTAAAAAGCTGCAAATGGTTTTTTTGAAAGAAGTCCTGTTGTGAATGCATGAGGTCCTGACAGCCAGTGAAGCTGTGTTCATTAAAATGGTAGAGATACGTCTTCCTCCCTCACATCTGACCTCAGTGGCCTTGAGTGCTGCTGCTCTGCCTTCTTGACTGAGCCTACATTAACTCAACTCTGTGGGTGTGTGTGTGTGTGTGTGTGTGTGTGTGTGTGTGTGTGTGTGTGTGTGTGTGTGTGTGTGTGTGTGTGTTTGTGTGTGTGTGTGTGTGTGTGTGTGTGTGTGTGTGTGTGTGTGTGTGTGTGTGTGTGTGTGTGTGTGTGTGTGTTTGTGTGTGTGTGTGTGTGTTTGTGTGTGTGTGTGTGTGTGTGTGTGTGTCTGGCAGGCCGAGTCAGCTCCTCTGGTCCAGCGAGCAGAGCCTCCCCTGTGCGCCCCCCACCACTGGGGTAGAGAGCCAGCCTGTCTCTCTCATCCACCTGCTCCAGAAGCTCTCCCTGCTTAAACTCAGCGCTCTGATGGACAAGTACTCCCCTTCCAGCAAGCAGGGATGGCACTGGTAAGAAGCAAAGAAAGAAGGGAGAGGGGGGTGATGTGATGGGGGAGGTGGAGGGAAAGGTTAAATGAATAGAACAGAGGAGCGTTGGGAGGAGGGAGGCGGGGAGGAGGGAGGAGAGACAGAGGGGATGTGGCGGGAGGTTGGGAAGGAGGAGGTGGAGTAGCAGATAGGCTGTAATGGTTGGATGGGTAGATCAACAGGGAGGGTGGTATGGAGGGAGGGAAGAACAGAAAGAGGGAGGGAGGGAGAGGGGGAGGGAGGGAGGGAGAGGGGGAAGATAGGAGGCAGCTTGTTTAGAGTTGCATTCATTATTGATGTGGGGCTGCAACCTTGCCACTCCTCTCTCAAGACAAAACACAGGATGTTTCAACAACAATAAACTCCCCTACAACAGAACACGCTCTGCTTCTCTCAGCCACCGACACAGAGAGAGAGAGAGAGAGAGAGAGGGAGAGGGAGAGAGAGAGAGAGAGAGAGAGAGTCAGCATGACAAAGCGTAACCTTGAGCCCAGATTCCTGGGTATATTATATCCATTCCTTTCTATGAGGGCTGAGACACTCAGGTCTGGCTTGAGAGGGGTGGGGAGATATCTGTTCTGGCATTGGCTAGACAACCACCCTAGGACTCCCTCTCCCTCTCTCTCTCTCTCTCTCTCTCTCTCTTTCTCTATTTCTCTATTTCTCTTGCTGTGTCTCTGTCTGTCTGTCTGTCTCTCTCTCTCTCTCTTTCTGTCTCTCTCTCTCTCTCTGTCTCTCTCTCTCTCTCTCACTCTCACTTCCCCTCTTTCTCTCTCTCTGCCCCCCCCTCTCTCTCTCTGCCCCCCCCCCTCCCTCTGCGCGCTCCCCCCCCCCCCCCTCTCTCTCTCTCTCTCTCACTCTCCCTTTGATTAACAGGGGGCATTGCAGTAGATGTTAAGTCTCCCTGCCGTCTGACGAAACAGCTGTTGGTTTTTGGCCGATTGCATTATCCTCCTAAACAAAGTCTCCCTGCGTTTTGGACTTTGTTGTTATTGATTGTAGAGACAAGCAGCAGACATATGCAGGCCATCTGTTAGCGAGCGTTAGCCTCCCCTGCAGTGTGAAGGAGGGGTGAAGCTACTAATGAAAGGCACAGAGGAATGTCGACTCAAAACACGCCGCTTCGCTTGTTCCCCATTGGTGGGTGACAGCGCCACACAGGAAACGCGCTGTTCTGATCTATCGTCGCTCTGCGTCGACGCCCAATCACCATTGAGATATCGCTTTCATTGTTTGCCGCTATTTCCCTCGTTTCCTTCGTCAATGGGTTTTTTTTTTCTTTCTGGAAACTCGACATTCCGGGGGGAAAAAAAAAACACTTACAAAAAACTTGACTCCCCACGGACCAATGAATAACTTGGTTGACATTATTCATTTGTGTAGCCTACGAGAGCAGAACTGATTGCCTAAGGCGAGAGGACAGAGTAATTTACTTTTTGAGAGCAGAGTAATTGGGCTATTTGTTTTAACAATCATTGAGCTAACTAGAAAAGAAATAACCCTCTCCCAGAGCACCGTCTCCTTGCTAGTCCATTGATCCAGCGCTTCAGTATGCAGCTTCTGCACTGCTGAGTAACTAGGCTGATCCTAGATAAGTTGTGTCTTGCAGTTGCTGTTGGTCAAACACCTCTCACACACACACACACATGCTTTCATGCAGGCACATATACACACACACACACACATGCTTTCATGCAGGCACATACACACACACACACACACACACACACACACGCATGCAGGCACGCACACATGCTTTCATGCAGGCACATACACACACACACACACACACACACACACACACAAACATGCTCACACACACATACACACACACACACACACACACACACACACACAATCATATTAAATCACTCACAGAACAGCATTAATGGAACTAATGGAATGAGGTGGATGCAGATATGTTTTAATTGGACGGCTGAAGAGAAGAGAGGGTAAGCAGCTTCCTAATGGGAGAGAACACTATCAAAGCCCTCCGTGTTGCAGTCAAATTTGTAAACCTAATTTCGGGAGAGTCGCTTCATTTCGGCAATCATACATTTGATTGGCTTTGAAGCCCTATCTCCAGGTGCCTGGACAAGATGTATGGAGAAATAATGAGCGGAAGGTTTGAAATTGTGTTCACGTTATCTCCACGACGACACAGCTTGTTACCATGGCACTCAGAGGCTTATGAAAGCTACCCATTCAGCATATAAACCAATTGGGAAAAGGAAATTTAAAAGTCAGCTGGAGAAAACTGCTGAGCGTTTATACTTCACGATTCTTCTTCTTCTTCTTCTTCTTCTTCTTCTTTGTTTTAGCCTGTAGACACTTTTCTCATATTCTAGGCGTTTAAACGCATACAGCACTGATGACATCATCCTACAACACAACAACGCAACACGTTTCATTCTCGTCATTTATTCATCAACGCAAAATAGGCGACTCCCTGTTTCGCTGTGTGTTTAACTTAAAATAAACAACAACAAAAAACACTATCGTCTGATTCAGTATATAAACTCAGTAGCTCAGTATCTTTAGATCAACCACCATGCAGTCCCGAGGTAAGTCATCACTTCTGGAACCTTCCACATTGATTTTCTCCGTCTGGATTCCTCAGAGTCATTATAAATTCCGTGCTCAAGCAATGCTAACAGGAATGTCCTGGATTGTTATTCTAGCCAGTATCTTCAAAATGTGCAAAAACACATTTCGAACATGGTCTCGTAACTTTACCGTTTTAAAAGGGTAGCTCTTCAAG
>NC_139656.1:32801290-32833790 GCF_951799395.1 Argentina silus | reverse complement strand
GAGAACAGAGGGAGAGGGAGAGAGGGAGAACAGAGAGAGAGAGAGAGAGGAAGGACAGAGGGAGAGGGAGAGAGGGAGAACAGAGGGAGAGGGAGAGAGGGAGAACAGAGAGAGAGAGAGAGAGGAAGGACAGAGGGAGAGGGAGAGAGGGAGAACAGAGGGAGAGAGGGAGAACAGAGTGAGAGAGAGAGAGAGAGGAAGGACAGAGAGAGAGAGAGAGAGAGAGGAAGGACAGAGGGAGAGGGAGAGAGGGAGGACAGAGGGAGAGGGAGAGAGGGAGAACAGAGTGAGAGAGAGAGAAAGAGAGAGAGGACACAGAGAGAGAGAGAGGGAGGACAGAGGGAGAGAGGGAGGACAGAGGGAGTGAAAGAGAGAGAGAGAGAGAGGACACAGAGAGAGAGAGAGAGAAAGAGGGAGAACAGAGTGAGAGAGAGAGAAAGAGAGAGAGGGAGAACAGAGTGAGAGAGAGAGAAAGAGAGAGAGGACAGAGAGAGAGAGAGAGACAGAGAAGTCAGGGATAAACACTTAGTTAGTTCAGCCGCAGCCACAGTTTGACTTGAGTTATTTTGACAAGGAGCCTGTTGCTGCTCTGCTGCATTAAGGCTTCTCTCTCGAACCGATGAAAGAGGGTGACTCAGACTCAGACCTACTCTGGTTGGAAATGCTGCTCCAGATACTTCTGTACAGTTCAGTCTACCTGCTCACTAATGCATCTAGTACATCTGTTGTAACAAGTACCTCCTTGTCTTCTCTCCTTCTTCTCTCCTCCTCCTCCTTCTCCTTCTCTTCCCTGGCAGGACGTGGCAGTCGGACCCTGCGGCGGGCCCCCTCTACGTGTCGGCTGTGTCCACGGACCACCTGGAGGCCTCGGGGGAGGGGGGGGTGAGGTCTGTGTCCCTGGACCACCCTGAGGGGCCTGGGGAGGGGGTGAGGGTCCAGGTCCTCTCCTGCCTCTACCTCCTGGAGCCCCTGGGGACCAAGAGGACACGTCTCACACACCTCTGGAGGGCAGACACCAGGTAGGCACCTGAGGGGGAGGGAGGGGGGGAGACACCAGGTAGGCACCTGAGGGGGAGGGGGGAGGGGAGGGGGGGAGACACCAGGTAAGCACCTGAGGGGGAGGGGGGAGGGGAGGGGGGGAGATACCAGGTAGGCACCTGAGGGGGAGGGGGGAGGGGAGGGGGGGAGATACCAGGTAGGCACCTGAGGGGGAGGAGAGAGAAGGGGGGGAGATACCAGGTAGGCACCTGAGGGGAGGGGGGGAGGGGAGGGGGGGAGACACCAGGTAGGCACCTGAGGGGGAGGGGGGAGGGGAGGGGGGGAGACACCAGGTAGGCAGAGAGAGAGACAGAGAGAGAGACAGAGAGAGAGAGAGGGGGGGGAGGGGCAGTGGGGAGAGGCAGGGGAGGGGGGGGGGATGAGAAAGTAAGAGAGAGACAGACAGCCAGAGGGAAAGGTAGAGGTGTCGTTTGTAGAACTGCTGTGTGGCAACACCGGATCCCCCTTCCTCCATCATGATGATTACATCGACTCATCCCATTTCTCACTTCATTACATCCAAAATGAGCAGCAACTGAGACAATCTCTGTCTCGTTCCTGTCTCCTTAAACACTCTCCCTGAAAGATCCTGGGCATACAACATACTGGTGCTTATTTTGCTGTAAATGAAAAATGTCTAATTAATACGCTTTAAATCATAATATGAAACGCACTGATGCTTTTTTTCCGACGGTGCTTATTTGCAGTGACATTAATTTTGAGTGCTGATTAGTTTATCACAGAGAATCACTGTCCTGAGCTCGACTGGGCTTTACAGCGCAGACTAATGAGACCAGTCTCCTCCAGCCCTGCAGGGTGGTGAAGGTTAATGGTGGTAGCGGGACACACTCATTAGGTCTGTATGTACAGTACCAGTCAAAAGTTTGGACACACCTTCTCACTCGTTGTTTTCTACAATGTCGCGAGTTAGCATCGACATTGACTCTCGGAAAAATAGTCCTACCCGGTCGGAAAAGACGACGCACATGAGGTGTGATAGGTGGGAACTACTGTAGGCCTGACAGACCTGGTACCCGTGCAGTAGTCCACCATGCTGGGGTTGTCAGATCTATGGAGCTGAAGGACCCTAACCCTAACCTTAACCCTAACCCTTGAGAGGATCAATCAATCAATCACATTTACATGTTTTGCACTTTTTACATAGACAAATGTTGCACTGTGTCTCTCTCCACTGTGTCCTCCTAGTAGTGTAGTGATGTTGTGTGTGTTTCCTCCTGACCTTCTGACCTCTTGACCTTCCTGACCACCTGGCCTCTCTCTCTCCTCTCCTCCAGGGGCCGTTCCCAGGAGTGGCACAACAGAGTGAGCGGTCACCTGCTGGCCTCCAGGCTGCTGGGGGTCAGAGACTCCTTCAGACCCGACCACAGAGAGACTAAGATCTGAGGGGGCGCGCCCCCCAGGACAGTGAGGCCGGGCTGGGGCCTGGACCGACCCGAGACCAGCCCCTCTGGATCTGGAGAGGAGAGGAGGACAGAACAATAGAAAGAAACAGACAGACAGGCAGGCAGGCAGGCAGGCAGGCAGGCAGACAGACAGACAGACAGACAGACAGACAGACAGACAGACAGACAGACAGCTGTAGAGAGGACAGGAGGTGGAAGAGTGTGTGTGTGCTGATCTTCACACATGCGTGTGTGTGTGTGTGTGTGTGTGTGTGTGTGTGTGTGTGTCCGTACGTCCGTACGTGTGTGTGTGTAGGAGAGAGAGGGGGGGGTTTGGTCGCTACATCATAAGCATCTTAAACCTGAGACATGACGTGAATTCCTGAGGGCCCCTTTTTAACACGGAGACAGTTGCACCTGGGGACCCACAGCGAGCGCATGTGATGAAGCCCTCCTGGAGCAGCGGAGGAGGAAGAGGACGACTTTGGCTCATCAAGACTGACACAGGAGCCTGTCACCGTAATGAAACGTCTCATCCTATCTTACTGACTGTTCCAGGCTTGACGCACCACAGGGGGGGGGGGGCCTCTGGCAGAGCTGAGCCCTGCTCCCCTTCTCCCTCTCTCTTTCTCTGTCATGCTGTCTCTTCCTCTCTCTCTCTCTCTCTCTCAATGCTGTCTCTCCCCCTTTCTCTCTCTCTCTCTTTCTGTCATGCTGTCTCTTCCTCTCTCTCTCTCTCTCTCTCTCAATGCTGTCTCCCCCCCTTCCTTTCTCTCCCTCTCTCTCTTTCTCTGTCATGCTGTCTCTTCCTCTCTCTCTCTCTCTCTCTCTCTCTCTCTCAATGCTGTCTCTCCCCCTTTCTCTCTCTCTCTCTTTCTGTCATGCTGTCTCTTCCTCTCTCTCTCTCTCTCTCTCTCTCTCTCAATGCTGTCTCCCCCCCCTTCCTCTCTCTCTCTCTCTCTCTCTCTGTCATGCTGTCTCCCCCCCTTTCTCTCTCTCTCTCTCGCTCATGCTATGTCCCCCCCACCTCTCTCTCTCCCTCCCTCCCCTCTCGCTCTCTCTCACTATCTCTCTCCCTCTCTCTATTTCTCCCCTTCTCTCTCTCCCCCTTCCCACTCTCTCCCTCTCATTCTTAAGAGTTAAAACAAGGCCTGTGTGACACTTCAAAGACACGATGAGCAAATCTACCTCTTTGGAAGGAAAGCCTCACTGACGTCGCTTTGAAAGAGGACAACGTTTAGCAAAGGATTTCAGAAGAGCCACGTCTTGTCTGGCAGTGGGAAGATTCTTCTATACATTTGTTATTGCTGCGGATAACCAGCGAGAGAACTGTAACGTGTGTTTTTGCCCTTTCCTGTCAAAAGCATGACATCTAGTTACCTAAACGTGAGCTCGACACCTCTGCGTTGCTCCGGCTTTGAAGTTGCTACTGGTGTCTTCCGATGTAAACTTCAACATGTATCTCTCTGTAGGCTACTTGCTTATTGGTTCAGTTACACCATGTTTATATGTATAATACATAATCTTAAATGTGTGGTTTTATCAAATGTATCATCAAATGCCTTTTATTATCATATGGTTATTTAACAGATTATTTGTATTAAAAATATTAGAGTTTTATTTAAGTATTGAATTTCACGCTTTCAGAAAATAGTATCTGATCATTTGTTGTATAGAAGTGTGTGTTAAATCTAAATTTGATTAGCAACAACAACTAATTAAAATGTTGATTTCTCAATGTTCTTCTGCCTGGTGCTGGTGAAGATGTCCCGCCAGCCTATCATCCAATCACATTGATTGTTCTCTAGTGGAGATTTACACACATTAGAGCGATTAGAATCTGAGTCATTCTAAGAATTCAAATCATTCTCATTCTATGAGATCTAGACATCTGGCTTATGATGATGGTGATTCCCAGAGACAAACATTCAGCCTCAATCTCTCTCTCTCTCTCTCTCTCTCTCTCTCTCTCTCTCTCTCTCTCTCTCTCTGACAATACGCTTAGGAAATTATTTACGCTGTCATATCACCCACTCATGTCTCATTTGCATAATAGACATTTGCATATCGTATTGATTCATCTCTTAGATCACAGAATTTAAGTCTGTTTTAAATACTTAGCACTGAGATACTCACAAGAGATCATGAATATGCGGAATAACTCAATGTGAAAGCCGAGTAAAAATACCTCCTGTGGTATGATTATGATGGGGCCCTTCATGCGAGATTTAAAGAGGATTTGAGAGGAGAATTCATTCATTGAAAAAAATTAATAACAGCTTTATAGTTCATAACAGCTCTGCTGCTTCCTGTAGTGCTGAGGTTTCAGGTCTGCTCTGTCAGTTCATATGGTTGCACAATCAGGAAGTGTCTTGCCAACTAGATGGCTCAAAGGTCAAAGGTCGATGGGGGGGGGGCAAAGAGGGGACCAGATGCATCATCTACTTCACACACACACTCAACAGCTGATCTCTAGACAAGGAGGGCATCGCCCTCAACAGCTGGCCTCTAGACTAGGGCATCGCCCTCAACAGCTGGCCTCTAGACTAGGGCATCGCCCTCAACAGCTGACCTCTACACTAGGGGGCACCGCCCCCAACAGCTGACCTCTACACTAGGGGGCACCGCCCCCAACAGCTGACTTCTACAATAGGGGGCACCGCCCCCAACAGCTGACTTCTACACTAGGGGGCACCGCACACAAGACTGGGCTGTTGGGAATTGAGGTTGATGCAGACAAACAGGCAGACAGACAGGCAGACAGACAGACAACAGGCATTTCAGTCCAAAACATAAAGGATGCATTCAAGATGAGTCCTTCAAGCACTGAGAGATTACTCTGTGTGTGTGTGTGTCTGTCCTGTGAGTGTGTGTGTGTGTGTGCGTGTGTGTGTGTGTCCTGTGAGTGTCTCTCAGGTGTGGTGGAAGCCTCGTGCCAAAACAACAACGACACTTTTCACTTTTTTGTTTTGTTTTGTTTCACCTTTAAAAACGTCGTCCTCCGACGGAGCTCTCATGAATATTTCATAAAGCGACTGGGAATGACTCCGTCAGAGAGAGGCTATTGAAAACAGCTATAAAAGGGGCTGCACATGCTAAATTCTTAACGATGAATGATTATTTAAAAAAAGATTAATAGAAAGAAGTAATAGAATAGAAGTAAGAATTAACAAGCGTATGGATATTTCATACGGCCTGATGAAGGATCATACACACTTCCATTTGGCACCGTTTATGAACTCGACGAGCGCAGCGTACTATATGATATTGCTCTTAGCTATTCCTCTTGTGAATAATCCTAGTTTATATCCACACTAACGGCGCACAACTATTCATGAGGCAAAGGCAGCCAGCCTTAGTCTCCGAGGCCCCAGGCCTGCCATTTATAATTGCTAACATATAAATTAGTTTGTTCTCTTTACTCGATATTACTCCTTGGTAACAAAACACTCTTACTTGAGATGACAGAGAATATAAAAGAGTTTTAAGAGCGATTCGGGTTCTACATACTGTGGTTCCTATCAGGGGAGGCTGGTGGAGGTTGACATCGGAGGACAGGCTCATTGTAATGCATGGAATGGAATGAGGTGGTGTCAAATGGTATCAAAACAAGTGTAGTGACGTGACACACACACATACACACACGCACGCGCGCGCACGCACGCACACACACACCCTTGGGAGCCTGTAGGCTAAGCCTTTTCCCTAAAGATTGACAGAGCAGAGCTGATAGAAATCAGATCACACACACACACACACACATATCTGAATCTGTGTACCAGGGGAGGCTGGTGGAGGTGTTTGATACCATTCCTCATTCCATTCCATGCATGACAATGAGCCCGTCCTCCGATTTCTACCTCCACCAGCCTCCACTGGTAGTGAATGAGTGCCATGTGAATGGGTCTAACAAGTACACAACCTCAACATTCTACGACAGTCCACTATAACGCACCAAATTCATCAAGTCTAGATCTACTCTGAATATATATATATATATATATATATATCTATACAGTATATACACATACCTTGGCTTGGAGAGGAGCTCAGACAATCACAGGCCTCTTGACTCTCGATTGGTTATCAAGAGAAAGACACGGCTACCTACGCAGGGGATGAACAATAGACAACGGTCCATTTAGTTGGGTTAATCAATTCCATTACTCATAGCTCTGATTAGAAGGATAGGACACAACACATTCATCACGACTGGAGTGTGTGTGCGTGTGTGTGTGTGTGTGTGTGTGCGTGTGTGTGTTCATTTAATCTTGGCAGCCAGCAAGCATGACAATAGACTAAACCATCCCTTTAAGCAAAGTTCAAAGTTCATGATGACTATGCTAGCACCTTCTCATTGATAGGTCACTCTGTGACCTGCTGTCTCACCAAACTAGACCAGCCAGCTCCAATGGGGACAGATACACTATTTGCAATATCACTACCAGTGGAGGCTGGTGGAGGTAGAAATCGGAGGACGGGCTCATTGTAATGCATGGAATGGAATGAGGAATGGTATCAAACGTGTGGATACGGTGTGAATAACCTGATAACTGTTAAATCAAGTGAGATGGACAGCATTGTAACACATCCATACACACCATCATGTATTCTAGACATAGTCAATACCTTGGTGGTCTTGGTGTTTAATCTACAGTATAGGTGTATCATGGTGATCAAACCCAGACACAAACTCCAGCAGGAGATCATCAGGAAAACAAAATATCAATATTTTAAAAGGGGAAGCTAAGCTCTTTTTGAGTTCAGTTTGATAAGACATTTAAACGTGAGTCATATTGTTTGTTACGTTAGACAGAAGATAACGAGGAGGTTAAATATTACCAATTGTAGATGATTTATTAATTAAATCAATTATCATCAGTTAATTCAAGACAACTCAAAACTCAACACATGTATTGCAGCGGAATTTTGACAGGGCCAGACAAACGTGATGATGTCATAATGGCACCTCAAATGGGTGGAGCAGCAGTGATGCAATAATGCAACTGACCAACTTATGTCAAGCTTCCGTGACAGGAAGGTCACTTCACACCAGCTTTCGTTGAGTCCACATCCTTGTACTCCTCTGAAGACGTTGTGATTGATTTATCAGTGATTGAGTCCTTTCATGGGTCAAACACAAAGTGACCCGAGGGTCTCCCCCAGGGAGAAACTCACACCCAGGGACAAAAGCACCATGAACCAGAAGAAGAGCACCTCCTCGGCCGTGGCGATTGTCCAACTGCTCACCCTTCTGACCTGCTGTGGAGGAAAATGGGAGAGAAAGTCTTCCACCTCCAAGAATGAGAATAACTCTGACAACGGCTGTGACCATGACTCCACCAACTCCCACAACAGCACTGACCCAAGGCCTCTCTCCGGAGGGGATGGTAAAAGAAAGGGGAAGAAAAAAGGCAAGAAAAAACGAAAGAACAGACGAGCCAAGGACAACGGAACGACCAATGTGAGGAAAGACAAAGACGGACCAGCGGATCAAGAGCTGATAAAAACAATCCATGAACCCCACACACGTTCCCCGAACAACCTGGATGAACACGGTCAACAACGAGCCGACTCTCCCAAACCAAGAAGCCCTCGAGCGGTCAGGACTCCAGTGACGGAGATTCTCCTCAGGCCAGACTCTCCGCTGGGTTCACCACCCGCCCAGGCCTCCCTCTCCCAGACCTCCCTGGAGCGGAGCGTGGGTGAGCCCCAGGTCGACTGGCAGCTGCCCGGCGTCCCTGATACGTCCACCGTTTCTGATGACCACGCTGCCGTCTCTAACCAAGACAAATCTACCTCTGACACCGACGCTACTGCCCAGACATCGACGGCTGTCTGCGAGGCCAAGACATCAGCTCCAGACACAGATGATCTGACCTCCAGTGTGTCTACTGTGCTGTCTGCTCTCATCGGCGAGGATGAGGAGGGGGATGATGAAGGGCTCGTGGACATGGCTGTCGTATTTGAGGAGAAACTCAAGGACCAGGAGGAGGCAACGCTGCTGAAGCTTGCTGCCCGCTATGACGACTTCTATGATGACTAAGTCTTCAACATGAACACTCACATGCATCTCCAGGGCATAACCTAGAGCGTGTTCGGCAAAAAGAAATATCTGACCAAATAATAAAAAACTATTTCTGTGCAACAAATTCCGAGCTGTGTTGATATCTGAAGCCGTGTGCAACTGTAGATTCATGCATTTTAAATAATTCACGAATAAAAACAAGGACACTTTGATCAAGATAATACAAGGGTACAGTAGACAAACATGTTGTCCCCCACGAACCATGGGCGGCCTTCTACAAAAAGAGAGCGATTTTTTGAAAAACAACAACCTTCGCAGCCAGGTAAATAACTAGAGGACATACAGTCACCGGGGCCGTGTCTCAATACCTGACAGCGAACCGTGTTTGTATGTGTCTGACTATTTCTCTGACTGACTGTCTCTCCCCTCCCTCTCCCTCTCCCTCTCTCTCCCCCCCCAAACTGGACATATTTGATAAAAACCCTCTTTATTTCTCGTTGTTATAGAAACAGGCGGGAAGAGTGTTTGCACCTGGCACTCTGTCCATCACTGACCAATAGCAGGCAGCCACAGGTGCAGAGGCTTCTTATAGGCAGAACCGACGTCAGACAAGACACCCACCACCCACTGGCTCATTGTAATGCATGGAACGGAATGAAGAATGGTATCAAACACACGTTTGGATCTACTCCATGCGTTACAATGAACCTGTCCTCTGCCAGCCTCCCCTGACACCCAACCGCTGTTCAATGCATGGACAAACATCACTCACAGATGAAAGAGAGACAATCCTGCTTTGCTACAGGAGTTAAAGGGATGTTTTCTAACATTGTCTCGGGGCATCAATGACAGCCAAAGTGTAAAAGTATAAAACCAGAAAAGTTATTTTAAAAAGTGGTGCACCCCTTTACCTTTGCATTGGGACAGTGAGTCGGGGTGGACCTCCAAGGTTCAGGTGATGTATTGTATCTGGCCGGGTTAGTGAGTCAGGGATTTACTGCCACAAACAAAGGTCATTGTTGTAACACAACACATTCATCTCCGACTGAGAGAGTGTGTGAGTGCGTGTGCGTGTGCGTGTGTGTGTGTGTGTGTGTGTGTGTGGAGTGATTGAGCTGTGGGGCCAGGTCAGTAGTGCTGTTTTGGCAGACTCTCTGAGCCATTCGTCAATCTGCTGGTTGCTATTCTGACCTTTATATGGAGAAAGATGAGCACAGTGCCAGACCCTGTTTTACAAGCAGTCATTAATCTTTTTATTTGGTATACAGTAAAAATCCAAAATTGACTTTAATAATGGCGGTAAGGGAGGAGGAGGGGGGGGGGGGTGATTATTTTTGTCTGTGAGTGAGGCAGTGAGGAAGAGGAAGAGGAGGAGGAAGAAGAAGGCCCATTGTGACACGGCTGTGATGTGGTGTGACATCACATCCTGGAGACGGAGTTGATGCCCAGGATGTCGAAGCTCTTGGCCATGATGGACGCCGTGGCATCACACAGCAACATCCTCCACATGTTCACCTTCACCACCTCACCTGGAGGGAGGGAGGGAGGGAGGGAGGGAGGGAGAGTGAAAAACAGAGAGAAGGGGAGGAGAGAGAGAGAGAGAGAGAGAGAGAAGGAAAAGATTAGGGGGGAGAGGCAGAGAGACAGACAGACAGACAGACATGCATACATAGGTCAGAGGTCATCTCGACGACACTACATCACACAACAGATGACCAATCACATTCATTCATGACGTCAATAACCCACGTCTTGGTATGCACTACTCATGACTCCCACACCCACGGGGGACATCGCTACATGCTGGGGAAATCCAATACTAATGGCCACTAACCAGCGGGAGGAGAGGACCAATTACAGACACCGGTCATTACTTGGGCGGGTGCATCAACGTGATTATTGACAGACGGTGAAATGAGTCTCTCATTAGCACAAACAAACCTGTGGGTTATTGGCCTATGTTTAGCATTATTCACGCTGAAATCATTCAAGCATTTGGATGCGTCCCTGCTGGCCAATCATGTCGCCTGCTCTGACTCCAACAGCCGTCTCCATGAGGTCATAGTTGTGGAGGACAGACTTTGGCACAGGAGGAGGACAGACTACAGACACTACAACACATCCAGAGGTCACATGGCCTGGCTGATGTTATACTGGTTCCAACTCATTGCCTTTGTTGGGCCACTTGTTCAAGAACAAACAGGCAAAAGAAAAGAGAAAATAGCTTAAAAAAAAAAAAAAGAGGTAGTATTTACAGCAGCTTGTCCGGAATAATTTACAACAGTTACGGAAAGTCGTGTATCACGCCGGAATTTTATAGTTCTGTAATACACTTTAAGCACTACATCTGCGGCGGTGGCTAATGTGGACAATAATTCACACACACACACACACACACACACACACACACACACACACACACACACACACACACACACACACACACACACACACACACACACACACACACACACACACACACACACACACACACACACACACACACACACACACACACACACACACACACACACACGATGGTGGCTGGAGATGAGGCAAGGTTAGCCTCTGCGCTAACCCAGGAACAGCAAGCTAAGCTAACCCCCACTGTGGCCGGCTCATCTAAGACCTGAGGAAACAGGACTTAGCGTTAGCCTCTGCGCTACCCCAGGAACAGCAAGCTAAGCTAACCCCCACTGTGGCCGGCTCATCTAAGACCTGAGGAAACAGGACTTAGCGTTAGCGACCCGGCCCTCCGTGGAGGTCAACGCTAGCAGGTGTGAGAGGAGATAAAGGCTAACAGTTGATTCTCTGTCCCTCCCAATAACATATTAACATGGTATTGTGATGGATGGATGGATGGACAGAGGGATGGATGGATGGATGGATGGATGGACAGAGGGATAGATGGATAGATGGATAGATAGATAGATAGATAGATAGATAGATAGATAGATAGATGGTTGCAACTATGGACAGATGGATGGATGGATGGACAGATGGACAGACGTTTATCCTCCAGGTGTGTGTGTGTGTGTGTTTGTGTGTGTGTGTGTGTCATCTCTCTACCTGTCTGCCGGTCCTTCTCGATGCAGTAGCAGCTGTCGTAGAACTCGGTGAAGGTGGTGGCCAGCTCGTACAGGTAGTCACACAGCGTGTGGAGCAGCAGGTCCTCCAGGATCTTCTGCAGGATCTCGGGGAAGCGCAGGATGCACTTCCCCAGCTTCCACTCCTTGGGGTGGTCCAGCAGCACCTCCGTGGTCTCCGCGGCCTTCCGTAGCGACGCCTCGTCAATGTTGGCCAGCCGCGCGATGGACCTGGAGGGGGGGGGGGGGAGGGAGGGAGGGAGAGAGATAGTCAGACACATACACACACGCACATGCTCACGCACGCACATGCTCAAACATGAGCGCGCGCACACACACACACACTTGGGGGGAGACAGAGAGAGGGAGGCAGACAGTCAGAGAGATAGTCAGACACACACGCACAAACATGCGCGCGCACACACACACACACACACACACACACACACACACGGTATAAAATAAAAAAATCACGGCGTGTCAACTCCATGCTGTGCAAACCAAACGCATTTCTGAGGGCACAATCTGCAACAGATCAAAAACCCCTAGCTTGACGCTAACTTGATGTCAGACACAGAAAGCGTCTGCTCAGCGGGGGTTCCTGAACACTTCCTGGGCCTGAATGAGGTTGTAATGATCAGTGTGTAATGGGGGCGTTTGTCTACAAGAGGGGGGACATGACTCTGCCTCTGTCTTCTCCACCCCACCTATCGACTACAGATCTACAGCATGAACGGCGTCCTGGGGTCTTCAAACACAGGGCTCTCTCTCTCTGTTTCTTACAGACACACACACACACACACACACACACACACACACACACACACACACACACACACACACACACACACACACACACACACACACACAGGGGGGCAGCAGCAGTCACCAGTGAATGCTCTATTGACTGGGCAGGCAGAGTGCTGCATCGACCACCCGACACTAGGCTGCTCTTCTGCCCCGGAGCAGATCAATGGAGCCTGGGTACACAGTCACCCTGAGCCCCCCTGAGCCCCCCTGAGCCCCCCCATGAGCCCCAGACCTCCAGGGAGGGAGGGAGGGACGGAGGGAGGAGGAGGTAGAGGGAGAGGAGGGGGGAGGAAGGGGGAAGAGGAGGGGGGAGATCCATGGTCCAGCACAGCTTACCTGGTATGGGTAAAGGGTAGGAGAGAAGGGAGAGAGGAGGAGAGGAGAGGAGAGGAGAGGAGAGGAGAGGAGAGGAGAGGAGAGGAGAGGAGAGGAGAGGAGAGGTCACCTGATGCGTGTGAAAGCGTAGAGCAGGTATGCGGCCGTGTTGCCTCTGTCGTCCAGCATCTTGTCGAAGGAGAAGACGTAGTCGTTGATGCGGTTGTGAGACAGGTCGGCGTACTTGATGCAGCCGAACGCCACCGAGCGCTGGGCTTTGATCAGCTCCTCTGGGGTCAGAACCTACACACACACACATGCACGCACGCACACACAAGCGCACACACACACACACACACACACACACACACACACACACACAGACACAGACACGCACACAGACACGCACACACACACACACACACACACACAGAGACACACACACGCAAACAGTTTACAGTTGAATTCTACGTGTTTGATTCAGCTGGAAGCTGAGAGAAATGTCCCTCCGGGGACAAGAAAGTTGATCTTATCTTATCCACTGGTTCCATTGTAGTAATAATAATAATAATAATCATAATCATAATAATAAATCATAATACATTGAATTTGAAAGCGTCTTTCAGAACACCCAAGGACACACTACGAGGTATATACAACATTAAATTGGGGTGGGTGGGTTGGGGTGGGGGGGTGGGGAGGGTGGGTTGGGGTGGGGGAGGGTGGGTTGGGAGTGAGGCCAGCCAGGGGTGGTGGTAGAGGGAGGGGGGGGCAGCGAGAGACAGAGAAACAGGCTGGGGGTGTTGTAACAAAATAAACCATCTCAGAATAGATGAGAATGGGCCCCCTCCTCTGCCAGCTCTCCCTCAGTTGAGAACCCCCATGGGAGCAGGGCGAGACGGCACGCATGCCAACGCCCCAGACTCATCCCTCTGTGGTGTAGTCGGTAGAGCACGGCGCTAACAACGCTTAGGTCGTGGGTTCGATTCCCGCTGGGACCATCTATACTGAAAAAGGCATGCACTCACTGCAATGTAAGTCGCTTTGGATAAAAGCGTCAGCTAAAATGGCGTATATTATTTAACGCAAAGTGCGTAACTTTCCCTGTCCGTGACAGCGTGGGCGTGGCCAAACACACCCCAGGCACAGCCGAGGCCTGCTTCACAAGATCACCCTCTTCTGAGCGGAGACCGCAGAGACTGGCGCTAACTGACAAAAAAAAAAAGGTTCAAGAAGGACTACGATTCCCAGAAATCCGAGCCAGGTGGAAAGACAGGAGAGAGGGTCTTGCTGCCAGAGGAGCCAATCAGGACTGGTGGTGTTCCAATGTCCACAGTAGCAGAACTGGACCACTTAGAACGCCTGGCCAGGACACTGCTTCAGTGGTGTGTGTTCCCTGTTCAAACACACTCACAGACTGAGTGAGTGTGTGTGTGTGTGTGTGTGTGTGTGTGTGTGTGTGTGTGTGTGTGGGGTGGGACTTCAGTCTCACAGCTCGTTACAGACGGGACAGACGGCCACGCTGACAGCAGCTCCCGCATGCAGAGTTACCCACTAGCCCCTAGCCTCCTACCCACTAGCCCCTAGCCACTAGCCTCCTACCCACTAGCCCCTAGCCTCCTACCCACTAGCCCCTAGCCTCCTACCCACTAGTCTCCTACCCACTAGCCTCCTAGCCTCCTACCCACTAGCCTCCTACCCACTAGCCTACTACCCACTAGCCCCTAGCCTCCTACCCACTAGCCCCTAGCCTCCTAACCACTAGCCCCTAGCCTCCTACCCACTAGCCCCTAGCCTCCTACCCACTAGTCTCCTACCCACTAGCCCCTAACCTCGGCCTCCTTCCCACTAGCCTCCTACCCACTAGCCCCTAGCCTCCTACCCACTAGCCCCTAGCCTCCTACCCACTAGCCTCCTACCCACTAGTCTCCTACTCACTAGCCCCTAGCCTCGGCCTCCTTCCCACTGCCCTATAGGATATGTACAGGTGAGCTTGTATTTCCAAGGCTAACACAGACCCCACTAACAGGCCCAGCTCAGTTCCTGCAGCACATCGCTAAACAGGCCACCTCCCTACTGAAGAAAGACCTTTCTGTTGATAAGGGGAGTCACACGTTATGGCTCTATCCATGACAATTGTGTATATGCATTATGCATTTTATGTATTATGATTATGGCGTCGCTATGGTGACATCCATTTGTAGAGCAGAGGCAGGGGAATTTCAAAGTGGTTCCGTTAGCGTTGCTCTCTTGGTCGTTAGCGATTGCATCTATCCTTCTTCTTACTGCGTTATCAGACAACGCTTCTCCTTCTCCCTCCCCACACACCGTGCTTCTCCTTCTCCCTCCCCAAACACTGTGCTTCTCCTTCTCCCTCCCCAAACACCGTGCTTCTCCTTCTCCCTCCCCAAACACCGTGCTTCTCCTTCTCCCTCCCCACACACCGTGCTTCTCCTTCTCCCTCCCCACACACCGTGCTTCTCCTTCTCCTTCTCCCTCCCCACACACCGTGCTTCTCCTTCTCCTTCTCCCTCCCCACACACCGTGCTTCTCCTTCTCCCTCCCCACACACCGTGCTTCTCCTTCTCCTTCTCCCTCCCCACACACCGTGCTTCTCCTTCTCCTTCTCCCTCCCCACACACCGTGCTTCTCCTTCTCCCTCCCCACACACTGTGCTTCTCCTTCTCCCTCCCCACACACCGTGCTTCTCCTTCTCCTTCTCCCTCCCCACACACCGTGCTTCTCCTTCTCCTTCTCCCTCCCCACACACCGTGCTTCTCCTTCTCCTTCTCCCTCCCCACACACCGTGCTTCTCCTTCTCCTTCTCCCTCCCCACACACCGTGCTTCTCCTTCTCCTTCTCCTTCTCCCTCCCCACACACCGTTCTCTCCATTTCAACGGCAGCTGGCAATATCAAAGTCTCAACGACGGTATGTGGCTTCATAGCCTTTGCAACCAGATAGTTCACCTCAAAAGATGCTTTCAAGGCTCGCCTGCTGACAGTCATTGCCTTTCTGAAGTACAATGGCTGCTTATTCTGCTCGGCGCAATTCTTTTCAAAGAGAGATTTCGGTCTGCCTCCATGTTCTTTATGTGTTGTCTCAAAATGTCTTTTGAGCTTGTTGGGTTTCATGCTCTGGGTAGAAAGGACGTTACCACACAGCAGGCTTTTCCTCCTTGTTTTCAGTTATGCTCGTAAATCCATACTGAAGGAAGGTTTCATCATATTTTTTCAGTCTTTTTGATGTCTGTTTCTCAGTTTCACTTGAAGATGTTGGTGGGGGGGGGGGGGGACGCAGGTGGGCAAAGAAATCTTTCCATTTTCTTTGCTATTTTCTGTCGCTTTGATTTTCTTGCAAACTGTTTATGTTTGAGCGTGGGAATGCACGTAGCCTGGTCACGTGTGACCGCGTGAATCAAGATATGCCGAGCTCAGTTAACAATATCCTGGATTTTATTTGAACTCGATTTTTATGAGGAGAAGTGAAAATGTAGGATACGTTTAGTTGTTTTAAAAATTGTGTGTGGTGTTTTTATAATTATTATATATATATATATATATTATAATAATAATAATTATTTGTATTGATCAATTACTAGAAATTTCAGGCAACCCCATCTGAATTCCATGCCACCCCACTTGGGGTCTGGATGGTAGGGTCTAGGGTGTAGTGGGTAGGGGTTAGTAGTTAGTAGGGTAGTAGGGTGGTAGGGTCTAAGGTGTAGTGGGTAGTGGTTAGGGTGTAGTGGGTAGGGCGTAGTGGGTAGGGGTTAGGGTGTAGTGGGTAGGGTCTAGGGTGGTAGGGAGGTAGGGTCTAGGGTGGTAGGGTCTAGGGTGGTAGGGAGGTAGGGTCTAGGGTGGTAGGGTCTAGGGTGGTAGGGTCTAGGGTGGTAGGGTCTAGGGTGGTAGGGAGGTAGGGTCTAGGGTGGTAGGGAGGTAGGGTCTAGGGTGGTAGGGTCTAGGGTGGTAGGGTCTAGGGTGGTAGGGAGGTAGGGTCTAGGGTGGTAGGGTCTAGGGTGGTAGGGAGGTAGGTTCTAGGGTGGTAGGGAGGTAGGGTCTAGGGTGGTAGGGTCTAGGGTGGTAGGGAGGTAGGGTCTAGGGTGGTAGGGTCTAGGGTGGTAGGGTGGTAGGGTCTAGGGTGGTAGGGTCTAGGGTGGTAGGGTCTAGGGTGGTAGGGTCTAGGGTGGTAGGGTCTAGGGTGGTAGGGTCTAGGGTGGTAGGGAGGTAGGGTCTAGGGTGGTAGGGTCTAGGGTGGTAGGGAGGTAGGGTCTAGGGTGGTAGGGTCTAGGGTGGTAGGGTCTAGGGTGGTAGGGAGGTAGGGTCTAGGGTGGTAGGGTCTAGGGTGGTAGGGTCTAGGGTGGTAGGGAGGTAGGGTCTAGGGTGGTAGGGTCTAGGGTGGTAGGGTCTAGGGTGGTAGGGTCTAGGGTGGTAGGGAGGTAGGGTCTAGGGTGGTAGGGTCTAGGGTGGTAGGGTCTAGGGTGTGATTTGTTTACTTGGAGTCTCTCACCGTGTCTCTCTCCTTCTCCTTCAGCTTGTCCATGGACCTCTTCAGCCCCTCCTCCAGCAGGTCCATCAGCCTCACCGTGTCTCCAGAACGAGTCTTAAACTTCTTCCTACAGACAGACAGACAGACAGGCAGACAGGCAGGCAGACAGACAGACAGACAGGCAGACAGGCAGGCAGACAGGCAGGCAGGCAGGCAGACAGACAGAGACATAGGGACAGACAGAGACAATATTGTTATATAACATTTCACTGAGAGACATACTTTTAAAGCGGGGCCCTGTGGCTGTGAGCTCCTGATCTGAATGTTGACGATATATGAGATGATATGTGATTCATTGTTATGATGTGTGATGTATGTCCTGTATGTATGTTATGTTGCCATGTATTGACATCATGTGATCGTTGGAAACAATTGATATACTTATGCCAGTCATTCTGTTCTGATTGGATCCAGCGAGTCTTGTTGCTATGCGTGTTACTTGCTATGCGTTTGACCAGTTGCTTTCATAGGATGTTGAGATTACTGAAGGTGGCTGTTATGGAGTGTGTGTGTGTGTGTGTGTGTGTGTGTGTGTGTGTGTGTGTGTGTGTATATGTGTGTGTGTGTGTGTGTGTGTGTGTATGCGTGTGTGTGTGTGTGTGTGTGTGTGTGTGAGTGTGTGTGGACCAGGTGGCGGTGTGTGTGTCATCACTCACTTGTCCTCCCCCAGCACCACTCCGAAGCCTGCGTGTTCCACTCGCGTCACCTTGGGGTCGTACCAACCAATCAACTGGGCTGCAGCAAACACCAGCTGGAAGTGTGTGCCCTGTTGAGGAGAAAACACACACACACACACACACACAAAACTGGACTTCAGGACAAGGTGGTGAACTGTGGTGACAAGCAGTACTCTGGAGCCCCCCCCCCCCCCCCCCCCTCACCCCTAGGTGTGTCTCTGATCACTCAGGAGTCTCTCTGACAGTAAGTTGGCTCAGAGAGACCAGGCTGGCCAGACAGCTCTCTGTCATCGGTGTCCCTAGCCCCAGGCCCCCCCCCGACCCCTCCCTGCCTTCCTGACCGCCCCCCGTCCCATCCCGCCTCGCCAACCCCACCCCCCGTCCCGTCCCGCCTCGCCTCACCAACCCCCCCCCCCCCCACCCCCCTCATCTCTACCCAGAATTTTCCCACAAGTGCCGGTTGTCATCTCCCCTCCTGTGCTGTCCTCTCTGAATGGCTAACAGACTTCATGGCTATGATGTGACAGAGACAGACAGTCAGGCAGGCTGTGTGTGTGTGTGTGTGTGTGTGTGTGTGTGTGTGTGTGTCATGGCTATGATGTGACAGAGACAGACAGACAGGCAGACAGGCTGTGTGTGTGTGTGTGTGTGTGTGTGTGTGTGTGTGTACAGCATACAGTATAGGTCTATCAAAGTATGTGTGTGACTGTCTGAAGATTCACAATGACAGCTTCCAGGAGTCATTTCACATGTAGGCCTCTGGGTTTCTCTGTATCCTTGGCGATGATGTATTGAAGTGAGCTTTGCATTGAGTCGTTGAGTAATGTACCATTCTGTTCCCCAAACGTTCCTACTCAACATCCCAACTCTCCATCTGTAGTAAAAGGCAGTCTATTAAAAGGCACAGGCATGGTTTTGAATATCAATATCTCTTCCACATATCAAGCAGGCTTGCGCACGCGCGCACACAAACACACACACACACACACACACACACACACACACACGGCCTAATGTCTCGTTAAAATTAACATTCAGTACATGTGGGAGGAACTAATTGAATTAATTAACCTGTGTACTTGAGATGGAATCAAGGTGTTAGAAGCTGCCACCTGGAGTGTGTAGAGCAAACTCCAAACCGGGGGGGGGGGGGGGGGGGGGGGTAGACCAGGGGGGGCTGGTGGAGGTAGAAATCGGAGGATGGGCTATTTGTAATGCATGGAACGGGAATGAGGAATGGTATCAAACACACGTTCCTCATTCCGTTCCATGCATTACAATGAGCCCCGTCCTCCGATTTCTACCTCCGCCAGCCTCCCCTGGTCTACCCCCTGCATCACCCCCACCTCTCTATCTCCTTAAACCCCCCCCCACCTCTCTCTCTCTCTCTCCCCCTCCCTTCCCCTCTCCATCAACCCCCCCCCCACCTGCCCGCTGTCCGTCACGTAGATGATGGTGTCGGCCTTCTCGTCGAAGAGTCGATGTCGCAGGGCGGCGAGGTCCGAGGTGTCGTACGTGTAACCGCCGTCAGACTTGACCACCGTCAGGGGGATGGTCTGACCCGGGACGAACACGATCCTACGACCCTCATCTAACTCTACCAGACCTGGGGGAGGGAGGGAGGGAGGGAGAGGGAGATGGGGGGGGGGGGGGATGGAGAGAGGGAGAAGGGAAGGGAGGGAGAGAGAGGCGATTGAGATGGTGAAGGAGCATGGCTGAGACAACAGTGCCCCCCTCTGGTAGAGATGGGTAACTACAACACACTTGTCCACCTTTCTCCGGAAAGCAAACATTTGTACATTTCCCGACTTGAAACCATCCCAACGATGCTCACTAATGTGTATTATGAATGTGGCTATTTATATGGAGTTCAACGGACATCAATACCACAGGACTAAAATAAAGTGATAGTGTTTCTATTATTTTTTGCGTCTGTCAAAATGAACAGACCTTTGGCTTCAAACTCTTTGACCACAGCGATCATCTTCTCCTGGTAATAGGACTCTCCACGCTCGATGATCTGGACGTCCAGGCAGTTATACACCCTCTGGAACTCTACGAGGGGGGGGGGGGGGGGGGGAGGGGGAGGGGGGGGGGAGGAGGAGAGGAAGGGGGGAAGGAAGGAAAGGCGGAAGGGAGGAGGAGAGGGAGGAAGGGGAAGAGGTGGGAGGCGGGGGAGAGAGGAGGAGGAGGAGGGAGGAAGAGTAGAGCAGAGGAGAAGGATCATAGAGAAGTGGGGGAGTAGGGAGGAAGAGGAGGAGGAGGAGGAGGGCAGATCAGATTTGTTAAAGTGCAGCCAGCCACGCCTGAGGGAAATCAAACCTAACTAAATGTCTTTGTCGAGACTAAAGAGACAGCAGGACGCTGCCACAGTCACTCCTTCCTTGATGGGAGAGAGAGCAGAAACATCCTCCACCCTAATTGCTCCTCTCTCCAGCCTGGTCTCCCTGGGACACGTCTGCTGTCTGCAGGCTGATTAACGCATGGAGGACACACACACACACACACACACACACACACACACACACACACACACACACACACACACACACACACACACACACACACACACACACACACACACACTCTCTCTCTTTTTCACTACCCCCCTCTCTCCCTCTCTTTTTGTCTCTCTCTCTCTCTCTCCTCTCTCTCTCCCTCACTCTGTCCCTCTTTCTCAATCCCTCCCATCTCCCTCCCTCCCTCCCATCTCCCCCTCTCCCTCCCATCTCCCTCCCTCCGTCCCTCTCCCTCTGTCACATCAAGGTCTCATCGTCCCAGAGATCACACACAGGGTGGTGGAGAACTGTGACCCGTCAGAGCCGACGCCTCAGGCCTGCCGTGCCCTTCATCACACGTACGCACGCACGCACACACCACCTTCATCAGAGGGACACACACACCCCTTCATCAGAGGGACACACACACCCACACGGCCCTTCATCAGAGGGACACACACACCCACACCCACACACGGCCCTTCATCAGAGGCGCGCACACACACACACACAGCCCTTCATCAGACACACACACACACACACACACACACACACACACACACACACACACACACACACACACACAGCCCTTCATCAGAGGGACACACACACACACACTCAAAGAGCCCAATTAGAAACAATGCCAGGAGCAGTCACCAAAGACGCAGGACAACATCTCACCTCAGACATGTGACTCAGACATGTGAAACGTGTTCAATGTGTCAACAATCTCACCAACAACAACAACAACTCCACCAGGCTGATGATCTATATGATCACTGTTAGAACACCTTCCTGTGTACGTACACACACACACACACACACACACACACACACACACACACACATACACACAGTAAACAGGACACACACACACAACCCTTCATCAGAGAGACACACACACACACACACACACGTTCATCAGACACACACACCTTTCCTGGAGACATCACAGATGAGGTTCCAGCCTTTGATGAACTCTGGCTCTTTGCTCTGCAGCCTGACCACACACTGGTAGGCTCTCTTCTTGAAGGCCTCCTCCTCATCAAAACGCTTCTTTGACTCCTGGAACAGGTGGGGGGGGAGAGAGAGAGAGAGAGTGTTTTATCCTTGGGATATTACAAAGGAGAGACTCCTCCAACTCCATACTACTAAGAGTTTGGTCATGGGGATGGACAAGCCATTTCTGATCATATCCTTCTGGGAGGACAACATGATGGTGGGCAGTGGTGGACTGACCATGTAGCTGGCTGACTGATTAACTGGCTGCCTGACTGACTATCAGAGGGGCTGGGGGACTGACTGGCTGACAGACTGGCTGGCTGGCTGGCTGGCTGCCTGACTGACCGAGTGAGTGACCAACTGGCTGGCTGCCTGACTGACCTTGTAGAAGGCCTGCAGGTCTCCAATGGGAGGAGAGGAGGTCAGGTAGTTTGGGAACTTGTCCTGCAGGTGAGCGATCAGCATCCCAAACTGGGTCCCCCAGTCCCCTACATGGTTCAGTCTGGAGGAGGGGGAACACAGTCAAGACATGGCAGACACACACACACACACACACACACACACACACACACACAGGCTGTAGTAGCCATCAATATGCATGTATGTATGTATGGCTCTGGGTTGTAATCCAGGGGCATCTTTTAGATAACGTGAGCCTTCATAACACCAACAACAGTTACTAGTGTGTGTGTGTGTGTGTGAGAGAGAGAGAGAGAGAGACAGGAAAACACAGTCAGACAGGACAGACAGGACGGACAGACAGGACGGACAGACAGACAGACAGACAGACAGACAGACAGACAGACAGACTGGTCAGTCAGACAGACAGACAGACAGACAGACAGGTCAGACAGACAGGCAGACAGGACAGACAGACAGTTTGCGCACGACTGCAGCAGAGCCGACTGCCGCATTCATTAGCTTCTCAGAACTCGACAACTCCAGACTGCAGAACCGGCGTCTCATGTACGAACCCCACTCTGAGCTGGCTCTGAATTAGCCAATAGGAGCCCTAGGCAAAATCCTACACTAAATCCTGGTGGAAAACTCTCGAGTTTCTGAGGAGCACATGAAGGCACCGTTAAGACAGATGTGTGTGTGTGTGTGTGTGTGTGTGTGTGTGTGTACCTCAACACGTCATAACCCAGGAACTCAAACAGGCGACACATGCTGTCCCCAATGATGGTGGAGCGCAGGTGGCCAACGTGCATCTCCTTGGCGATGTTCGGAGAGGAGAAGTCCACAACCACCTGGAGGACACAGACAGACATACATGACACAGACACACACACACACACACACACACACACACACACACACACAGACACACACACAGACAGACACACACACACAGACAGAAACACACACACAGTCAAAAACACAGACGGACGCACGCACGCACGCACGCACACACACACACACACACACAGACACACCAAACACCAAATAACATGTTATCAAGGGAACACATCAGACTCAGGTAAACATCATTGCTAATGCAGAAGCTGCAGTGACTGCGTGTGTCTGGCTGACCTTCTTCCTGCGAGCCAGAGGAGGAGGTTGAACCCCGTTCAGCAGCAGGTTGGTCAGCAGTTTGGACACGAAAGACTTCTTCAGGTGAACGTTGATGAACCCTGTGAAGAGAGAGAGAGAGAGACACACACACACACACACACACACACACACACAAACTGTGAACATCAACAACACACGATTACAGAACCGACAGCTGACTGCGGTTTAGAGGTACAAGGTTTTGCTTTCAAACACGTCTTCTCTGTCTGAGAACAACCAGACGTGGTTCCTAAGAAGAGGAGCCCTCCTGTACTGTAGAACGGTGAGAAACATCTTATGATGTCAATAGGAGGTTCAAAAACGCTTTAATTCACACTGTAGCGGGGAACACAGGGACTTCAAAAGAGTATCAGTTCGCCCACCTGGCCCGGCAATCTCCGTCTTCTCGATCAGCTCGTTGTCTGGAATGTTCTGGACTATCTTCTCGGCGATCTCCCGGGGGTTCACTTTGAGTCCCTTTGTTTTCATCATCTGAAACATGCGGCCCCCATAGGATCAAGCTCCCTTTTAATAACCTTCCCTTTAATAACCTTCCCTTCAATAAACATCCCTTTAATACACTACCCTTTAATAACCTCCCTTTAATAAACCTTCCCTTTCTATTGATTGCTCAGGAGAGGAGCAGCAGACGTGTGTATCATGTATATAACAGTGAGTGTCCACAGGGACAGAAAGATAACAGAGAGAAAAGAAAAAAAAGTGCAAAAGAGAAAGAGAGGAAGAGAGAGAGGAAGAGAGAGAGAGAGGAAGAGAGAGAGAGAGGAAGAGAGAGAGAGAGAGAGAGAGAGGAAGGAAGAGAGAGAGAGAGAGAGAGGAAGAGAGAGAGAGAGAGAGAGAGAGAGAGAGAGAGAGAGGTGCAAAAAAGAGAGACAATGCAAGAAACAGGCAGCACAACACAGAAAAGCCAAATAAAACAGACAGTCAGAGACACAGCAACAAAACAACTCCCTGTTGTTGATCCCAGAAAGGGAGAGGTTGATTAGGGAGCGGGGGGGCGGGGTGGGGGGGCGGGGTGGGGGGGTGTCCTCCTACCTGGGCCATAGCCATGGCACTGTTGCACTGGTAGTCTCCAAACTTGGCCTGCTGGTTGGGTGTGACGGCCAGGGGAGCGTCCTCCAGGTCTGGGCAGGCCGCTCGGATGGCCTCCCCGAAGATCTCCTGGAGTCGCTGGTTGATGTTCATCATGGTCTTGCTGCACTGGCTCCTCTCCTCCTGAAGGCTCTGGGGTGGGGGGGGGTGGGGGGGGGTGGTTAGCAGCATATTAGCTATCATACCACAACACCTTCTATGTATTTTATTTCATGGCTCAGTCTGAAAAACATGTTTTAAAATGTGTGTGTGTGTGTGTGTGTGTCTTTCCATCTCCCTTCTTTCTCCACCAACAATAGCTAGTCATAGTGTGTACAGTACAGTAGTGCACACACCAGGGGAGGCTGGTGGAGGTAGAAATCGGAGGACGGGCAGCTCATTGCAATGCATGGAACAGAATGAGGAACGACATACATGCAATACAGTACCACTCCTCCTTCCATTCCATGCATTGCAATGAGCTGCCCGTCCTCCGATTTCTACCTCCACCAGCCTCCCCTGACACACACAGTTCTGACACACACAGAGCCGGTTGTTTTGCTGTCGAAGCGCGGCGCAGAACTGGTTCGAGATTCGGCACCGGCTCCGAACCGGCCCACGAACTGCCTGTTTCCTCTGGAGGGTTTAGAAGGAGGCAGGGAGGGAGGACTCACCCTCTTGAGGATGTTGAGGCGGTACTTGAGCTTGGCGTTCTCCTCCCTCAGGCTGTCCAGGTGGGACGACAGACCCAGGTCCTGCTGGGGGTTCCTCAGGTCCTCGATCTCCGCCGACAGGGACTTGATCTCCCGCTCCTACGGGTGAGAGAGGCTTACTGTACTGTCACAACGAGTCTCTCTCTCAGTCTACTGCTATTGTGTCTAACATGATGCAACAAGGGTGACATTCAGGAAATTATTAAACTTTAGACTTCGATAACACAGATGTCAGCTGATTTACGGGAAATATATGATACCCCGAACCACACCCCTCTGTCAGAACAGAACTGAAAGCTTCAAGAAGGTCTCCAGCTAGCTGGGTTATGATTGGTATCATAAATAGGTTAGCGAGGTTATCAGGCAAAGTATGTGACGGGAAGGGCCGTATGCACGGTAGTTAGTACCAACTAAAATATACCTATGACAGCTGTCTAGCCAGCCAGCCAGCCAGCTAATACTAACAGCCTCCCTCATACCTCACTGTGCTAGCTGTCACACATCACAGGCCAGAGGATGCTGAAGACGAAGCCAGTGTGTCATTATTATGGCCCCTTTTAAAGAGCTAGCTCCCAGTTACTTCACGCTGCTAACCTGCCTTCCATACCAGGTCCCGTTGGTTACGTCAGCAACATGCCCACATGTCCCCGCAGCGCACAGCGCTAGCGCAGCTTTCCTACTTCAGTTTATTCATTTATTCTCAAACTCATGGCTTTGTAAAGTGTAAGCGCTGACCTGCTGCTGGAGTCGGGATGTGTACTCGGCCACGGAATCTCCCATTTTCTTTACGAGGGTGGAGTATTGACTTGTTTCGGAGGGTAAGTGGCAAAAGAAGTGAATGTTGAGTGAGCAAAGTGGACCGGCTGCTGAGGAGAGGAGAAAAGAGGGACGTGGTGGAAATGATCGAGCTGTCAGAGGTTCTGTTTACCGCCCTCCTGTGGTCACGACTGGTACGCACAGGCAGACAGTGACGCTTGCTGATTCTGCTCAATGGATGCTGAAATGAGGATGAGAAATGACACTTACAGCGCATCAAACATGGCCCTTCAATAAATCAGGCTACTCTAAGCATTTGTTGTTGCACTAAACACATTTTGGAAAATGATGGTAAAGCCTGCCATAAATACGTTGTATTTTGTAGCCATTTGAAGATAGAGTAAAAACTGGAGATGACAACTGAAAGTTTGAGATAAGAAACATGTTGAAGAACATTGCAAATATCGTACCATTTAAATAGATACTGGTATTCACTGACATGAGTGGTCCTATCTTCAGATTCACATTGGACCACAGACACAAAACACACAGCAGACAACACAGGCAAGGGTCGAAGAAAAGAAGTGTTTTATTTGTTGTGAAACTACAAAACATATTTTTTGTGCTGGTGAAATATTTACAACTCTGGTTGACACAGTGTCCATGATAAAATTCACAGCTTCCAGGAGTCTCACAAGAAGGGGAAAGGGAAACAGAAAGCACACCTAAGATCACAAAGTGCAATAAATACATGCTGTATTTCTCCAAACCATCTCCATACACATACCAGGCTCATAGCCAGCCTTAATACAACAGATTAAAAAAATAATAATCAAACAAAAAATGCACTTGAACTTCAAAACAAACAATAATTATTATATCACAGCCTACAAGAGGACAAATCATTCATATCTACCAGCATACAGTAAGTTTCGAGAAAGTGATGATTTCTGATTACTGATGAAGCAAGACCTACATTCATTTCTGATTACATTGACAGCTTTTGTCAACAATATACATGCCGGGTGGTACAGAAGAACATTGGAGCCTTCCGGTTCAACCATTACTAAACAGTCTAGCCAATCATGACTAGCTTCAGTTAATCACATGCGTAGTCCTGTTCCATTCAGATTCAGACATTCTAGAATCTTATCAGAAGCCCTAATGTAAGACCTCTCTGATGTTCACTCTCTACTACACTTGAGTCAAATGAGGATGATCTTTTTCTTTTTTCTTTTTTTTTCTTCTTTTTTTTTCAAAGTAAACAGTTCACATTCACATGCAAACAGTACACGTTATTCGAGGCCACTTCTGTCGATGGTGGCCACGTTTTTTTTTTCTTGCCTTCAACAGGTTAAAATAATATTTTGCTCTTAAAAGGCACACTCTCTAAAATAATGCTGATTCCCCCAAAAAAACAAAAACGGGTCCATTCACAGTATACAGTTCATGTCACACGTCTTTAGACTTCTGTGCTTTGAATATTAGTGGCTTTCCTTTACAGAGGTGAAGTGTAACATTGTCAGGTTTTTTTGTTTAATCATATCTATTACACAAAGACACTAACAAATTGGCCGTAGTACACTATATGAATTAGGCCTAAATACAGTAGAAGCTGTTGGAGGTAGGAATCGGAGGACAGGCTCATTGTAATGCATGGAACTGAATAAGTAATGGTATCAACTCCGCGTGTTTGATACCATTCCTCATTCTGTTCCATGCATTACAATGAGTCCGTCCTCCGATTCCTACCTCCACCGGCCTCTCCTGGCCTAAACCCATGCATCGATCTGGGTGTGCCTACACTGACAGGAAGACCATGTATGACGGAATAGCAACGTGACATCATCATAACAACAACAATAACAACAACAACAACAACAATGGTGGTGGCCGTGGAGAGAAGGAGTCATTTAGAGCATCTCGACTGCGTGCCTGGTCTCAGTAAAATGTTCTTTCTAACTGGCTTTCAATCTGAGTTCCAATGAGCATTCAGTGGAGACACAGTGCACCCTCAGGCAGAGAGGAACCTGTGAGTGCACTACAGAATGACATGTCCAACCTCGCAGCCCGTGGGCTGAAGGGAGCACTCTAGAGAAGGTTAGTGTGGAGTTCAGATGCTTTTCTCACTTTCAATACGCCCAATATAGAGGTTTATTGTATTTCACATCATGAGTAGGAGCCAGGAGACATGGAATGTGTTCATCCACCTGTATAGCACTGTCAGCTGGCAGGGCACCATAGCGATCAGCCTGTCACCTGTGGAATGTGGGGGCCATTTCACCGTGCCCAATGGAATAGTGTTTTGGAAGTGTTTTAGACAGAGCTGCCCACCTGGGTGCCTGATGCCAGTTGCAATGTCCAGAACTCACTGCAAAAGAAGGTCCGTTGAGATGAGTAGCGCCCACATAATGCACGCACGCACGCACGCACGCACACACGCACGCACGCACGCACATACACACACACACACACACACGCATAATAATAAGTTGGGCTTCACAGTAAATCCACTATCCAGATCCAAGGTCTTCACGCTATATATAAACCAGGTTGCTGAGCAACTGCATCAATGTAACACTGAATCTGACTTTGTGATTGGTCAACAGTCGGGACTCTCTCTGGCTCCCTCTGCGCAACTTTCTATTGCAACAGCAATTAGCCTAAGAGCAATTAGCCTCGTGCTGAGTTAGCTCAGCTAGCTTTTCTAGCTGTTATCTCAGGGCCCCGGGTGTTAACGGGTGAAGCGGTACTTCATTGAGACAGTCTCCCTCTCTGGGATTCATTCAGACGCGAGCAGACAGGAGCAAAGAGGCTATGACTCTGTGGCTAAGTAGGTTACAGTTCTGTCTCTCAGATCAGACCCATACACCACAACAAAGCGTCTGTGGAAGGAGCACACACTCGTGTTTGATACCATTCCCTATTCCATTCCAGGCATTACACTGAGCCTGTCCTCCGATTTCTACCTCCACCAGCCTCCCCTGAGACACACTCCAACAGGACGAGGACTAGAACATCTCTCACCCGTCATTCAGGACTGACGGCACTAATCAACACAATCCACAATGTTTGGTCCGCATGAAGATGTTCCCAAGGAAAGCCAATGGGGCAGTGGGACAATGGGATTTGGTAGGGAAAACCGATGTCCCCTCAATGCAAATAATAAAGTTTTTTTTCTACTACCTTCAAAGAGAGGGCAATACTGTGAAACTATCTCCAGGGGAATCCAGTCCTACGTTCACAACATGACCGGAGCTTCTCTCAACCTACAGGCTAACGTACATCCTCAGGGATGTGATGAGGGACAACGTAGGCACCACTAGAAATTCACCAACAAGTAGAAGACCATATTCGTTTGGGGAGGGGGAAAGGGCATTTTAATGATGTATGAATTGAGCTTGATCTAAAAATAATAATAATAATAATAATTATAAAGGCAGGAAGGAATCAACAGGAAAAATAATCACGTTTCTCCTCACAGAAGGAGGAGAGCTCGTCCAGAACCACTGCCAACACATCTCAGCTGCGCCCACATCCAACATCCAACCCATCCATTATTAAGTGTTGACAGGAAGATGTCAGTTGGCGAGCTAGCTATCACCCTGGCTGTTCTCATCTGCCTGTCTCTGCAGTTGCCAGTGCCCTAGTTAATAAAGCACTCACATTTCTGGAGGCACCTTGCTGAGATGAGAAACAACATCACGAGGAGGACCTGGTAATGACTCGGACACGAGAGAGAGAGAGAGATGGAGAGAGAGAGAGAGAGAGAGAGATGGAGAGAGGCAGAGAGAGAGAGACACGGAGACAGAGAGAGACAGAGTACAGTAATGTAGTGTCTAATTACAGAGAGAGAGAGATAGAAAGAGAACGTGAGAGATTACAGTAGTAATGTCTGACTCTATAGAGAGAGACGGCTTGGGGGGGCCGGGGGTCTCCAGATGGTGCTAATGTAATGTAATCTGAACAGATGATAGCTGCTCCATGAAGGATGGGGACAGAGATAAACCTAATCTTATTAATCTCACTGTGCTCCAAAGCTTCCAGTTTGTTGCAGGATAAGCCCCTCACTCCGCAGACAGAGACAGAGACAGAGACACACGTACGTACAGTACAGTACAGCATGAAACAAGTCCGCTCTGATACTCAGGGAGTTCTCAGTTCAGTGAGTTCAGATGGACCCATTCAAACCCTCAGGTGTATCATCAGTAATTCGTCATCGATGAAACCTTACGCTTCATCAGGTATTGCTGTTGAACAATCGTGGTGTGCTTTCTAAAGCGGGGATTGGACGACAGTCGTCCCAGCTCAGGACAGGGTGGGAGTGTCGCCCCCCTTGAACAACCCTCCTTTCCTCTTGTTTTTCCTATCATAAAGTGCAGACACTATAATCCACTTTAACCTACCTGAGTATTGAGTGACAGTTAGTGCCGTTCCTATACAGTGTGTGTGTGTGTGTGTGTGTGTGTGTGTGTGTGTGTGTGTGTGTGTGTGTGTGTGTGTGTGTGTGTGTGTGTGTGTGTGTGTGTGTGTGTGCGCGCGTGCGCCTCTGAACGGCCATGTACAGTACACTGGATGGCCAGACCGGTACTACATACACAGATACCATGTGTGGCGGGGTGGGGTTCGAACCCGGGGTCTCCCACTTGGAAGACCCGAGTGTCTACCATTAGGCCAAGAGGACATCCTCAAGCTCTGAGGGCTACACTTCGAGCTGTTACATGTCTCAGACAGGGCTGCCTTCCCCATCACGGGAGCGTGACTCCAAACCACCTCCCCTACTCATGTCCATAGGGTACAGAACTAAGAGAGGACAATGCCATTAGTTACAGCAGGGGACTATACAACCACCTGTCCAGTCATAGTACACCATTAGTTACAGCAGGTGACTATACAACCACCTGTCCAGTCATAGTACACCATCACACACATCAGACATGGAGACCTCGGTGTGCTGTCAAGAGTGTACATCAGGGGAGGCTGGCGGAGGTAGAAATCGGAGGACGGGGCTCATTGCAATGCATGGAGCGGAATGAGGAACGGTGTTGTGTGTTTGAGACCGTTCCTCATTCCGTTCCGTGCATTACCTTGAGGCCCGTCCTCCGATTTTCTACCTCCGCCAGCCTCGCCTGGTGTAGATAAGACAGAAGTACCTCTAGGATTCATATTCACATCTTGGTTCCAGAGTTAGAGAGCACTCCCGGTGGTCGTGAACGGAACAGCATGTTCCTCCAAACCGTCATACATCACATAGAGAACGATGGTGAGGAATGGTATGACGATTGGACGAACGGTAAGGTATCAGGTGTACTGTCGCTAGGCAACCGACCGACATCCACTTATTCGTAACAGTAAGATAATGCTGCAGAGACAGAGTGGGGGGGGGGGGGGGGGGGGGACAAAAACCTATGCTAGTCCTAGTTTTTAAAAATAAAATAAAATAAAAAAACACTGTACAGATTTAGCATCTCTGAGATCTAAAAACCCAGTGTTCCGAAAACGTGACGATTTCCTACTGTACATACTTTATTACGCTTCTCAATTTCTTCATAATACCACCAGAAGTTTGCATCATCATCATCATCATCATCATCATCATCATGGCCTTGGAGACAGCAGTTAAGTTGAATACTTGAAATGTTCTCTACACGCCATCTGAAGGTGGGTCAGAGGTGTGGGCTGTTTCACACACACACTACAGGGTCAAACCCGGAACCGGTGTTCTGTTCTGGCTCGGATATTCTCTCCTCATGTTGTCCAGCACTGTTCCAGCAACTATGGTGGATGTGTAACCGGGCCAGGAGAGTTCAGCTCAGCTCAGCTCAGCTCAGCTCAGCTCTATTCAGCTCTGTAATGTGATCGGGAATGTCGGTCTTCTCTGCATGTTGTAGATCTTGCGTAGATCTAGTGTAGATGTAGGGTAGATCTAGTGTAGATCTGCAGGGTAGATCTAGGGTAGATCTGCAGGGTAGATGTAGGATGTTGGTCTTGTCAACAAATCTGAGATCTAGTGTAGATGTAGGGTAGATCTAGTGTAGATCTGCAGGGTAGATCTAGGGTAGATCTGCAGGGTAGATGTAGGATGTTGGTCTTGTCAACAAATCCGAGATCTAGTGTAGATGTAGGGTAGATCTGCAAAGTAGATCTAGTGTAGATCTAGTGTCGATCTAGGGTAGATCTAGGATGACTCGTCAGGGTAGATGTAGGATGTTGGTGTTGTCTACACGTCGTCAGGGTAGATGTAGGATGTTGGCGTTGTCTACACGTCGTCAGGGTAGATGTAGGATGTTGGTGTTGTCTACACGTCGTCAGGGTAGATGTAGGATGTTGGTGTTGTCTACACGTCGTCAGGGTAGATGTAGGATGTTGGTGTTGTCTACACGTCGTCAGGGTAGATGTAGGATGTTGGCGTTGTCTACACGTCGTCAGCAGGCAGATCAGGGATGTTGGTCTTGGCTCGGGTAAAGAAGGCCATCTTTTCTCTGGAATCACAAGGGAAGAGATGAAACGCTAATCAGTTTACTGTAACTTTACACAACACAAATCACTCTATACATGTACGCCTAGCGGAGGTGATTTGGAATCATGCTCTTGTGATCAGGTGTTCGTGTGCGTGTGTGTGTGTGTGTGTGTGTGTGTGTGTGTGTGTGTGTGTGTGCGTGCGTGCTTGTGTGTGTGTGTGTGTGCGTGTGCCTGCCTGATTGCGTGCGTGCGTGCGTACTTGTGTGTGCGTGCCTGCCTGCGTGCGTGCGTGCGTGTGTGTGTGTGTGTGTGTGTGTGTGCCTGCGTGTGTGTGCCTGCGTGTGTGTGCCTGCGTGTGTGTGCCTGCGTGTGTGTGCCTGCGTGACTGACCTGAATGACTGCAGCTCGGGCACCTCCTTCCTGCTCTGTCCTCTGATCTTGTGGACGTCCTTGGCTGCGGCTCTCATCATCTTCTCCACCCTCTGCTCCTGCAGCTGCTCCTCCCGGGTCTACAGACCAGGA